>NC_065956.1:5510833-5837500 GCF_021464435.1 Cataglyphis hispanica | reverse complement strand
GCAGGAAATTATTCAAAGCCATTCATAAACGAATATGAGATGTATTGATGTTCGAATGGAGCATCTCTTTCATAGAAAGATCGTATATATGTACACAAAAATATTGTACTTGCCTCTCTTTGAATTTCTAGTTTCATTAAATTACTGGTACAAGATATACATGTACTCGTCCCGAACTTCATTCGCTTCACTCTGTCACGCAGCACGGTATACTTATCACGCGATCGAATTAATTCGCAGGACAAGATTTATCAACGCGCGCTCATTGCATAATATCTTTTTTTGTACAATAAATTATAATTAATATCGTAATATAAATTATATAAATTTTATAATTACAGATTTAAAAATTATAGTTTTATTTGCTAAAAGTGAATTTAAAATTGAACCTTCCTTCCATATTAAATTAAATGAGTATAAAATTATGAAATCGTAAGATACATTTTGAATCCGTAATCTATCGAATAATTTCGTAGATATCTTCTTGCTCATTAAATTATCAAATTTATATTTTGCATTTTAGCTTTTATTCACAATCAATATAACTTTACTCAAAAGTCTATAAAAAATTATGTTGGAAATTTTTAATTTTTAGTTCTGTCATATATAATATTTATCATATTACGTATATTAAGAAGCCATATTTTCCTTCTTGAGCAAATTTAATTATATATATATATATATATATATATATATTTTTTTTTTTTCTCTTACAACATACATTAGCTTTTGTATAATTTTTTAGCAAATATAATTATTTAAAAAAAAAATAAAAAACAAAAACTGTTTTTTATTATAGTATATCAAGTGATCAGTTACAAAACATGTCAGCAGCATTTATTGATTATGAGCACAGTTTGAGGAAATCTCGTCCCGCAGCGAATTAAAATATAGCGCTCATATCAGTTTTTTTTTTCAATTGATGTAACTAACATCGCGTTATAAAATAATATTACATAAAATTTTCGAAATGTTATTTTACCATAATCATATAGTGATACGACTGCGTGAATATCAAATTGAAATACGAAGATAATTATTGTTTTATGACATGTTCGTTTGTGGAGCAGCCGAGTAAAAGGCAATGCTCGAATTTCATTGAAATGAAAGATACGCGTTTATAATCGTACATCCATTCGCGAAGCGCACTAATATTATATTCTTTTTTTTCTCTGACATAATTGCATAATATATAAAAATCCTAATATATTCCGTTTTGATATCAAGATTTATTACAATAAATAATATATTATTTGAGATACTAAATTCATATATAAATCATATATAATTCAATATTGTAAATTTTAGTATGTATAGAGTATTTTATGACTAATATAAATATTTTTATAAAATATACGAAAAAATAAGTTTTCTTTAAAGAAATATAAATTTATTTCATAATTGAATCGTAAAATATCCATAATATATAATTATGTATGTGAAATTTCTGAAACACAATATTAAAAAAAATTAAAAAATATTCACGTTCTCACCTTATGATCAGATAAATATCTCAAAATCACAAAATAACAAATCAAATAATTTTACATGAAATTAATTATTGAGGTAATACATATAATCTCATAAAAATTGTTATAATATAATTTTTATATTTTTTTATAAAATAATTTATAATGGATGATTCTATTTTTATTCATTTTTTATCAGAATTCCTCTTGTTGTATCAACATTTATTTACGTTAAAACAATTTTATGTATTTTTTAAGAAACTAAAAAAATCATTAACATAGTATCTATTGAACTTGAAGAAACTTTGTGAAATTATATATATTTAAAAAAAATTTTTTTTTAGTAAATTATGTATATAATATATATTATATATATAATTTTTTATTTAAATCATTTAAAGATAAACTAAATGTTCTTAAGAAGAATATCATAATCTCTTTGGATTTGCCAGAAAGAGAGATCCACGTAGAGGGAGGGAGAGAGAGTATAAAAAAAATGTGCGCTTCGCGCGTGTGTAGTACTTTCCATATGATATCACGTACGAAGGACGAGAGACAAGATCAAAGACGACAAGGTAATCTTTTTTTCTAATTATCATATACCTTATTTTTTTCGTATACACAAACACGTTCTATGATGCGGCATATGTATTGTCGTGCAATGGAACGTTGGTGCATTTCCTCAGAACAATTTATATTGCATCATTCATCAACAACTCGAAGCATGCTTAGAGTGGCAACGAGTAGCAGCGCACGATAGACATAATCTCAAAAAGGGACTTTAGAAAGATCGCGTGTCTGTCTCCTGCATCCGGTAGGTTAGTACTGGCAATAGAAAAGTGCTTCAAAAACAAAATCCTAATACGCGATAAAATGGATTTTCTTTCTCTTAAGTAGATGTAGATTAAGTAGATATATGCGATCACGTATTGCATATATCCGACGAATATTTCGTACTTGCTGACGTATGATCCAGGCGAGTATATTAGTTGTCTCACACACGTCAGTCGCTAGAAACTATCCTTTCACTTATGTAGAGAAAGCACGTCCTTCTGTGGCTTCTTTATTTCTTATTGTCAAACGATCGCTTCGCGAACGTTGCTAATGAGACGAGCGCATTTTCCAGTGGATCGACTCTCAGTTCTTGATGACTCCGAATTGACAGCGATTCCCTGCTTTCTTCTGTGTACGTATGCGTGTCTGTTATTCTATCTGTAACTTGGATAGAGAAGGAAAATTTAGTTGATTCACATAAACTATCAAGCTAATGATGCAAAAGTTCAGAAGGTGCGCGACAAGACGTCTTTTACAGAGATATCTTTCTAGCATCTTTTAGACATTTGTATTGTTTGAGAAATAAACGGTTTTTGCGATGAGACCGATCTTAAATGTTCTCGAGAATCGCCTCTTAAGCAGAAAACCCTAATTCGAGAACAGAGTCGAGAAAGCTGCGCCGCCCTGCATATCATAGAATTTAGACTAATCTAAGGGCGCCGCCTCCAGCACCCTCATCCCTAATCGCATAATCGAGACTTTTCATCCACCTCGTGTTTTTAGGAGTACAAAGACTTCAGGGACGCCGAGAACATAATGCCCCTTGCTACCAGCGACTTTCGTAATCCAGTGTGTCAGGAAATGAGGTCCCTCAGGTTCAGTATTGGCGGCGGCAGCAGCAGCGGGGGCGGCGGCACCGAGAGCGGTGGCGGCGGCGAACAATTAGGTTCGTCACTCGCAGAGCAGAAGATATCGCCTGTTCAACCGTCGGAGATGTTGAGCTTTACGAGGATGTACAACGAGCAGGGAAGCTACGCGAAGACGTACAACGAGCAAGGGAGCGTTGACAGTTCCGACACGTACGCGAGCTGTCAGACGCATCCGTCACATTCGCAGGTACGCGAGTCGCGCGGATAATAGCGAGATCAAACTCTTGCAGCGTATAATCGTCACATAAAAATCAACACGTGATAGGAGACAATATGAAACACATCCATGTAAAAACACAATATAATACGTGCGCCATGTAAACCAGAGCTTCCCAACATCGTTCTGTGCTACGAGATATTATACTTGCGAATATCTCTTATACAACGATAAGAAATCTTAAAATCATTTTTTGAAAATTACATTTGAATAGTTATGCTTCTATCATCTTTGTCTGAATCTATTATTATTGATAATGAGATCTGAATCTGCCGTATAAATATTTTATAATATTTCCATGTGTATTATGATGAGACGTGAAAGACATGAGGGAGCACTGATGTAAGCTGTCCCACCTTTAACACATCACATGTTAATGAATTATTCGGCGAATTCAAAGTTGATTTGCTCTTAATAAATATATATAGATATATTTACTGTGTATGACAGATGATGTTTAATATTAAAAATTAAAGAAAATTTTATTTTTATTTTTGAATTGCATTAAACGCACCTAATCTTTTTATCGTTATTGCACTCGAAAAAATATCGCTAAACAATTGTCAATTTCCCGTATAATAGTCTTATTTAATTAATTTAAAATATAATCAATTTTTAAAATATCTTTTGACAGAAGTGATGGCATTGTATGCAACATCTTACACGTGAAAAGATTCATTTATATTTCATTAATTTATTATATTTTTGTGACGTGTACACACACGCATAATTCAACAAATAATAGTATTAAACATTCAGGCCAACATAATTGAATAACTTAAATAAACATTCAATTAATTTTTAATGGAATTGTAATTTTCATAAAACTCTATTGTGTACGCAATGATGTATTTAACGATAAAAATTAAAAATGTGCTCTTTTTAATATAATTGTTGTTTATTCAATCTTCGTTTTATGCAAAAGTATACCCTAAATTCGTCAAGGAATCATTAACATTTGAAAACGATGAAGATGAAAGATATCCCCCTGCTTTAGTATATGTATCTAATCTGCTATTACTAGAATAGGATAGATTATAATCGCCTGCAGGCGAGATCACTTCCGCGATGAAGTTACGCTCCATAGAGTCTCAAATCTCGGTCGCGGGACAATCCCTTCGCTTGCGTAGGGCGATCTGACCGAGGAAGCGGACAGCAATCTTTACGTGAATCCTCTGGAGGTAACGGAAAAGTGCGCAACTGGTCGTGTGAAAAAATCTATTTCCGGCGAGGTCGGCCGAAACATCATCACCGATACGTCGCCCAGCATCGAATCCCTGAAGGAGATACGGTCTTCTAACGAGGCCTGCAAGGTCAACCTGAATGACATGATACCCAAGCACAGGAAGATAAGGATCCAACAGGTGAGCTCTTTAATATTACATATATATATATATATATATATATATATATATATATATATATATATAACTTGCTCTGATTCAATCTCTGTTTTATTTGTACTGTGTGCGATTATCGATATTATCAACGAATAAAAATCAAGAACAGCGAAGTGCGATTAGTAAAGAGATTAGGGAAATATGAGTGTAATCCTAAACTATCATCATCAGTCACTTTCAGTCTTTCCGAATAAATGCGATATTGTTATCTTTCAATGATAAAGTGAATACATATTTATTTTTTATAATATGCATTTTTTGTAATCATTGTTTTAATTTTATAACATCAGGATATCAAGTATTGTCATTGCAAGATATTGCGCTGTTACATTTATTCCACATTTTCATAATCATTTCAGCCACAATACATTAAATATTCTTGATACAAACAATATAACCCAGAAATTTTTAAAAGAAAAAATTAATATAAAAAAATAATTAATACAAACAAACAATTTTTTTTTTAGATATGGTATACATGATAAATATAATAAATATTTTTATAGAAATATAATACAATCTTGATAATACAATCTTAGAAAATTATTTTTTATTATATTTAATATGAGAGAGAGAGAGAGAGAATTGAAAAATATATTAAATTTCATGACTGTATTAATTCTTTTTTTTAATTTTAAAATTTCTGCAAGGTCGCGATGGGATCCGCATCTTCTCTTTACAAATAGGTCAATTCAAAAACGCTCTTCTGATTAATTGTATCATCTGACTTTAAATTTTTAAATATAATTGAATTATCTGCCGAATGATTTTGTAAGATTTACTAAATAAATTTATACGGTATCTCATTAGTGTCAGGTTTTAATTGTTATGGAAACCATAATGCACATTAAGCAGAGGAACATAATATCGTAATGACACTTTGCGGTGTGTGTGTCACACTTTTAAAGAGATGATGCTAACAATAAGTCACACACATTACACTCCATCACGCACGATCGCACGCACTCATGCGCCGCACCTCGCTGCTTTTTTCAGCCGCAAAAACCACCGAGACCACAAGCGGAGCGCAGTTGAGCGATTGCCACAGGCTATCGTACTTTTCTGAACGCTCCGATGCTCGTCAGAGGGGAAACGCGCGATATCGCACGTTGGCGCTCGGAAACGGAAGTAAGCTCGTTCGCAGCGTGACAGCGTGTTCGTGCGCTTGGCTGGCGACAGATAGCGGGTATCGTTCACCTTGCGTCACGGAACTAATGTCTCAGGGCCAATGGCATGTGCACTATACCCGATAAAAAGCGTAAAAAAATGAGACACCTTTATCGAACTGGCAGTCGATTTTTCTTCACAGCTTAAACTGTTAATGTTTGTTCGCAGCTTGAACTTAATTTAGGTCAGCATCAGAGCTTTGAATTATACTTTAGAAATATAAGACAATGCATATGATATTTTTTTCTTCATTGAATTTCAATTTGGTATTTATTATCGAGAAATTAAATATTAAAAATTGAAAATTATAATTTTGAAGGATAATAATATTTTTAGAAAAATTTTTATTATGGAAAAATTGACAACATATTCGCATTATTTTTATCTATTGTTCTATTACTGCCCTTTTTATTGAAAATTGTTTTACTGAAATGGATTGAGGATTCATTTTTATAATTTTTCCATAAAAAACAAAAAGAGAATGAAATTAACAAGAAATTCTCAAATGGTCAAACTATCACTTCAAATTACTTACGTCGCAGGCTCTGCATGATTTCAACAATTTGTTATGACAATTTCTTTTTATCATTCAAGCTATACATTTAAATGTAAAGTTTTAATTTAATATATTGAGACACATTTAAATATTTTTATAATCTTAATCGTTAATAATACTTATATATATAACTTATATATATAAAACTTATATTTTTTTATAGATCGTGATAACTTTTATTAGTAAATAATTTATATAATAATGCTGTCGGGTTTTTAATGCCTTCCGGCAAACTAATTTTATATTTAATTTTAAACAAATAATTTGATACTTAATCTTGTGTATGTCATTAATTTTAATTCGCAGTCTAAATTATAAAATGGAATAGATACTAATTTTGAGTCAAAATTAATCAATTTAGGCCATTTTATCCATGAGTTCCTATTTGCGAATTTTATCCAGATTAATCGGATATAGTACGCATTGTCAGCAAATTAATTAATGATCATGTTACTTGGTCCATATAGGCGTGTTATGTATTGTGCAGCTTCTACTGCCTGCAGACGTTGGCATCGCAAACGTAACGCCAATTATATATTGTTGTAAAATCCTGTTTTTCTTTTGTTTATGTTATAAGGCAATAATGTGGGAAGAAAGCAAAATCTGAATCAATTAATCTTTGAGAATAGTCGCAACGCCAACATATACATATATCATTAAATCACATACATTAACAGTACACATGCATGTCTGCTCATCCGATAAACTTTTCATATATCGGTGTACCCTCTATTATCCTCTATATTCCATAGCACATATATATTTTTCCTAGGCACCTCATTTTCTTCAGAATAGCATGATTAAATTAATATATTATTATATTAGACAAAAGGTATCACCCCAAAAAATGATTGGGTTCAAGGGGTTGGGGGGAGAAAAAGAAAGTAAAAAAAGAGCAAAGAAAAAAGAGAAAGTTATAAATGTTCTTTTAATAGAAAAATTTTAACATAAAATTATATATGAAAATAGGACTTTGTGACATATTTATTCGGTTTCGACTGTATTTGTTACGTATATATTTTTTTTTTTTTTTTTTGTCAAGAAGATATCAATTACAAGTTTATCAGATTTAGATAAAATCAAGTTTTCTCTCCCTTCAATGAACTTAAAAATGCATTGCACATCAATGTGCATCCTTTCACCACGTTAAATATCTATCTCCCCAAACAGAACAAAAAATCACAATAATATCAAAATGATATCATAATAGATTTTTGATAATCGTTATGATGTCATTTTGGTATTATTGTGATTTTCTTTTCTGCTTGGGTCGAATTGATTATTTTTACAACGATGATTTATGATCACATATATGTATATTGCTTATATTTATTATGCTTGTTATCGTGCAATTTTAACTATATAACATAAAAATTTTCCATTTTACGGCTGAATATGCAACAGAGAGAATACGAGGCATAGCAACTCGTTTCTACTGTACGCACATTATTACAAGCCGCAATAGCAAAGTCCAAGTATAATATAATGGTGAATCGCGGTTGATTGCAGAGCGTAAAGCCACAGGCGCAATTTATCAGCGATCAGGAAGGCGTGGTAGCGCGTGGTATCTTGAAGGAGACTGCCGCCACAGAGGACAATAACAATGATTACGGAGGACTGCGCGGTGGCAAACCCTCCACATTCGTGCCAACGAATCTGGCGTCAGCCACGCGTATCATCAATTACCACTTGTTTGGATCTCTCGGCGGGTCAAAACACAACACGGGTAAATATGTTTGATCTTCACTTAATTAGATTTCTTTTTTTGGCGGTAGCTCCCTTCTTGCTGAACAAACTCATGCCGAGAAACTGAAAAAACTCTTGAATTAATTTATTGTACAAACTTTAGATCATCAATAAAATTTGTGTTGATTATTAATTTTTCGATTTTTATTTTATTTTAAATTTCAAAATTTTATTACCATTCTAATTGAGGTGAAAATGCATGCTTATTAATTTCTTAAAATAGATAGAAAAATATCTTTATAGAAGACATAAAGAAATATCATTTTTTTAAATTTTTAATAACGCTATATGGTGGGCCCAAATGTTCCGGCCAAACTTTGAGATAATAGGAAATTTTTTATTTAGAATTAAATTTCTTATAAAATCTCAAAGTTTGACCGAAACGGGCTAACTCGGGATATAAAAAATATAAAATATTCTCGAGAAGTTTATTATAGTCTGAGTAAGTAAATGGAAACGTAGGACTTATGATCTTCAGACTTAAATAGTAATAAAAGATCCAAATATCTCACAATATAATCGTATCTTTTTTGCTGATTTGTCGATCTCTAGTTGTGTTTACCCGATTATTATCACATCACAAAGCACGGCGTAATGAGATCCGTTTCAGGAGCGAGCGCTGAGAGTAAGCTCTCGTTATCGGCGGACTCCATAGATAGCGACGGCACACCGTTTATGGATCGCCACCGGGTGTCGAAGTCGATCCTAAAAAAATCTGATAGCGGCAATAATTACTACAGCAATACCGGCGACTCGGATACCGAGAAGCTGATCACGGACAGCGTATCCACGACGAGCATGTGCGATAACGAGACGGATGCGGGCGACTCAAATACGACGACCAACATACGCTCATCGAAAAAACGTCCAGCATCGCCGTTACTCTCGCGACAGGTTCTCGAATCGATATTCCGCACGAATAATAACACCGAGAGAGAATACACGAGCAGTGAGGGTGACGGTGAGGGGAAAAGTGTAGTCGCTAAAACGCCGAAGATTCTATTCGGCGACGTCGTGGAAGGTTCGTACACAAGCATGTTTTGCAATTTAAAGATGCGGGTACGAAATATTTAAATTTATTTTTATTTTTTAAGAAGAAAATAATATCTTGAATATTTTGAACTATATGAAATAATTTTAGATATCCAAGTACCTAAAAAAATAAACATATAAGAATAATCGAAGCCTTTAAAACGCTCTTTTTTAGAATTGTTTTTTTTTTTTTTTTTTCTTGAAAACTATTAATTCGATTGTTATCATTTTTTTAAAATCTATTTAAAAAAAAATTGAAATTTAATTCTTATATGATTTTATATATCGCAGAGGAGAAACATATCCGCAGCGAAGCAGTAGCGGAAAAACAAAACAAAGAATCAGACGAGCAGCCGCGGAGGGTGAAGACACGCGTACAAGAAGAGTCGAAGGAAAGTCAGGCCACTACGTTGATATTACGTCCTCATAAAACGAGGAAGTCGACGACGGAAGAAAAGAGAAGAGCCAACAAGTCGAGCGGATACGGTTGCGCAACTTACAAGAGCTCCGACGCGAATTGTCTTCCTCAGGAATACCGTTTCTCGTCGTAGCTGCTTCTCCCGCTTTTTACGCTATTAGACACTGCATATAGTCGCATCATCATCATCATCATCATCATCATCATCACCACCACTCAATGATCGCAGTTAATGTACTTGCCCCTAAGGCCTTGTAACGGCTATAATCATCTGTGACAGATGTATCACCCTTAATATCGATTGCACTTTGGTCAATCTTGATCAATTAACTGTGTAATACGCCAATCGTTTTGCTAAAATAAACGCTCGGCGTTTTGAGCCTGGATCTTTCATTATACATATAAAGGGGATGAAGAAAAAATATAGTTAATTAATCATGACAAAGATGCAATCAGATTTAAATATTGCGCAAAGCGTACATGAGTGCATGAATCGCGAAATAATTCATACTCAAGGGTTGTTAATGTTTTACGTAATGAATTCGTCACGAAACGGATAGACGATATAAAACTAAGGCAGTAATTTTCAATTACTGTCGCATGTACATATTCATAGATAATGAGGAGTGACCCTGATGAGTTCAAAAAAGTTTTTAATTTGCAAGATATGCAGATATCAACTCCTAATTTTGAGCTACGTATTTTTTTTTATTCCAGCTTAGTTTGGATAAGGAAAAAGGCAGCTGGATAAAGATTTCGTTCATCTTTATCTCAAATGAGATTATTTAATTGATGCTTTAAAGTGATTTTAATCGGTTCATTTGGATTCACGACTATAAAAATGAAATTGGGAGCATTGGACTGCATCTTTTCTCATTACATTTCCAGCATCATAATTGATGCATGAAAGTCTTATACGCTTACAATGCACGACTCTCGTGGCCGTTGACCTGCCATTTTTAATGATAATGTGTATCGCGTATGCCTAAATCAAAATCGATCTATCTTCTCATAAAGCTCATGCAATCGTTTAGAATGATAGCAAGTATCGCATAGTGTTTCGCATCCAGAAATGCAGCCGCGGTAGCGATTATGTGACTCCTAGATGAAAAAATGAAATATAGAATAAGTCAATCTTGTAAATTTTGCATTGTAGTCTTACTTGAACGATAATAAATGAGTTGTTTGTTTCAGTAGCGTGCTGCCGAGATAACGATTCGAAGCATTACGAAATCGCATCTCGGATTATATTTGCGAGTGTAACTGTCACATTTACGCCGAAAAATTTTCGCACTCGTGATCGATCGTTTTACCCGTCGAGATGAATCTCGCGCCGATTTTTTCGCAACAATCTAAATCGCGCGATGGGTTCAACACTCTAGTCTAATTTTAGATGTTTATCGATGGAGTACATATCTGCAACAAGACATTTGTAGTTTATTGTTATCAGTAGTTGTAGGAATAATAAGAAAGGTGATGAACAAGTATATTAATAATTATTAATGCCCGCGCGGCTCGTTGTTATTGCGCCAATGCAATGTTCTGTATAAATTGCGCGCCACGAATATTTTCTAATTTCGTACAAATTATTCGTACAAATCGCTTCCGCTGCGTACACGTCTCATATTCCGAATGATTGGTTTCAAGTTGTTGCCTCTGCCTATTCTTGTAGTTTTTGACGACTGTAAGATGAGCGAATGGATTGAGAAGAGTATGAGACACCATCGTGCGAAAAGCAGATGAATGAGAAAAAAAATGTTGAAGGAAATAATTTCCAAATCTCTTGAAGCAATCATAAATTATGTAGTACATATATAAATAACGACGTTCCATTCCTTGATACGCTTATCCATCATGCTTTTATTCTTATATAAATTTGCATATATTTTTTTCTGTGATGGATTACGTTACCTTTCAAGCCTTTGTTGTGTAATGTTATAGAAAGGGATTTTTAATAATAGAATAACTATATCCTATAGATACTTATTAAAAAGAAAACAAAATTGGAATATATATATTTTTTCGTGTTTATTATTGAGATAATTTTGTCGGTTCGTTTTAGTATAAATTATTTGTTAAACGTAATAGCATATAATTTCTATGTTTTCTGTGCAAACATTTTTAAAACAAATAGAATACGGAATGGAACACAATGTAGGCTATATATATAATCTTAATGATGATGTTCAATTTAGAGCTTTGAATTTTCATAAGGCTAGCTTTTTAATAAGCTACAAGCTACAGTGATAAATGAATTAAATTACATTTAACTTTTTAATATCTCATATATTATACAAAAATATAAACTATATCAATTTTTCAAAACCTATATTATAAGACATCCGTGAATATATTTCTCGAGAAAAAAACTTGTTCTTGGAAAAATCGAAATGTTTGATCATTATTGAAGAGAGGAATAACAAGAATACCGAAGCCTTTGAGAAGAGTATTATAAATGCCAGTCTTTAATTAAAGCACATGATTGTGCCAAGCAAGTGATTTCGCGAGACAAAATGTTCTTACCCTTTCACGAGCATTCCGTACATCGTTTGCGTACCTGTTATTCAGAGTCGGATACCTTATGCCGCTTGTAGAGAGTTTTTAAATAAAGAAAAAAAATCGATGTGTCTTCTGCAAGCTAACGTAGTCGAATTTAAGAAGTTCCTAGAGATTGCGTAAAAGAAAGAGAAAAAGATGGTTTATTATTTATTATTATAATTGTGCATTAGCGGCAAAAAACAGCACCGTTTAGAGCAGTGAAAATAGTACAAAGGATGCCATCTCGTACAACACGCGCGTTACGAGAAAATCGACTGGACGACACTCTTTATGTAATCGCTACGAAAATGCGCAGGAAAATGTTGTTGTCTTCGTGTTTAAATTAAGTTTATGACAGTTGTGAATTGTCTACGCTTACTCAAGGAATTTTAATTGACGTTTATTTATATGTGACAAGATACGAACAGATATGTGATTCTGGCCACTTTGAAGAACCCCGCCGAATTTTTCTTCGGATTTATAGAGTCTATTTATTTTTTTACTTCGACTTCTCTCTTCCATTTTCCACATTAGCTGTAACGCAGCTGCAATGAATTATCACAACGTCGATATATGTTAAGCGCTAGCCATGCGATCGATCGCGTAAATTTATTTTCTCGGTCTTATAAGGCCTATTAGTTTTAAGGCTGATAAAAAGTATAAAAATCAATAAAGTTGTAACATGCTAGTTTTTCTTCCTTACACGATTGTATTTTTTTCATCGCTTAAATTTCCCTTCAGCAATGTAATGATTGTTTATAATGAATAATGGATATTGAACACACCATATACTTGATACTCTATGAATCTTTTACAATTCTCTTTCTATTCTGTCCAAAATAAAGATAGAACATAAAATTTCATAGAATCGACGAGTTTATCAGAAATGAGAGTAGATTCTTCGTTCAATGTTTCTAAAAGTAAACAGATAGTTCTCTGAATAGAAAGTTTTAGAACGCTTAAAACTTCATACACGAAAAGATGATAAAGATTATGGTAAGTCTAAGTAAAGAGAGATTTATCTATGCGAAGACAATACAGCAGTTGTCACGTTCAGTTAAATGATACGAATATCGAGAATGAAATGGATTGCATTCATAGGACAATCAGGAATACGATTTATTGCATTGTTTTATTACACATGACCGATACTGTTTTCGATTATAGGGATAAGTGTCATACTATTTTAACCGATAGATATATTCATCATCTGTACACAAAGTGAACTAGTTGCAATAGCCGTTATAAATATTACGTTTATCGAACTTGCATCGGCCGTTGATGGCAGAATCTATAATTATTTTTTGCTATCATATCAATACATGATGATATTGCTTTCATAAAATATATAAATTTTGCAATGTCTATACCTACAACTGATCACCTATATAATTTTCTCTAATAATGAGGTGAAATCTAGGACGGGTGAAATTTAGGACGAAGCTGTGTTCACCGTTTCAGTTGTGGTGCTCTGCGTCTCAATTGGCTTCTCTTGTAGTTCTAACCACGGTAATCGTTTTTGCAGTTCCAGCCTGTGGAATAACATAACATATTTAGAAAAAGCTGATATTAGAGCTCCTGATCTATTACATATTAGGACAGTTATATTAAATTTATTTACCTATATCTCGGATGGCTTATGGCATACACGTACGGATCCAAGCAAGCTACAAATTTACATGTACACGCCGGTATCATTGTAATGCCTGGAGTTAATAGTGCTTTATTTCCAAAAGCACCGATCATCGCGAGAGTACCATATGGAGTCCACGAGAGAACGAAAAGAAAACAGATCGTAATCGCAGCCTAAATAAAAGAAGATATGCAATATATCACATAACTTTTTTTTGAATGTGTTTTATGTTGAATGCATGTGTTTTAGTGAATATAATGAATATATGATAATTGCTCACATATTTTCAATTGAAATGCAGTAACGTGAATGTGTTAAATCAATACAGAAAGCTAGAATTTTAATCGCCAGAATTTTTCATAAAATATATTAGGAAATTTTTGAGCAAAAAAATCAAAGAATTCTATCGATCATGTGAAAATTCTGAAACTTCGCTATTTTAGAGATGACTGTAAACTTTAGATTTAGAAATCATTTTTAAAATTTAATATGCGATGTTGACATATTTATGAATACATCTGACAAATAAACGAAGTTTACAAAACATCTGCACAAACAAAATTTTCGGTTTTAAAAAGTTTGATTTTTATTATTAATATTAATTTTAAAAAATAAATGTTCTATCTTTAAATTTCTTCAAAGATAATATTTTTTATAAAAAATTATTGGTATAAAAATTGTATGATACCTTGGCTATACGTATTTCCGCGCTTTGAGCATTCGTATTTGTGTTGCTCCTCAGACTTTCAACATTCATCTTCTTCGCTTGTTCACGGAGAGCTTTCTCATGATTGACAACGTGGCTGACAATTTGACTATAATAATATATGATGAGAGACATCGGTATACAATAGGAAAAGGTGAATATTGTGGCTACGAAGTATCGTATCTCTGGCGAATCTGTCAAATAATCGAAAGTGCAGCTCGTTAAAAAGCCTTCAGGCACAAAACGACCCCAGACATGCATCAGTGGCATCAAAGCCCAAGGAATCGTGTATGTCCAGATGAGCGCAATAAGGAGTATCACTTGACCGCGTGACAACTTTCCGTCAAGTGGTCGAGCTATAGTACTATAATTTTATTTATATTTATATAAATATATTATGTATTAGTCTGTTATTATAAATTCAATTATATATATTATGTATCAGTATGTTATTATAAATTCAATACACACAATATGGTACTTATTTTAAAGTGTAATATATGTATATATACTTTAAAATAAGTAATATAAATATATATATATATATATATATATATATATATATAAAATTTATTTATTTGAAAAGATTTTGTGATACCTGTATCTGTCATATGCAATAGCGGCATTCGTCATAGCGGCTCCAATTCCACTAAGCGCTCCCATGCAAGCAAAAATCTGACATCCTAAATGACCCATAGCAAATCCGGTATTGAAGGAATTATATATAAATATCGGTGCCTTGAGCATCATGATAAAATCACAAAATGCCAAGTTCACCACGAACATATTTGAGGGAGTTCTCAGCGATTTGGCTCTATATGTAAAAGAGATATTGGCATGACTCCATTTGAAGCGATAATATCTTGAATTCTAATATTTTTAATAATGACGTATTAAAGATTAAAAAGGTCCATAAAATTGCAGAAAGAAAAATATTAAACTTTATTGATTCTTGATTATATTTTTCGTATACTTATGAAACTGGCACAGTTTATCCAAATATAGTTGACTAGAATTTCTTGCCAAAATATTTAATTGTAATGTGCAAAACTTACGAAATGAATATCCATATAACCAGTCCATTTCCGAGTAATGCCACAAAAGTAAAGAGTGTATACAGAATAGCTAACAGATAATGAAGGGAGGGGTTGGGCTCGGGATAGACCAGCCAATGTTCCGGTATGTGGACCAATTCTTCAGCAGGGACGTTCCATCCCAACAATCGTGGTGGTCCTGCTGGTAGAATTCTCGCCTCCCAATGAACGCTTCCGTTAGTATACATATTGCGGTCTGCCAACCCCTCACCTTATTTTACTTCGTATCGTTGGACTTTTTATACGCTTTGCGGTGATTCAAATCCGCGAAACCCTAATCCATCTAGCTTAAATGGCTTCGAACGGAGGATTAGGCAAAGATTATCCCCAACTTGCTGATGGTCAGCATGCTTTTATATTACGTCAGTTAATTATCGAATTATCTATAAAGTAGGATTTTTTATTATGGCTTTGATTGCGCGATAGAATAGTTGTTATTATTTATTTCTCAAAAAAAAGAAAAATATTCAAAAAATGTTCTTTATCAAGAATAATTTATTTTTAAAAATTACGTAGAAGCATTTGGATAATATATTTATCATTCAGTTTAAATAATATTACAAAGTTTTAAATGTTTATATTTGCAGGAAAATGTTACCTGCGTGTCGCAATTAATATAATTGTAGAAATAAAAATTAATTTATAAGAAAAAATTTAATATTAAAAATTCAGATCCTCCTCCTCTAATTAATAACAATATAATTAATATATTCACAATATATTAATTATATATTAACAATATATAATATATTAAGTAATAATAATTAATATTAGCCAATTGAACACGCACATACGCATGCATATAGAATATATTATTAATTTCTAAAAATTAGATTAAATTCACATTCTATTATTCTATTGTATTCTACCTTCTCTTTCGGCAGAATTATTAAGTAAGGTATATGCAGGTAAATAAGACGAGGAATTATTAGGATCTTTCAACAATGGATTTCGCGTCGTGGTACTTTTGCTGCCGATACTCGTGTATCCTTGATCGTAGAGCGAACAATAAGGGATGTTGTGCTTTAATAAGAATGTCCATACTTGATTGTATGACCAATACAAGATTGGATTAACGCGTATCAATTGTGGCCAGTCCGAGTCAGTGGGCGCAAACGGCTGTAGATCTTCAGAACCCGGGTCACCTTTCCTTATCCCCATGAGACTTGCTTTCAAATTGCATCTCTCTTTCAGTAAGGCAGACAACGCTGATCGCATCGGTCGTTGTTTTCGTATTATTTCCGCACCATAATACTGAGAAGCTGAATCTACAAATGTTTCCACCTGTGCATACATAATTTCAATACAATGGTACATAAAAATATTTTAATTATATATTACATTATTTAATCATTAGTGCTCTTACCTCTGGAAAGGAATCAGTAGTTACGTATAAACATAATAAGGACGAAATATTACGCAACTTGGCGATGGTAGCAGCTAAATGCAAGACTACTGTACAATCCTTACCACCATTAAAACTAATGAATACTTCATCTGAATTATATCTATAAAACATATATACATGTATACAAATATATATGTAAATATTCTAATAAATAGAACACCCAGTATATATACGCGATAATTCAGGTATATGTTATGTTTGTGTGCGCAAGCAAAAAAGACACATATTCATTAAAATTGATATGGTTTCTCATTATTTATTTATGTGCATACCTATTATAGCATTCATTTAATATATCCAATGCGTATTTAATATGCGCTTCAGTTTTACTATCTTCCAGAATAGCATTCATTTGAAAACGACCGAATCCGTGTTTTAGATTCATAATCTTTTGTACCGGTAGATAGTATAAAAGTTCTTCTCTTGCCTCTGCAATTGCTTCTTCAGATCCCTCTAAAGCAATTCTCGTAAAAATTTGCGGTTCTGATTGCGGATAACTGCCAATTTTCACTTTGCCATTCCAACGTTTTGATTGTTCATCCAAAATATTTACTATTGAGAGTTCCTTACATTCAACATCTATATATTCATAGTGTAATGGCGCGCATCCTCTCAGTCGAGATATTATTACATCTGCAGCAGATTCGAAGTATTTTGGCGAACCAGGCAGTACATAAACATTTTTCACGCTTATTACCGGAAAAATTTCTGAAATTTCTAATATATATATTGTATTAATATCGTATAATATTTTAATAATATACGTTAATTAATTTCTTTTATACATTTTGAAGTGCAAATTTTAATTTTACTTATATAAAAATTTAGATGAAATAAAATCTTATATATGTATATATTAAATATAAATATGATAAAAACAAATTTTAAATAAAACTACATACTTTTAGAATTAATAATGATAATTTCACAAGAATTAGGAACAATAGCAAGTCGTTTTACTTCATGCTGGCCAGGTAACAATTGACTATATATGTCAAATAGTTCTTGATGAAATTCTAATTTTAATTCAAAAGCTTTTGCTACAGCTTCATAAGTCACATCATCATGAGTAGGTCCAACACCACCGGATGTGAATACAGCAGAATATTGTTTTGAGGCATTGTTTACTTCTTTAGCAATATCATCTACCTACAAACATCATTAGATATTAATATCATTACTATTGCATGTGTGTGTGATCTAAATATTAATGTTGTATTTATCAAATTATATGACAATTAAATAAAAAAATATGTTTTTTTTTATTTCTAGTAGCATTGATAAAAAGTAAAAATATATGTTCTTATATGTAATATTTACTACATTTGTTGATAATCTTTACAGCATGTTTACAAAACAATGATAATGATACGTACAACATCAGGAACCACTGTGACTTTCTGTAGTCTTACTCCAGCAGTGGTTAAATTTTTTGCCAAGTATAATGTGTTGGTATCAACTATTCGCCCGCGTAAAATTTCATCTCCCACAGTTATCAAAGATGCTGTACATGGATAACATATCCGTTGCGACATATCCTTCTGCCTTTTACTAAGACAAAAAAAAATAATAAAACTAAGAATAACTCATGTCGCTTCTTCTTTTTGTGCTATCAATAAATGATATGCAATCTGCACATTGTCTCTTTACTATTCATGACATACATAATTATGATTTACGATTTTTACTTTATCTGTATTTTATCTAGTATATTATGTAATTTTAACAAGATACTGCAAAATAAATCACGAGATATTAATGTAACATTTTTTAGATATTACTGAAAAAAAGATGGTACGAGTGACGGGGGAAAGTCGAATAATAAATGATATATTTTTTGATAATATTTATTGTTATAAAAATTATATAACAAAGTAAGGTAATAGAATATAATATTAATAAAATATTATATCATTTTATGTTTAACATTTTTTTTTAATATACATGTTAAAAATAGAGAATTGAATTACGTAATTATTTAAATTTTAAAGTTGCATCTGCTCCATTTTTGAAGCTGTTGCATTCGTTTGTGCTGACGTCACCTTAGATACCAAAGGTTTTGTATTTTCTTTAATTGTTTTCTTTTTAATAGCATCAAGTTTTGCTTTAGAATTACGCACTTGCACGTCCTTGCAAGTGCGTGATCGCAATTCTTGCAATATTCGATCCATGTTGACTGTTTTATCCTTGTTTGATATCTTCTTTCCTTTTGAATCAATCTGGTTTCAAAGCAAAAAATGATTGTTTTTTGTAAAATTTTTCAATATTTTATATTCTTATATTTATATTCTGCATATTCAGAAATCTTGTATGCATTTAACTTTTAAAACTTTTATAATTTAATTAAATAATGAGCAAAATATTAATTTTTATTTCACTATTGCATTTTAAATAAGTTGAATTTGGCGATTCGTGATTTGCTTTGATTTGCTTTTAAATATTTCCAAGAAATTATATGTAGATTGTAATCTCATAATAATTATTTCATTTTGTAATATGTATAGTATGTATATGTACATGTACATATATAATTTACATCTTTATCAATGTTTTATTTATCTTAATTTGTAATTATCTATTATACACTTACTTTCTTCGGATTAATAATCTTCTGTGCTTTAGCTTTCAGCTTGATACTGCGAGCTGTGGCCACTTTGAAAACATTTTTGTTTTTATGAGTTTCTTTGTTCTTTCCCATTGTTTTCTGTAACGTCAATGTTACATTGTTAATTACAAGTAAACTATTATATATTATTAGTCTCTATTTTAAGTTTCTTCATTGCTGGTTCCTTGTTTTTAAGCATACTTTCTTTCAACAAAAATGATACTCGAACCATTTCTTTATTCGGTGAAACGTCCCTAATATCCTGTATATCAACAATAGCATCAGTAGAAAGTGTATAACCAAGCTTTTGCTCAACTAATAACCTTCCAAGCCTGCAAACATTGTCTATTTTGTTTGCTTTTACAAAACAATATACATGGAATATAATTGATTTAATGCAAACTTTTTCAAATTCTTCTTGTGTAAACCAATCAGGCAATATGTCCAAGAATTCAATGGCTGATGCGGGTAAGTTCATTATTATATGTTCGGAACCAGATAAATCTTGAGTACGTCTGGACAAAATATCATCTTTAACAATGTTTCTTAAAAAATCTCTGCCATCCATGTTAAAAGCTTTAAAATTATTTTTTAATTTGTTAATAGTGGCATTTTTTTGAAGCCACTTGTAAGATTCAGGATTCAAGTCATTAGCAAATACTTTAATTTTTTTACGCGCGGCAGGAATAGCGAAAGGTCCTACTCCTGCAAATACGTCATATAAGACATCACCTTGCGTCATAAACGTTGTCATTTTTGAATGTTCAGTAGATAAACGTGAATTCCAATAAACTTGTGCGAAATCAAATTGATATATACAGCCATGTTCTTTTGTGGTTGTTATTGTATTTCTTTCACCAGCCAGGATCTCCATAGCAAAATATCGAAACGTTGTATCAATTGTATTCATTTTATTTACCACTGTTCGCACATTTGGAGTCTTGTCGAGAAATATTTGACCAATAATAGTTTTATATGGCAAATGTACATCGCGTAAATTCAACTGCACAATATGTCCCACCAAAGTATACGCTGTAGGAACTTGAATATCTTCTGGTAGAACTGATTTTAATGTCTCATCACGACGCCAATTATCATACTTTATAGTAATGCTCATAAAATCAAAATGTTCATATTGATCTGTCAGTAATTTTCTATCATTCTCAGTAATATCTTCAAATTTTGTGACAATGTTTGGATTTAAATAAACAATAACTCCTTCGCTTGTCTTTTGAATTGGTTTAAAATTACATATCTTTAGCAAATACTTCTTCAAGATGTGCATAATTCTTGAGACAGCAGTATTACATAATTTTAATGTTGGTATATTCACAACTGTTGTAAATGCATCACGATCCAAGCATGTCATACCACGTACCGATACTGGAGGAACCAGCAAGGAAGTCATAGTAGTTGTATAAAAGCAGTACTGATATTTCAAATAACTAGAATGCTGTACTGCACTGACGAATCTGCCGACTGCCCTATACAGGATCATGCACTGCACAACAGAAACAATTGACAATAATAACTATTTTACTATATAACTTACATTATTTGATAGACAATAAGAAATAGTAATAATATCAGTTTCTAAACATGCAAATTTATAAAAAAGACAGTTAAAAATATTAACTGTGTACATTGCTGTAATTTTATTTATGAACTGATTTAAGTCATAGCTGTAAACTTGATATTATGTTAATTAAATTCGAATCATTTACAGATAATAAGATAAAAAAAATAATATATTTTAATTATTCAGATTTTTTAAGTGTTTTCTGATCCTGTATATTGAAAAATCTTCTCTTTTTAGCTGCATTTTATATATATATATATTTTTTTTTGCCAATATTTTTAATATTTTTTTCTTTTTTAGCCATTAATTTTTATATTTTATCTTTAAATTTTTGTCTATAAAAAAATTTCATTTTAAACTCAAAATATATAAAAAGATACAGCTAAAAAAAGCAGATCTAACAAAATAAGCTTGGCTGCATCATCATGCACGTAGCATATTTTTATTGTAATTTTATATGTTAATAAACAAGCATAGAAATCACAATAAGATAAAAAGGTAACTCTTTAAAGATTAGATTTAATTAAGTTTAGATGAAATTGTTGAAAAGAAAAGATGTTAATAGAGATGTAAGATAAAATGTTATATAATCTTTACCTGATCGTTTATAGAAAATCCAATGTCCAATATAGATATTTCATATAGATGTTCAAAATTAGCAATAGGAATTAAATATCAAATGTTATTCGGAAAAACAATTCGATATATAATAAAATCGTAACCTCTCTTTCTGCGCGAGCTTAGGTCTGTTGATCTGTTCGTTTTGCTTACGCTTCATAAAGCGGGGAGCACACACTTTTGCATAAGCGCATAACAATAAGCATAAGGAAATTGATTGGTTCATTTTCTTATGCATACATTTGTGGACCAATCAATTTCTTTATGTTTATGGTTATGCGCTTATGCAAAAGTGTGTGCTCCCCGCTTAACTTTGTTTGACACTTTAGACAATATCACACGATTGGCTACCGAAAAGAAAAACTTTCAGGATTTCACAAATTCCCTATTCGATACGATAACTAATGCGTGATTTTATTGAATCTGTATTTTTTTTTACTGGAATGGCAACTTTGTATTGGGAGTTTTGCGTTTTCATCGCTAGAGGTCTTCAAGAAAAAGTGATCATCTGTCATCACCATTTGTGTTAAAAATGTCTTCTGAAGTGTGTTTGGATATGGAAATACGAAAGTTAAGACCCGGCGAATTGTATATTTTAAGCAATATATTAAGTATTTCTGATTCATGGAAAAAACTAATGGCTATCGTGCCTAAGCAAGGAAATGTACCCAAATTCAGTAGTGATCATATCAGGCAAGCAAAAATATTTTTACATTAATTTTTATTATAAAAGATATCGTTACATTATTAAGTTTTTTTGAAAAGGACAATTATATTGCATTCTTTTGCAATATAATGTAACTCATAGTTTTTTATTATATAGCATAATTGAACAAACAACATACAGAGACAAGCGCAATGCAGCTGAAGTGTTTTTGGATGAATGGAGTACTATGGGAAGAAAGAGGCCAACATTAAGATTATTACTGGAACTCCTTACAAAAGCGGAACTATTTAGAGCAGCTGATTATGTGGCATGCGATATATTAAAACGTAAGTTTTATGTTATTATATCAACCAAATAAATATTGTTATAAATACTTTTACATTTTTCTAATGAATTCTTTTAAATAAATTATTATTTGATTAAAATGCTAAAAATATATTGATATTGTATTATAGTTTTATGGACATTAATATAACAGATTTTGTGACTTTAAAAAGCATTATTTTCTTTTTTCTTTTTAATTTTTTATAATATCAAATAATTTTAATTATTGTTATATTTTTTTTACTAAATTATATAATACCACCAAGTTGTATCAAAATTATGAAATAATAATTGTTTTGTATACTTATTCTAAATTCATATTGCTTTTTAATTCTACAGAGGAAAGACCAAAGAGGCCAGATTATGGTCCAGCTGCTTCTATCGATATAAGTGACGCAGCTATAAATAAATTATTAGGGGAGAATCAAATGCTTCCAGAGGATATATCTACAAACTCTGTGATAATAGAATCAACCGCAGAGCTAATTTCAGAAATTAATAGAATATATTCTGGTGATGATGCAAATAAAGCTGTTAATGAAAATATATTGGATGATGACAATGCAAATGCTGATAATTCTTTAAATTATCAAAAGACTGCAGGAATTGATTTACTTGCAAGTGTCAAATCAGATTTAATAAAATTTAGTGTCACAGATATTTGTAAAGAACATACAGAACATACATCTCTTGCTTCAACATCGAAATCGAATCCTGCAGAGATTAAAAAAGAGAGTTCAATAAAACCATTAGATGCAACAGCGCAATACTATGAATGTGAAGAAGTTTCATCCCAAGAATTACCAGTATTTCTTAACCAATCCTAAATAATATGCTGCTAAAACTGAAGGAACAAATTGGTTCTTGTCCAATATTTCATGTGTTTAAAACAGTAATACTTAATATTGGTTGTTTTATAATAACTTTGATTTCACTGAAGGAATATATAAGTAATATAAATTATATCATAATTTGTTATAATTAGAGTGGACATTATAAAAGATATATACAAATGCAAACATGTTATTATAAGGAATATGTGAAACAAATAAGTCAATAAGTATCTTTAAAAAATTGTTAACTAAATTAAAAAAAAATATTTTTATATAATATTTTTAAAATATAGTTTTTTTATATATTTTGCAATGTATGTATGAATAATTTATTTTTTATCATCCTTTTTCCATGATTACCATTATTATATACATATGTACATATATATATATACGCATATATAAAATTCATAAAAAATATCCGTTAGTTTGCTGCTACAGCTCTGCCATAACGTGATTATTGATCCTCTTTTATCTTTCTTCACGATGCGTTCACGCGAGCAATGTAATCGTGTGTACGTATACTCTGAAATTGAAATTTTATATTGTCACCGCGCGAGGTCTCTAATATCAATTCGGATTACCTGTCACTCCTGCCCACTCTTTTAAGCTTTATGGTTTATGATGTGGCAACTGTCAGCGTTTCTGCGCATGTGCTAGATTTGTCCGTCTTTCTTGCTACATCGTTTTCGTTTCTTTTTCCTGTTGCTTCCTGCCTCTTCATCCTTTCTCGTGTGAAGCTTGTCGCGTGGAGGCGTGCTATAGTTTTGCGGTTTATTATAATCGGATTTCATCCGCGATTTTGCATAAAAATTCTCAACAAAAACTGTAATCATGCCTCCCAAATTTGATCCAAATGAAATCAAGAAAGGTATTTTTTTTAAATATTTTGCGCATACATACGGTTAAAACATTTATAACCTTTATAACCCATATAAAAGTGCTAACTGTTAACTCGATTTTATCTTTCGTACAGTATATTTGCGATGTGTTGGTGGTGAAGTAGGAGCCACTTCGTCTCTTGCTCCAAAAATTGGTCCTCTTGGTTTGGTAAGTTTAGAAAAAACTTAGTTTATGCAATAATTTAGCTAATAAATTATTTTCACGTTTTAGTCTCCCAAAAAAGTTGGTGATGACATCGCTAAGGCTACCAGTGATTGGAAAGGCTTGAAAATTACAGTTCAATTGACCATTCAAAATAGACAAGCTACAATTTCAGTTGTACCATCGGCAGCTTCTCTAATAATTAAAGCACTGAAAGAGCCGCCCAGAGATCGCAAGAGACAGAAGAATATTAAACACAGTGGCAATTTATCATTTGACGATATAGTTACCATTGCCCGTGCTATGAGATCAAGATCAATGTCACGAACACTTAGTGGTACTGTCAAAGAGATCTTGGGCACATGTCAATCAGTCGGATGCACTGTGGAAGGCAGGCCACCTCATGATCTCATAGACGATATTAACGCCGGAGAACTGGAAGTTCCTGAGGAATAATTTTTGGTAGGTATAGGGTCCTTAATTCACTTTTTTTCATTATTTATATAATAAAGAAGTATTAGAGTATAAATATTAGACATTTCACTAGTTGATCATGAATTACATGATATAACATATACTAATATAGAATTTTAAAGTTTTTGATTTTTTAACTTGATAAAATCATAATGAAAAAAGTTAATTATGGACTCTTGGTAGGGGTTGGCATCCCATCCAACTTTCTAGCATTAATTTCATCAGTTGATGTTGTTATATGCTAGCAAGCAGTTTAGCCACTGAGGAGACAACCTCAATAAAAAAATCATATATTAATCTTTTTGATAAGAAATGTTTTTTATTGTAAAATGTTTTTTTTTCTTTACAGACTTTTGTAAGGTGCGAAAATAAAACATAAAAAAGAAATGAAAATGTCATATTTTCTTTTTAGTTATATCAATTATCTGTATATGTATTAAATATATATATCTTATTCATTTATTTCATACCCAATATATTGACACTATTATTAAATTAAAAATGTATGACTTGTTCATCCAAGAATATAAATTTATAGATATATCTCTATAAAATTACAGCAAACAAGATATATAAGAAAGATCATGATTTATCTTTACCAGTTATTATTTCTTTCATTTTCAGAATTAATTTCTACAATAAGATCAATATACGTACAAATTTTCTACATTTGATTAAGATGTTTCTTGATGAAATTTATATATAGATATATATTTTTAATTCACATTTTTCATTTATTACTAAATATGAAAATATACAGAAAATAATATATACAGATTTAACTCTGATGAACATATTCATTATCAAGTATAATTGATAATCAGTTGTTTACTGAACAGAATATAATAATATGCTGTGAAAAAGTTAAAGCGGGGAGCACACACTTTTGCATAAGCGCATAACCATAAACATAAAGAAATTGATTGGTCCACAAATGTATGCATAAGAAAATGAACCAATCAATTTCCTTATGTTTATTGTTATGCCTATGCAAAATGTATGCTCCTGCTTACAATTTATAATTATTTCTGATCTTGTACTTTGTCCTATTCATTTGTTAAAAATGTATTCACATATATATATATATATATATATATATATATATATATATGTATATGTATATGTATATATATGTATGTATGTATGTATGTATGTATGTATGTATGTATGTATATATATATATATATATATATATATATATATATGTATATGTATATATCATATATATATATATATATGAAGCTGTGAATATTTTTACACACTTTATGATAAAACTTGAAATCTTTCTATACTTTTTATATTTATATAGATAATGAAAGTATGCACATATATTATTAAATTACTTCAAAATCTATATATATATATATATATTTTAATTACTGAAGTTATGTAATAGTTTACAAAAGAGATATCTGGAAGAATCAGTAACACAGACATCAAGAAACCAGTATTGCCCTTGCATATTAACTATAAGTCGCAAAACGAATGTATATTAAAACAGAAAATTTCTTGTGTGTTTAATAACTTTACAAGTAAAATTTCTAAATTAATTATTGGCCCAATACATGACCTCTTCCCCAGTTATGTCCTCCAAATATATTTCTTCCTTGAGCATTTGGTTGTCCAGCTGGCCTGTATATCGGTGCACTTCCAAATGATTGAACACCACTTCTTTGAGGGGGAAAGTAACTTTCAAGTATCTTTGGAGTGTTGAGTAATTCTGGACCACCGAGTTCTTGAGGATACTTAAATTTCAAGAAGACATACAGATGTCCAACTAGAATGCCAAATAACTCCATCATTCCACCGCCAGAGATGATCAAATTAAATCCAAACAAGACCCATGGCAGATACATGGCTTTGAATTGTGTACCTGTCAACAGATTCATTTATGTTAGCCAATGTAATATGTTTTATATGCTAAAATCTTAAATTGTATCAATGCACACTTCATAAGTAAATAATAGTATGAAAAAGAGTAAACATACCAAACCAGAAGTTTACGATAGCATCCTTATTCAGCTGACACCATACATATAACACACTGAGCACCATAGGATCCATGAGCAGGGAAAAATCACCGATAAGTCCGATGATGACGCAGCATATCCAATTGAACAGCAGGAGAAAGCAATAATCTGCGGGTTTGCCATCGTATTCCCCGCGCTCTAACCTCAACGAATAATTGTACAAGAAGTAGCAGTTGATCAAGAAATGAAAACCCGACGCCGGGTTAAGCGGATAATAGAAGACGCTTGTCACCGCTCGCCAGATTTCGAAATTATTTAGAAACCGATCCGGCCACAGTATCAGCAAGTGCGGACTCAAAAATCCGAATCTGCCGAGTAACGTCAAGACGAGGGTACAAGTTAACCAGTATTTTGTAAATATCGGCAAGGTTTTATACCAGTCTCTCACGTCTGACATTTTAACGTGTCCTCTAATGTTACTTTTAAATTAAGATACAAAGTACGATAGTTGAAACTACTGTCAGCGAATGACGTATAATCACACCGGAGTATATGATGTTTCACGACAGATTTCTTAGGTTACGTGTACATACGGCATTCGACTTACGTGCGTATAGGTTATATCGTGAAAAACATTACAAAGTATTACAGTATACTAGAATGTTCTGTTCAGATAATTTTGAGATAAAGATAAAATATATTAAAGATAAAAATGAAGATCCTATTTTAAAAATTTATCTAGGTCTAAAATGAGATTTAAAGCTTTTTCTATTAAAATAATAGAAATCATTGGGTTTCACACATATATACATGTGTTGCATCTTAATACAATATTTCAATAAATAAGAACAAATTTTAACATAAAATGTATGTACAGTGAAAAGTTTTTTTTTAATATTAAATAAATTTATAGGTTATTTTTGTACAAAATTGATTTTTTATTAAATGTTTGCATATTATTATAATTACAGAATTACAGAATAATTACAGATTACAACTTTATTTTTATCACATGCACGCATTTGTGGAAATCACAAAAAAATGGGCAATTAATGAATCTGAGAGAAAATGTAACTTTGCTAAGTACAATACAACTCTCTATATGTGGATTTTGTGCAAAAACAAATTATTGAGTATCATTATATACTATTGTCTCTATAGAAATATTAAACATACATGTACCTAAGTTTTATATTACAAAATGCAACCAAATGGCTTTTTCCATAATATTGCCCAATGAAACATATTTGTTGAAAAACTGTATACATTTTATATATTAATTATTGGAACTAAATATTTCTTATTCACACAATTTGTTTCACTAGAATTTTGGAATTTTGGAATCTTAAATTATTATTAAAAAATTATTGCAATTATCTTGCGCAATGCAGATTTTTCTGTATCAATTTTAAATAATGTACATATATAAATATTAATATATAACGTTCAGTCGTCAGAACCAGCTGTTCTCTTTGCTTTTCTTTGCCTTGGACTTTGCTTTGGAGTTCTAGGAGATTTATCTGAAACAAAAGTACAGGATTGATTTAAATTTTTGTGTTCTGTAATCTCTATATACAAATAACAAATATTTTTATATTGCAATTTAACTGGTATAGTAATTAATCAAGAAATTTATCATATTAATTGAGGATTTATATAATAGTATAATTTGATAACATTTTTTGATATATTTTTGATATTTGATAACATGGAAAAACAAAAAAATGTTAAATTTGTATTGTTTATTAAAAATTCAATTAAATTTTAAAATATTACTTAAAATCATTAAGTTACTGCTAAGTGTAGTTTCAGGATTTCTAATATTTCTATATTTTTGGAAAATTATCTTTATGCATTGGATAAAAACTTAGGAATAATTTATTGAAAAACTATTTAACTCTGATTTTAATTCAAATTGATATGAATAAATGCTTATGAGCTTGCTATTAATTCATCACTTACTGATTCTGTTGAGAACTTCCTTTGGCAACCAATCGTAATCTACATTATTAGGATTAGATGTGCCCATTTCTACTGCTGTTTTACGAGTAGTAGAAGAGCGTGATTTGCGTCCCAAAGATGATAACAATTGTTGACCTCCTACAAGGGCTAGTATAATGCATGCAGCGAGGAATATATAAAGGAAAATAGTTTCTCCATCAAGACCATCATCTATTTCTATGATTTGTACAGTTTCGTTAAACACTGCTTCATTGTACGAAATCCCATTCTGCAAAAACATAATGTATTAATATCTGCAAATAATATATTCACAATTGATACTAAAAAATAAGATTTTATGACTTAAAGTACATGTATATATAATAGTATTTGATAAATTGAATGCGGAAAGACTAATTAATATAAGTTAAAATATTAATTCTAGTAATTAGAAGTAATTCTTAATTTTAATAATACAATTATCTTATAGCATATAAACAAATAATTATATACTTTTATGTCTACAGAGTAGCTTTTCTGTATTATTTTATGTCCTGTATATATATCATCTTATATATAATAAATTCATACATACTATATCTCTATAATTCAAATTAACATTCAGTCCAAATGGTCTCCCAGCAAAACTTTCAGATGGGATGAAGGAATAAGCTAATGTAGCTTCGTGCTTAGGTTTCACAACCTTGTTAAATGTAAATGTCGAGAAATTTTGAATATAAAAATTGAAGTCCATTGCATAACGGAAAGAGGCATCCAGTGATTCCAAAACAAAATCATTTTCACCCTTATTAATAAAACCCACAAGAAACTCCACTATATTTCCAGCTGGTAATTCTATGAAATTCATAAAAAATTTATTTTAGTATTATAAAATATCATATGTTGTAATCTCAATAACAAAGAATATAATTAAAATACCAAGAGTAGATAGCATGTTGTAAACAGGTTTTGTAAAAAGTATTGTTGTATCAGCATCAGCTGAGGCATTACTGGTATCTTCTACTGTTTCTTCATCTGTTATTATACTGCCTTCTTCACCCTCTACATCAACAATGTCATCAATATTCTCATCTTCTTCAGCATAGACATATCCTATAAATATAAAATTAAATGTGTTAAAACTTTTTAAAATGAGATTTGATAGAATTTTTGAGTAATATTTAAACTTTATGCACAAAGCAACAATTATAGAAATTAAATTTTAATATATTTTAATTTTTGCAGTTAGTAACTTTTAGACTTTATGTGCGAGCTATATTTATAAACAGATGTTTAATTCTTATTAATATATTATACAAATAAAAATATACATACATATTTATATATTGATAAAGAAATGTATATAAACTATAACCCATAACAAAAACATTTGAATTTTTATTATAAAAATATCTTATTCACAAAAGTGTTTTATAGAATTACATATTTTAATTGTACGCTTAAAAAGTCGGCATAATAACAGCTGAAGCTTTCGAAATATCAAAAAATTCTTTAATCATTCGTAACTGTTTTATTGATTAAACTGTCACATACACGAAAAAAGAATTGAATGCTTGCTTATCGAACGTTAATTGAACTCTGTGCATATAACCATGAAACGCGCAAATAAGTAAATATAAATCGCGTATTACCTCCATTGATTGTGAGTACAATCGCCGAAACGGCAAAAAATTGAAGTATTCTAAATCCTTTCATTTTAATCCACCGCTCGACAGGTGCTCTTTCTGTTAAAAATACCGATTAATTCGATCTCACATCCACTCACTACGATGTGGTTCGTCCTACAATGCGAGGTTGTCTCGACATAATGCGACAGCTACCATTACTAGTACCGTGCCGCGTGGCTACGTGGAGGGTCAACAAGGTAATCGTCAATTCGTCAACGTGGAACGTGGAACACGAACGCAACGCAGCATCGCGGCATCGCCAACGCCAAGGGGCATATAATTATTAAAGATCCTTAAGGCCATATTAAGGCCGTATTACACTACGGATTGCGAGCTTTGCGGAACGGGATTAACCCGGATCTACAATAAGCGTAGCAAGCCTCAAGTCATAAAAAATTGTCCAATCACAGTCAAATGTGAGAAAAATAATCAATTGTTATTGATAATTTCTTTAAATTTACTACACTATTGCAGATCCGGCCTTACGATTGACGATTGTGGATTAACCAATCAGAGCCAAGTAGCTTGCCGCCTGATTGGTCAATTCGCAACTGTCAATCGTAACTTCAATCGCAACTTAGCCCGCAACTCATAAGTACGACCATACGAGTGGATGTCAGAAATTATATAATTTGACAGATACGGTGTGTTTATTCACATTATATATAAATATATATACATGTATTGTGTTTTATCATATCGGTCTTAAAATGTGTACACTATCTTTTTGATTTTTCTCTCTAAATGTAAAATCAGTAATCTTTTTATGCTTTATCTAATATATCAATTTTTATAAAATTAACACTGTTATCAAATCATGTTTCTAAACTTACTAAACAACCTCAAATCAAATAAAAGTTGCAAGAGGAACGAAACTTGATATAAATAACAAGTGCTAATATTACAGACTGCAGATATGACAGGCCTGGGCATGGACTTCGAAGACGATTTCTTCTTCGAGGAGGATAAAATGTTGGTTATGGAAGATTGCGGAAATTGATTTTTACTTAGCTGTAATTTGTTACGCTGCATTACAGTTTTAATGTGCTTTCTTTCCTGGTCATAACATGCATGCCTGAATGTCACGGTGCGGTGGAATCACAGTTTGACAAGCGATTCGACCTTGTCCATGAATAGTAGCAGACTTCATAATTCGAGTGGATCAACTTTGGATAAAGTTTCTATTGTTCTTCCCACCGTACCATCGGCTAGCATCGTATTGCACCAACTAGCTATGATGGAAGATCGCATGTATGCACTATTCTTGTGTCACAATTATATTGTTTTTTTACTTCTTCTTTCGGCTTTACGCATACCTTTTTTTGTCCAAAATTTCAATTTTTTCCTTCTGTATTGTCGCTTATCATATTGGGATTTAGACCAGACATAGAACTGGTCGCACAAGATCAATGTATACAGCAGAAGCCTATCAACCAGATGTAAGTTTTTTTTTAAGCATTTTTGTTATCAAAGATATTTACATCATTGAGTTATATAATGTAAAAATATTTTATAGTACAAAAAACGCTAACAGAATATATTAGAATATGAACAAGAGTAATTAGTTTATTTAACCATTTATATTTAGTTTATTAAATACATTTTTATCAAGATTTAAGCTTGTACAACATTAGTATTTATATATAAAATTTCAAATAGTATATATATATGTGATATATATATATATATATATATATATATATATATCTTGCATACTTTACGTTTTTCTTGGATAAAAAATACAAGTATTATATTTATAATATAAATATTGTTTTTATATAAACATAATTGTTTAGTTGTTCTTAGTAAATCTGTTTTTCTTTTTGTTTTTATAGAAATATTTTATTTAAAAAAAAAAAGGTTTTTGACATGAATAGATTATGGAAACATTCTTTTATTATGCTTTATTTCTTAATACAATTTTGACTATATTTAATTTAATTTATATATATATATATATTATATATATATATATATATATATATATATATCACATGATTCTGTATATATTCTGTGCATATGTATGTAAAGAGAAGCTATTTTTATTTAAGATTTAATTTAGACAACATGTCAAGTAATTTTTGTGCGCATAAACATTATTTTGGCAATATCTAAGAAAAAAAAACTTTATGCTATATATGCTACATATATAGATTTTTATTTGCTATATGTTTATTTGAATTTTTATATCTAGGTAATCTCTTTTTTTGTTATGCATTTTGTGAGCTTTTTAAAATTTAGCTGCATATTTGCATTTTGTGATTTGTTTGGCAAATTCAGCTGTGTGTAATATGTATTTATATTTATTGAAAAATTTATTATATCACATACTTGTATTTTTTTGTAAATATCAGGGGTATGACAATTACATCTGGGAATGTCATGATACAGAAGGACGCAAGTAATCTTATCGGTATAAGCATTGGCGGTGGTGCGCCGTTGTGTCCGTGTTTGTACATTGTACAAATCTTTGACAATACACCCGTCGCTTTAGACGGTACTCTTCAAGCAGGCGACGAGCTTGTGGCGGTAAACGGGGCCTCAGTCAGGGGCAAAAGTAAAGTAGAAGTCGCAAAGATGATACAATCCTGCGATTCGCAGGTCAGCATCAATTACAATAAATTACACGCCGATCCGAAACAAGGTCGCACGCTCGACATCGCTCTTAAAAAAGCAAGTATATATATATATATATACTGATGATATGATGTCAACTTTTATTTTATTGAAATAGCATAACTAAATTTTTTATTTTATAGGTGAAACATAGACTGGTCGAAGGTATGGGAAGTACTACGGCTGACGCGCTTGGATTGTCACGAGCCATTCTTTGCAACGACGCTCTTGTCCAAAGATTGATGGCGTTAAAACGTACAGAAACTTTCTATAGAGGTCTAGTTACACATGCCAAAGCTACGTTACACGCTTTCTTTGATCTGACACAGATCTATAAAGGTATTTTTCAATCAGATATTGAAAACTGCACATGTAAAATTTACATGCTCAATGTTGCAACATGCTTCTTGTTGTATTACCTTACAGTCTTCGGAGACGCGTTCGCTGCCATAGGAGTGCGAGAACCACAACCACGCGCCAGCGAAGCTTTTAGACAATTTGGCGAGCAGCACAGGCAAATGGAGAAGTTTGGTGTGACGATGTTGAAGACCTTGAAACCGATACTAAGCGATCTGGGAACATACCTGAACAAGGCCATACCAGACACACGATTGACAATCAGCAAATATGCCGATGCAAAATTTGAATATCTGTCCTATTGTTTGAAGGTAAAGGAACTGGACGATGAGGAGCAGAGTTGCGCCGCTCTGCAAGAACCTCTATATCGCGTAGAAACGGGTAATTACGAATATCGATTGGTGCTGCGGTGTCGACAAGAAGCTCGTGCGAGGTTCGCGAAGTTGCGTTCGGACGTATTAGTAAAACTCGAATTGCTAGACAATAAGCATGTTCAGGATGTCGTATGGCAATTGCACAAGTTCGCGGCCGGTCTGGCCAAGTATTATGCTAGTACGCGAGATTTATTGTCGGCGGTGACGCTATTCCCGGTTGAGGTCGATCTATCGCATTCCGCGTTTCAGTATAAATCCACCGGTCCGCAAACACTGGCGGATTCGAGCGATATTGAAGAATACGAACCGGAAGAAAAGCAACATAATATAAACGAGGAACTTCTCATCGATACATCGAGTTTCACATCAGAACCTACCGATAATACATAGCGATGTTTATTATTGAGTTTTTAAAGAATTTTATAAGTTGAATAAGATGATTTTTATATTACAATCGACAATGTATACAAAAGTTTGCATATTGCATAAACAATGTATTCTTGTATGCATATATTCCTTAACAATTATGATGAGTATAGGATTCCTTAATTTTCTGTTACGTACTACAATATCATTATAAATGCAACAAATGCATTTAATATTTCTGCATTGTTATTTGTTATATATAGTAGGATAGAATATAATTATTTTTAATCATATAATTTGCAAATGTTAAGTATGTTTTTATTAGTTTTATTATCTTTATATCTTCTAAGATATATTAGAGCAAACATGATTCGTTACCACAGATCTTGTCTTCTAAATCAAGTTGAAGTAGTATTTATTACAAATACAAAATGATGTTAATTACATCTCTCTCTTAATTATATAAATACTTATAATATAATAATATGTAACACACAATTTGTAAAATAAATTACACATATAATATATAATATGAAATATATAAGCATGTGATATCACAAATGTATATTTCCAAAAATAAAATATACCAAAGTTATTATTTGTGACAAATATAAAGAATACACTTTTTGTCATTCAATCATTTATACAATTTTTCCATTGTAAGAATAAAATGTTCACATATAAATAAAATAATAATTTCTAATATATATATATATATATACTTTAATTAATATATGTAACATGGGCTTTTTTTCATTATAATCAATATATGATTGATAGAAACACAAGAGTAGCAAGTATAAATATAAAAAATATTTTAAAAGTAATAAAAATAATTAAGGAGCAAAAAAAAAAGGATGAATTTTGTGTACACACATATTTATTTCTATTATATGTATTATATAGTTATTAATTTTTATACTTATTAATCTTTATATTATATATATGCAGAATTATTTTTATCAATTAAAAATATATGAAAATTTAAAAGTAAGCTGTTTATGGCTACATATTTGAGACAAAAGTTATTATTGGGAATAAAGATCTTTTCTTTTCAGATTTTAAATGTAGAAAATACAAAAGAATAACAAAACTTTATTTTCTATTCAATTTTATAAAAATAATCTCTGCAGTAGAATTTTAATTTCTAACAGATATTTTAAGTGCGTTCCGATATTCACTGCCAATACTGAAAATCTATAGTGTACGTGATGTGAACTATACGTTTTCAGTACCGGCAATTGACAGTTAATGGCCGTGCTCAATAGAGAAAACCGCTCAGTAGCAATCGAACGTGATTGGTTCTTACTTTTAGAACCAACAAATCAACATCGAGTGTCGACATGTCGAAACTGAGCGATTTCTCTACTGAATACGGTCAATATCGGAACACAATCATTATATCACGTGACATCCGTTGTATAAGGTTTCGTTCAGTCTCCTCCCTTCCGTCTCTTCCGCTTGAATCCGGGAACTTGGTTGCTTGTTCTCTCTCGTGGAGCTAAGGTCGTATCGACAACTTGCACCAATTTTACAGTTCCATCTGATTCTCAGAGACAAAATTTAAACACAAAAAATGACGACCGAAGCCGAGCTCGCTTGCGTTTATTCCGCTTTGATACTCGTCGATGACGATATCGCCGTAACTGTAAGTATGGTTTCACGTGGGTTCATATTTCGCGATTTCATTATTTTTACCGATTTCACCAATGATTCAATCAATATTTGCTTCGCATTCATAATATTTATTCGCTAAATATTTCATTTGCATTATATTCCACATTTTTGTATGTGTGTTTTCATTAAAGTTTTTCTATTCAAAATTACATTGTTAACCTCTCTCAAATTCCAGATATAGCATGGTATATTCTATGAATTCTATCATATAGTCTATATAATATAGTATATAATTATATTTTTAATATACTTTAGCGAGAATATATTTGTACAAAACGCAGTTTTTCCTTACTAATAATCACAACAGAAGAGCATGATTTTATTTATAATTAATATATATTATTTGTGATTGTAGTATTTATTTGTATAGGTTGTATAGTTAATATTAGAGAAATACCATGTTAATGAAGAGCGATGAATAAGCTTGAACAAATCAATTTTATTGGCATGATATATTATATTATATAGTTATTATCCCCCCTTCTTTCCCTGTTTTGCCATAGCTTTTGCTGTAAAAAAAATCTATGCGACAAATGTTGAATGAAAAATAGGGATGTAAATATATCGCACTATTGAGTTAATATTTTTGTTCTACAGGGCGAGAAAATACAAACAATTCTGAAGGCCGCAAATGTAAATGTTGATTCTTACTGGCCTGGACTTTTTGCTAAGGCTTTAGAGGGCATAAATGTTAAGGAACTGATCACCAATATCGGATCCGGTGTTGGAGCTGCATCTGCAGGAGCAGGTATATATATGTTTTCTTTTTTTTAATTGCAAATTATTTACAATAGTGTTGTGTAAAACTTAATTATCTGTTATAATTTACCTACAAAGTGTAGCAAGATTAAGTATATTTAGAAATATTTAGATATATTTTCAATTACATGACAGTTACAATTATATAAAATAGACTTGGAAGAATGTTATTTAAGCTAGTTAAAAAGAATTGCAAACTTTTTATCCTCTTCATCCACTGATCTAGATTATTCAAATAACTAGCTCGGTCAGCAAAAGAGGAGAAAGAAAATAAAAACAAAAACTCTTCGATTTATTCACAAAGATATAATCTTCAAGTTTTTGTTAGTAACATTATATAAAAATTGTAATTTTTTATTTAATCAGTTGTTTTATTTGGATATCTGATTTTTTCTGGATATTTTTTTAAGTATTATCACAATAATACTGTATAAAAAATAATATTTGTGTTTGAACTTGTAAAGCTCCTGCTGCTGCAGCACCTGCCAGCACTGAGACTGCCCCAGCCAAAGAGGAGAAAAAGAAGGAGGAACCAGAAGAAGAGTCAGATGATGACATGGGCTTTGGTAAATAATATCAAATTTAATTTTTGATGTTATAAAGATAATGACAAAGGAGATATACAGACACAAAGAACATTCAATGATTAATATAGCATGTATTAGCTACGGAATATACATATGACGACGATATTTCAAAATGAGAAATGATGAATCAAATTATCCTAATCAACGAAATGTAATTAATTTTTATCTTAATTACGACATTTTTTTGGTTACAGGTTTATTCGACTAAGCTGAAGGATCGCGTTGGTCCATACTTTTTATATATGTACAGTTACATTGTACAATAAACGATAAAACCCAATTCGATAAGAGGTATATACTTTCTTTTTTACCATAGAAAAGCGATCACAAACAATTAGGATATTTTTTTTTTTTTTTCAATTTTTAAAAAATAATCTGTTTTATTTAATGCTCTCTCTCTCTTTTTTTCTCTCTCTCTCTCTCTATATATATATATATATATATATATATATATATATGAATATCTATATAGACGCATTCAGCGGATTCAATAGTTGACTATTTTGTTAATACTCGACGTTGATTTGTTGATTCTAATAGTACGAATCAATCACATTCGATTGCTACCCAACTGTTGAGTACATCGAATGAAACATGCACAGAACATGTTTGGCAAACTATATATAGAATGAAAATATATTATTTTCTATCTCCATCCTGCTATACACACATGCACATCCAAATATCTCTTTTTTCTATAATGTGTATGCTATCAACGAGTGAACTACAATTTCAACCATTTTATTATATATTTTGTTTTTGGTGTCCTGATTGACAATATTTCAATGAATCTCATTTTTTGCTATGTTTAAACCTAGTTTTTCTGCATCGCAATCATATTGAATTATAATATCAGAAACAAGAAATCATGAATTATTTTCTTATAATATTCTTTTTGAAATGAACTTTTTTTTATCATTATTTGCATTTGATAATATAGATTGGTAAAGTATATTAAGTACTTCTTTTTTTTTGCTTTCCGAATTAATAAATAGCTCTAAATCTTATAATTCATAAAGTTTATTTTTGCTGGAAATATAGGACATAGAAATATAAGGCATATGCAAATAGAATTTTATGTACATTTACTAATGTCAGATAATAAAAGAGGGAGTTTTTAATATATTTTACATATCCATCCTATCAAATGTGAATAGTGTATGAGAAAATTGATTTATTTCAATGTATTTTGCAAGAAAAGAATTTTACATGAGATTCTCGTTTCTAATATCTTATAATTCGATATCATTGCGATAAGGAAACGAATCATGATAACAATTATTCCATCAATGGAAGAACCTGCTTTCATTGGTGGATTTATCTTTTTTCTTTTTTATGTAATAATTTGTCTTATGTGACAAAATGAAAACAATTTTATATGTCTCGCTATATAGCGTAGAATCAACTTGTGCGATTATTACAATTTATCATATAATAATTTAACTTGATTATGTACTTGTGCTTTTATGCTGCATAAGACGATTGATGGATAACATCCCGTCGTTTCATCGTTAATCAGTTAGTGTGTATGGAACGGAAATGATCATCGCAAAATTTTTGATGTACATAAGAATCTAGATGTACATCAAATCTCTTATTATAGTTTTTTTCAAGCACGATAAAAAAAATATTTGTATAAAATATTCACATAGTTATCGACAAGAGCGTGCAAAACGTATTGAGTATCATATGATATGCAAATTGATCCGACTATTATCGGCGGTAAGAATATAATCTTTCAGCTTAACAATCGATCATAAATATGCATAAAATTCAGCATAAGCAGAAGTATCGCAATAATATGATTTTGCTTGTCGCACTTGACAGATTTTGCCAATTTGTTAATAATATAATCAATAAAAATAATCGTTATATACAGTCGGAAGCCATGTTTTTAGGGTGCGTCAATGCAAAAAATATATGTATTTTGAAAATATAATCAGAAAAGTTTAGAACTGAGAATATTATGTTATAATAATACTACAAGTTATAACTAGTTATACGGCGCCAGCGCGTCAATTTGCATCGTTTTCTGAAGAAGATAATATATTTGGAGTCGGAGCTCACTCTTTTGTCCAATATCGAACTGTTTTGTTTACCCAATTCGAGAATGGAAAAGATGGAACTCCTTTTGTTTTTTTTTGCAGAAGCATTTCATTGTACATTTCAAAATAATTATACGATACGATGCATTTTCATATATTAATTATATTTTAACAACGATTCTCTTAATCTTTCAACTCGCCATTATCACTGTGCTGCGCTGGTTCTGACAATGGTAACCATTGCGCTGATGCGCCTTTGCCGGATAATACACGCTGAAACAATTCTCTTTGACACGAGTTGGATACCTCACATTTAGCTAGGAGATCACCGTTGGCTCGCAACACAGAGAATTGTAACACACACTTCGATAACACGTCGCTACTGATGTCAAAGCTAAGGATATCATTCCATACGGGACTGGTAGTCTCACGTTGTATACCTGATTTCTTCTTCCTAAGATTCTTACCATCCTGAATGAGTGATACCTGAACACGCAAAGCAATTAGTAACGAGAATAAAAAAATTCAAGAAAAGTTCATCCATACATATGTTACGTACCTTTACGTACGAATTTGCGTTCGAAGGATCATCGAGAACGGGTAAATTTCTCGCCCTGACGACAATAATTGATAGTTTCTCTAAAGACAGCTGATACGAGATGGAAACCATTAGTTCTCCTAGAGGTGGTGCTTTAAAACCACCCTCCGCACCGTATCGTAAAACTGGTTTCGTAATGATCATCATATTTGCACCGAGATCCGGCACGGAGCATAGGGGAAGCTGCACATAACCCAAACCTCGGTGTCGCGTGAACGCATCGAAATCATAGAGCAGGATTTCTAATGTCCTTCCGGCCAATGATGATGCAGGCGTTACTTCGAAAACAAAATCCTCGTCGAATACTAGATGAATCAGATGTACAAAAGGTATCTTTTTATAATATCTTTCTTGAATAAGTTGTCTTCTCCTTCATAATAATTTTGTGGGAATAATGAGAAAATATTTACCGGGATTCAGAGTACGCCTGTGTATCGTGGTTTGCCATACGTTACTTCGGTCAGGCAGCAAACGTATTTTAGCGTAAGGATCCGCAATTCCGCTCAATTCTCGGGCACGAAGATCGTGCGCCTTTAAAGAAGAAAATGTTTATTCCAATTTATATATTTGGCTTGACAATAAATATGTCACACACATAAAAGATAGAAATATTACCTCAATAAGTCTCACAGTAAGTATTCCAGCGGAAGCGTCATAAATCAACCCCAATTTTAATTCACCTCTGATTTCATCGGACGATGAGGTCGAAGAGGATGAGGAGAGCTATAGATGTATAGAAATATAATTATATGACAGATGCGCTAGTTATTAATGTGTGTGGATCAGCAATAATTAAATATAGTATAATATAATATACGAATATATACCTTGTGTCGTCGAGTTGACTCAACGATTTCGACACTATTTAATCGGGATTGAGATCCATCTATACTTCGCAGCGGTGGCCTAACGATCACCATGCGCTTCTCGGATGCAACCACTGTACCTTCCGGAAGAGGTGGCGCGAGCGGACTCATCGGAGATGGAGAGATATCATCCGATTCCGAGAGATGCTGCATAACTGTAAAAAAAATCCAGATAAGAATATATATGTAATGGATAAGGAAATATAAGAGCGCCGCGTAATTCTTTTCAATTAATTCAATGTTCTGATTTTAAACGAAATATTCCGAGAGCATATATATCATGCCATACATTATCTATTCATTTTTATATTATTATTTATTCATATTTTTGTTATAACTTTCTTTTAGTCGTTATATGTGTTATATGTTAAAAAAAATACAGAATAGTTTTGTTATATGTTGTTTGATAAGTTTAAACATATTACATTACATGTGCTAAACTGACGTGATTCTTTTATCAAAGTTTACTTCAATTTTTTTCGATGATAAAATAATTCATTTGTCTTAATAGTAGCATCAGGTTTGTTTCTTCCACAATTTAATCACTCTTTTCTTAATAGGCGGGACACTAATACACCGACCTCTTCTAGGAGAATCACTGGCAATGCTGTCAAATACATGATCGGATTGCCATTCGTCATCATCAGAGTGACTATCACTGCGCTTGATGATTTTATTATCCCGCGAAAGCGCAACACCAACCAAAACATCCTTTGATGATCTGGCTGCCTCCTCGGCTCTATTCAACAGATCCTTTTCAAACCTATAAAAAATCACATTTATTCCTTTATACATTTATATCTTTAAAAATTACATAGAATAAATTGTATTTTTTAGATTTTACCGAAAGCAAACATTATATTTATGTGTAATATTTCAAAACACTCTAAGATAATTAACGGCTTATCCGAAAACAATGAATGAACACATCCAAAAAAATACAAAGATACGTGCCAGTTAAGTGGTCCTCCAACCGAAGTAAGCAGCGGCAATCGTCGGCGACGCGCACAAATGGTGTAGACGATTACTGCCGAGATTGCTCCGGTAGCAGCTCCAACTGTGCCCAGAACGGCGACTACTCCGGCACCGTGAACGTCCATCTTAATTGCGAATCTATGTCCACATCGTTTAAATCTTCCGTCAACGAGCGATTTATTGCGGCTGTCAAACAGCTGTCGTTTGATCTCGTCGCAATTAATCTTGAGAATTAATCGCAACAATATTATCGACTTAAAACTTTGAAGCCGGAGTTTGTTTTGTATATTTTATATATAAATATCTTTCATTAACACATTTCTCTTTGTGTGTGTCCTGTTTTAATATAAAACTATAATTTATAAAAAAAAAATTTAATTATCTAAGTTACTAATTTTTAATTTCTTAATTCAGACGAGGTTGTCATTGTAAGAATGAAGCATACGAACGCTTTACGATAGAAATAAAACGCAAGAGACACAGATATCATCAGTCTGGCATACGGTAGAGCGAGATAAATATATGTTAACACTCACCCCAGATCGTTCCCGTAACGTTACATTATTCTATTCAGCTGGAACAAGAGGCTAGCGAGCAAGGGCTTCCTCGGCTTTCCAATAAATCACAACTGAGACATCGCGTCAGTAGCTTCGGAAAGCAATTCGTCACGTTCACCTCGCGATTATCCACAACTAATACATATACATATACTCTCTTTCACCTTGTAGCCTTGTAGACTCACCCCAAGAGCGTTTCTGTGCGCCTGCGTTCGTATACGAGATGACGAAGGATCATCGAGCGACCTTGAATTATGGGGTGAAGAATACGATTGGAAAAGTTTTCCTACCAACTCTCTTACATACGCGCAAAAAGTATAATTGGCGAAGATGTAAATGATAAAGAAACATTTATTTCTAGGTTCAAAATTTACATATAAAAAATATATAGGCCAAGTTTTTTTACATAAACTTTTTTTAGGCATTAATATCTTTAAAAAAATTCTGTAAAAGATGTATAATTGATCATTAGCGATCAAAAGCATAATAATTTTTTATATGGTTTTGGCTAATATTGTTAATAATCAATAATCGATTATTTTCGATAGATCCAAGATCTTGTCGGTAAATATAAAATAATTTTAATGATTTTTTTATTTTAAATATTTTTTATATTTATTATTTTCTCTTCTCGCTGAAATGAAGGGAAACAATCTCTCTACTTACAATTAGATAGAATTGATTATTTTAAATAATTTATTATATAGATATGTATATATAACTCGGAATCGTATATGAACTTAAATCCGGCACTGAGAAGAACGGCTATTTATCTATTTATCCCACATTGATGCGTCAAGAGAAAAAAAGAGAGAAAGAAAATCGATATCTTTATTGAGATTTTCGTACGTAATCGTGTCCTGAATCGCTCTTTTATGACCCAGTGTCATTTTTGTACAGCAAGCCCAAATCGTGGTGTGTGTGTTTTTGTGTTTGTGTGTATGTGCATATGTGGTATTTTGTTCTCTGTGAAAATTTTTATGTATCTAATAAAAATTTTTACTGGTTCTACATAAATTGATATTATATTTAATGCGATAATTCCTTTTTTTAATATTTTTTATGTGTGATATGAAAAAGGGAATAAAAATCTAAAGTCATATGTGAAATCTTAATTGTTTATGGTTCGACATATTGCATTTTTAAGTACAAGTTCCCAAAGTTTTTTCAATGTAACGAAATAATTGAATCAGGCAAATATTATTTGTTCTATAAGTAAAAATTTCAATATTAAAAACTATAGATTAAAGATTCAAGAAAACAAAAATAATTATATTAAATTTACATATATATATATATATATATATATATATATATATATATATATATATATATATATAATAAAGCTATTACATAAATATGTAAAAAATATATTGACATAATATATATTGAATATAGTAAGAAGAGAAAAAGAGACAGAAAGAAAAGGTAAGATCAATAATTTTTCATAAGAGAAACGGGTTGAAACGTGTTACTGACTTCGATTTGCATATTTTGCTTTTGTATGGATAACATGTTCCACACATTTGCATCTGAATAAACTTCATGTGTAGAACCATGCTGATTAGAATTGTCCGAAGTACATCAAAAATAAAATTTGCTATTATTCCTTCTTATTGTAAATTTTAGGCTATGTTTGTATGACATTACAAGTGCAATTAATTGACCAATCAGAATAAAGATATCTTTGCCACGATTGGTCAATCAAATACTTTCGATACTTATACTATGTATATATGTATGTATGTACAGCATCAAAGCAAATGCAGCTTTAGCTTCACATCTATGACTTTAATATATATCTATGAACGATCAACAATCGTCAACAATCGTCAAGTATGGCGACCAAAAGGGTAAGGGAGTTATGTACTCCTTTTAGCAAATTGTACAGAAGAAATGTGTCCGCGTTAAATACAATAACGCAACGTATGTATGCAACTGTGAACGAAGGTGACACTCAAGTCACTCACACTGGGCAGGTGAGCTATCCTTCATTCACGCTCATTATTTGAAGAAAGAAAAAAGGTTTAACCCTCTTAATAATTAAATCTTTTTTTAAACGAAAATTGCATCGAACTTTATCAGGTGTTCGAAAAAGATGATTATCGATTGGTCAGATTCATGGACAGACCAAAAGAAGTTAATAAAAATTGGGGGATTAAATTGATAAACGAAGTGCCACCATCTCCTAAAAAAGAAAGAATAGTAGCTTGCGATGGTGGTGGAGGCCCACTTGGACATCCCAAAGTGTATATAAATCTGGTAAAATATATGTCAATATATAGAATATTTATATTCAAGAATGTGTTAGTCAATATTCAATAGTCGAAAAAATTTATAAAATAAATAGTTCCTTAATAGTACTATGAAAATATAATAGATTATATATTGAATCTATTCTTATTTTTAAAAGAGATTGCATTTATTTTATTCTTTTCCTAGGATAAACCAGGCAACCATAGCTGTGGTTATTGCGGTTTGCGTTTTTATAAAGAGGATCATCATTAGGTAATCACTGTATATGGGTAGTTAAATTATCAATTAAAAAATATGTATATATTCTAGAATACAATGTGCATGTTTTGTCTTGAAATAAAATAAGACTGTGCAATTTATACAATGCAGTTTAATCATCTTAACTGTACCAAATAATATATATTTAATAATATAGAGAGATTTCTATAAATCTTGCTATTGGATAATGTACCAATACCATGATATATATGTTTTAACAAGATGTTAATAATTAATAAATAAGTTTGTAAGATATCAAGATTATGAATTATACCTATATTTATTAGATTATATATTTGTATATATAGTTTGAAAGATATTGTTTAATAATTTAAAATTATATATAAATTAATATATATAAATATAAATAATTAGTAAAAGATACATAAATTTATCAGAAAGTTAGATTTTGAAAGATTATACTTATTTGTGAGAAGCAGTTTTTAAACACATTAAAAATTAAATAACGTTTTCGACAATAAAAATCCTTAAACAAAAGTTTTAACTCATAATATAAAAAAAATATGTATTTACTGAAAAGATTTTATTTAGTCTTTATTTTTTTATCTCACAAATTTTTTTTTGTGTTTGTATTTCATAAAGCTGTCTTCTGACTGTTCATACTCAAGGGTATTGCTTGCAATTCTGTTCTCATACAAAGAAATTCTCCACAGACACACATTATACTTAACGATACGAGATTTAAACACCACCAGCTGAAGGATGTTGGATAAGTTCCATTGTACACCCAGCAACAGATCAAATGAATACAATGGGCTGTACATGCAAAATCCATGCACAATTTCGTTCTTTGCACTAACCACCATAACGCAATTGCACCCACCAATGCATTTAGAACAAATGTAACAATAATTAATTGTCCTCCAAAGTCACGAACATGTATCTCCTTGTACTGAAAGACATAATCCAGCGATTTTGTTGAACTCAATATCGAAGCAACAATCCAAATCCAGAATCCGAGACAGAAATACATGACAGTCTGCACAGCAATTATCTGGGAAATTATAAGAATTGGATCCCATGTCGTCTTGCGAAACTGTCCAGCAAGATTATTCATTATATTGCACTGGAAGTCTCTTGGCAACTTATTCCAGAAATAACAATTTTTTAAGTGGATATATAAAAATTTTCATTATTCTGTCAAATACCTGTAAATGACAAAAACTAAATACATATTATGAAAAAATAAAATATATAGTAAAGAAATAAAATTAAAACGCTAATATGTAAAAAATTATATTTTTCTATAAAACAGTAATATAAAAAAGGAAGAGACAAAATATACATACAATTATCTTTTTGGAAAATATTAATTGAATATTTTGAGGCTATGCAAAAGAACATCATCACATAATATAATACTTACATTATAAATCGAAAACTTGAATATCATCGAAAATTGAATGCGGAATAATTCAATTTGTAAAATATTTTTCCAGATATATTTCCCGCAAGATATCGCAGATAAAAAAAGTACATACGTAAACAGAATTACAAGTGTAACGTGAAAACCATGTCTGCATGACCATGATTAACGTAGACAGCGTTTAAATAAACATCATCAGCCTGATTTTTAATGAGTTGTATAAAATATGTCTTCCCTGTAAACTATAAATAAAAGAAGACGTAAAATATAAAGTTTTTATTAAAACATTTATTCAATCGCAGAAGTAGCCTACGTTTATTTGCTATATTTCATCAAATCAGCTGTGCACAATTGCACAATGATAAGAGTGAATCATCGACATATAGCATATAGAATGGTCCGCTTTATAGAAAATAGAGCGCATGCGCTTGTGTTCAAGATGCGAATCACACGTATAAGGCGGTATTTACAAACATATTTTTTTAAATTTATTTATATATTTATACATGCACACATCGATATAAATCATTCTTATTCACTAAAATTTATTAATTATAAATACCGTTCATAGTATACAAAACTAAAAAAAAGAGGAAAAAGGATATTATAATACCCTTTAATAAATATCATTATAAATTATTTAATGTCAAAACACATATTTTATATATATATATATATATATATATATATATATATATATATATCTGTATGTATGTATATATGTATGCATTGTATATACACACAAGAATATTTATATATAATCTTAAAAATATACTTTCTACTACTATCTTTATTTTATTTGGATAATCCACACATTTAGAAAAAATACGCAGGCACTTTAACGCACATTTGTGTTTTTTTATAATATATATTAATACATTTAAAATTAAACGTTACATAATATATTTTCTTTCAAAAATTTCTATACAAGAAATATTTTTTTAAAAAAGATATTACTTTTTTGAATTATTTATAAGAATTGTGTAATAAGTTGAAAATATATTATCCATATATCTACATGTAATGTTAATATGTATTGATAATATGTATTGTTAATATATAAAGAAAATAATGATACACAACGATTTAAAAAACATTTTAATTCCTATATATTGTGAGTAAAAAGTTGCAGCATTAAAAAATATTCATAATGAAATTTTTAAATAATATTAGATAAATGATAGTAGATTTCAATAACTTATATATTTTTTCTCTATGTTATGGAGAGTATATAAAATTATTTAAACGTGATTGCTGCTGAAAATATCTTAGTATGACTACTAAGCTATAACCTTACTAGCACTTTTTACTCAGAGCAACTCAGTACACATTTCATATTCTACCCATCAAAAGAGAGAAATCTTTCTCTCATTTGTAATATAACTATAGGTATATACAAGCTATATGATTTCTATTGTAAATTGTTAAAAAAGCGAAAAATATTTTAGTAATTAATATAGTAATCAAAAAATTAATTATTAAAATATATATAAATATATAAAAAATACAAATTCCCATTATTATTATATCTTTTTATATTAATAAAAAAAATACAATATTATATTAATACATTTGTTTATAAATATATTGTTATGTTGCGTATTAAACGGCCGAAGTATCTCTGTTTTTGTATAAAATTATAACATGTAATGAGAAATGGATTCTATACATCTTAATTTTTAATATAATATTAATAAAATTCTATAGCAAATTTTTAAATCAAATTTTCTTCATAAAAAAAGCAAATAATATAAATTGTTTTAAAACTAGATGTGAATTTTATTTGTAGCCTAACAAATAAATCTTTCATCAATCATAAAAGATTATTTATGAAAAAATATAAATAAATATCTTTCCAAATAAGTAAGCAATTATTACTACGTGCTATACTGTTAATCTTTTAAATATGATAAAATGATAAGTGAAAGTTATTAAATATTAATAAAGATATTGCTATTATGTTACCTAATACATATGTACATAATAAAAATTGTTAATCATGTAAGCATGTTAAACATTATGAGTGTACACATATAGAATTTGTATATAATAAATTTATAAATTGCTTCAGAAATCACAATAAATTATTTTACGATTCAATTTTACAATTTTTTAACGAGAACTATCATAATACTAATAACAAAGTGGTTTTTTGAGTCAACTTCAAAATAGATAAAAATCATTAATTTACAATATCTAACAAGCAATGTTAGACTATATTTAGTTCAGTCTTCTCCATGTTGCAATATTCGATTTAGCCCTTTGCAAAATATTTCGTCTGTAGGACACTTTAAAAAAAAAAAATAAATTTTATAATTTATAATTTTAATAACTATATGAATATATGCTTGTTACATTTGTGGAACCAGACAATGGACGGTTACTTTGAAATACTTGATAATGGCAGAGAATATTTTCTAACTTCAGTTATTATATATATATATATATATATATATATATATATATATATATATATATATATATAACATTAAAATATAATTTTACTAAAAAATAAGATATATTTAAATGATATTATTACATCTTGACATACTTACGTTCCAGTTAACATATGTGTCATTGTAATGTACATGGCGCAAGATCCAACAATTTCTTTATATTGTTCCAAGACCATTTTGCTCGATTCGTGTATGTCAATTATTTATGCTTACTACAGTTATGCACCACTTTCATCAATTACTGTGTATATATATATATATATATATATATATATATATATATATATATATATGTACTTATATTATAGTTATTATATTATATAATATTCTATAACCTTAATTATAGTATACGATATGTAATAAATTGAACTGTATCTCTATGTGAAATTGAACTGTATCTCTATATTAGAACATCTATCAAAAGAAATTCTTATCTTTGGTTGTTAAAGAGATGAATTTGGCTCGTTTCTTGTTATTGAGTTGTGTCTTGACTATTTTTATTGCGATTGCGCAGCAACGATGCATCCGAAAGAGAGTAAGTACCGGGCTCGAATATCGGCGGATATTCTAAGCCAGGATAATCGGGTGGTGGAGATGTTGGCGGTGGTATATATGGTAACATTGGAGGTGCCAACGAGCTCCTGGTAGAATTGGTAAGACCCCTGTGACCAGATAAATATCCACTACCATACTGTGAAAAAAAGATCGTTACATCATTTTATTGAATATTTCACTAATAATTAATAATATAAACTTGTATGCAAAATTTAATGTGATTTACGTAGCTACATCGTTTTTATTGCTTTACATTTTCTATTTTTATAATTCCGCTTATGTTGTTATTTCAATATATACTTGAGCACACAAATATGTATAGAGTAAAACAACAAATGAAAGACAGAAAGAAAATATAACATGTTTATAATTTCACTTGATCAACTTTTATAAATCATTCATTTTATAAATCATACATTCTACATTTATAATATATATATATATATATATATATATATATATATATATATATATATATATCGATTTTTTAACAAGAGTGTCCTAACAGAATAAAAAGTTTATTAACCTTTATAATGATATTGATGTAGAAGATGTATTGAAACAGATAATTTGATAGAACACACACACAAGAGATATAAAGTTAAATAGAAAATAAGAAAGCAGTTTTGGACAAGGTATATAAAGTATAGAAAGTACAATGACTTATTGTTAATTAAAGAAAATTATATCAAAAAGGTAAGAAATGAATTATGAAGATGAATGATTATGAAGATTTATGAATAATTGAAAGTAAATAAAGTGAGATTAGAGAGAAATATGGCGAGATATATAATTGATAGAATTAGAACAATAAAAAATAACAAAATATAAAAGTAAACAATATTCAACTGTACATACTTTTAATATGTTAGATGGTGTTGTTACGTCCGGACTCCAATCACTGACTGAGCTGACCGAACTGAAACTTTGACTCAATGTCTGGGAAGGACTATTGCCACTGAAAGAACTATGAGATTGACTGATTCCACTATCACCAGGACTTTGACTACCGGAACGCGTGGACAATCGATGCTGCGATTGATTAGAACATTTGTCCCGAAATAGCGCTCTATGTAATCTCGGCGAGCCTGTTTGTATGCAATAAAATTTAAGATCAGTTTGTATGAAAAGAAATCGTTGTTTTCAAAATATTTTCATATTTAATAGAAAGTACTTGCCTAATATGGTTTTTTGAGCATCTTTAGGAAGATCCAAAGTACAAGGCTTTTGTTGTTTGGTGCCGAATAAATTTTTCAAACGATTTCCCTTCTGCATTTGATCGCTCTTATCCAAATGCATTTCAAACGCTGCTTTCATACTTTCTTGTTCGAAAGGTGCCGTTATAGGTGGTGGTTGATATTGCGCGACGTTTTTTAAACGATTCTGATCATAATTCAAGCCTTTCTTGTCGCCGCCACGTCTTAATGAGTCTAGCCAGTGTTTATCGGAAGAATTGTCATGACGATTAGTGAGATTGAAACTCCCTTTTCGATTAATTGTTATATTATTTATGCGTTGTTGTGCCTCGAATGTGTGACTCGCGAGATCGCTACTAGATCCAGAATAGTCTAAATAAAAAAAAATAAAAAATGTATTTAATCATTATGATCAATTGATAAATAATTTCATTAGAGCATTAAAACTCTTATTTCTTCACTGCAATCATAATAAATTATGACATTAGATGTGAAAGTTTATATAAATTTTTTTCTATGTATGATAGTATGCAAAGATTAATTTATTTTGACATATATAGCGTAAGAAAAAAATTCTTATAATTCTTCGCTTCTAATGTCTTACAAATCAATGATTGAAAAAAAGTATCCGTAAGATTACCATCGTTTCTAATGAGTCGTTTTGGTACAGTCTTGAAATCTTCTATCAAGGCACCGATGTTCCTGGACGGAAGACAATCGTGCGTCTGGTAGTTTTCGTGATTGGAAGATTGCCCATGTGTATTATGTTCGTAATCTCTACTATAACCCGGAGAATCATGTTTATTTACAGGGCTACTCATTGGGCTTCTCCAATGATTCAAATCGCCTGCGTATCTTGCCTGCTGAACGTTCGCAAGCTCCTGCGTTCTTCTCTTTTGTGCGGAACCGGATGGATCCCATATTCTTTTTTGTCCGACTACCGTGTGCTTGTTACAAGATTTATCATTTATGCAATCCCCTTTGCTCTCAGATCGGGTAGTAACTAAACAGTCCCCGCTGAATTGACGCATCGTATGCTCGTGCACATTCCTCGAATGAGCGTGCATAGCGCTATTACTTCTTGATATTTCATTGTTAGTCCTGCCATAAATATAGCCAATGTCATTGTTCAAGAATGTATCGTTCAAATGTCTTATTTGCTCGCCGTAAGCCGCGTTATTATTCAAGTTTCTGTGCTCTACATGCACGTGATCACCAGTTAAAAGAGTCGCACGGGGAGATAACGATCTATTTATCGTACTTGAGCGTTGTTGATCCTCATTCTGATGAGACAACATGAATTCTTCCATATTAAAGCTTTGCAAATCATCCGGTCTTCTATTATGGCTATCGACAGATCTAATGAAATATTGCAAAATATGTTATCTTTTATTCTTTGTATAGAGAAACATTTTTCTGTAATGTGACATTTAGGAAAAAAATATACATAAAAATTACCTATCCGTAGCACGCCGGTAATCACCCATGTCTTGATTGCTTGACGGAGTCAACATATCCATAGCACTCTGTGAACTGCTTAATCCATAAAATGTGCTACCTGCGATAGTCATTTGCAAATCCAAGGAATTTGAATTGGAATCTTCTTTTCTATAAAACGGGCATTATGTTTAAAAAAGATACATCGATATACATACATATATGGGATATTCTCGATGATGTTAGTCTTACTTATTTGGCGTCGATGTGGGAAGTACTCTTCTGTAACTTCTAAATTGCGCTGTAGGAACGGGCATATTTTGATTTCTAGCGCCGAGAAACTTTAAATATTTTCGATCCAAGCTTGCCCCACTAATTTCGTGATGATCTTTAAACGATCCGTTATCCTTTCGCACGACTTTTTTCAAAGAACCAAACGAATTCTTTTCCAGGTTTGATTTAGATTCCAGAATACACTTTATCTTGCTCTTGTGAATCTCACTGTCGCTTTCATCGGTTTCGCTGAAAAGTCCAATGGTCTGATTGTGGGTATCTGCGCCCAGAGTGCCTTTACTGACCGCGTCTAGCCATAGAATCAATGAATCCTCGGCATCAGCGGCAAAGTAAAATACCGTTCCCGTATGATATACCTTGAAGGCAAACTTTCTCGATTTTACTTCGGCAGCTGGCGATACGGTGAAACCCGTTAACACGATCAAACAGTCGGCTTTTGTACTGTCCTGTGTTTTAAACCTAAAAAATAAAATTAGTACATTTATTCGATATTGTACATAAAAGTTGTCGTAACACGCATTTGTCAAATAGTTTTACCTGTACAATGATGAACACTTTAACACGAACCAAGCCCTTGCCCATGCGCCGCCTGCTCCTCTGCTTCGATATATCAGCCATCCTTCTAAATCACCACTACCAACGTCTTTTACAGATACATTTCTTCTCTCTACAAAAAGAGAAAAAGCGACATATTTTTTTCACCTTTTCAAATAATACAAAATATAAAGATATGATCTTGAAAATAATATCACTCGCATATATCAAATTACAATATATTATATTTTAATAAATGATAAAGATTATGTGAATACATATAATATATATTTCAACAAATTTTCAAAAAATTTGATTCATATTACTATCAAAATAAGTCTCAAGTATGATAAATTGAAAAAAAATTATCACTTAATTACTTACTTGCCAATAACATATTACGTTTTCTGCTACTTCTCGGGCTGCTATTAGATTTGCTCAAACTACCATGTAAACCAATACTTCTAGCTACCATCATAGCTCTATTAACAACACTTTTCTCGAAACTTTTATCTTTCTCCGATGATTTCGCTTTTAGATCTAAAGATATCATTTGTTTCGAGTGTGTCGCACCATCGGGACACTCGACATTGCGAGGAGAATGACCAGATTTATAACAGTCTGTTATAGATTGACTCGAGCAAGCGAACTTTTCGATAAACGGCTCGTATTTTTCAAAAGAATATTTATCTTCTCTTGATTGTTTATTGATATTTTCATTATATAACGAAGTATCGGATTGGGTAAACTTTTGATCATTTAGATTTGTAATACGTCGTTCGATAAAATCAATTGAATTTTCTGTAACATCAAAGGACGAATTTTCCCTATTTTGACAATCTGAATTGCTTCTGATGTGATTCACAGATAAATTCAAGTTATCTACTTTTCTTAAGTCTCGTCTTATTCTGGGTCTCTCTGGAACTTGAGGTTTTTCCAAAGTGTTCGGAATTTTTGGAGCTGTATTTAATTTCAAGTCTGTCACCGCCGCGTGTTTCGTATAATACTTACGAGGCGGTGGTTCTGGCGGTGTTATATGAGATTTATTTTCGAGTTTTCTAACGGACTCGATCTTCGGTAAATCTATATAACGGCAAGATTGTACTATAGCTTGTGGCAAAGGCGAATTCGCAGATTTTATCTCTTTAGCTTGTAGTTTTCCACTAATTTGCATCATCGAAACATTCGGTAGATCGTCCTCGATAGAAGATTTGACATTATTGCTTGGTGACATCCTTGTCTTGATAGAATCCTCTTCTCTTACTATCATGGAAGACTTTTTCTCAAGCAATTTTGCATGCTGAGTTAAGGCGCAATCGACTGTTTGCAAAATTTTGTCGAATTTTTGCAATGTTTCGTCTCTTTCAATGCTGTTGCTGCTATTACTACTACTATTACTATTACTACTACCAGTGTATGCTTCTTCACTGTTTGATATTTCCGAATTATTGCAAACAATATTTTCACATTTGTCTGCCAAATTTGTTGAACAAATAGCTCCAGAATAGAGTTTGTTTACGATATCTTTTTTGCATTCACTACTTAACTCAGTGACTGAATGCTTATCATTACATGTATTCATGTTCATTTCCCCTATATTACATTCGATATTGCTTTGGTTTTTCTCTTCTATATAATTATTAGTAGGACTCACATCATTTATCGTAATGCGTATAATATTCTTACGTGAATCTAATTCCTTAGGCACTCCGAAGACACTTACTTGTTCCTCCGCATTTTCATGCGCTATTTGTTTCTCGATGTCGCTAATTTTTCGCGCAACATTACCATCGCACATCTTGGATACGGAAGTTTCTTGATCTCCATTCATATTCTTCAATTTTCCGTGATCAACAGTATACATACAAACATCAGTCTTTGTTGAAGCACCACTTGGTACATTGTTCGAACAATGAGCAGGTAAATCTAACTTACAAAATGGATTCTGAAAAAGCGCTGAATGTCTATCTTCCTTATCCTCGGTGTCAGACAGATCATACGCAGGCGTGCTGTAGCTTTTATCTAATTTACCGCGTTCTTTATTATACTGTACGCCGATCTCCAAGATATCCGACGCGTTTTTATCAATACTACATGTATCGCCGATAAAATTATTACATTCATCCAAAGGCACAGTTGTATCACTTATATTATTGCTATTGTTGACATTATCCGTTAATATTTGTTCCTTATTATTGCTATCTTTATTTACGTTTGTGCCGTCATCGCAGCTTTGCATAGGAGTAACTCTTTCCCTTACATTGTGAATCGTTCTCTTCGCATCATTCGGATGAGTGCTTTCAATGTCGGCCAATTTTTCTTCAAACTGTACTTTCTTATCTTGTGCTTGTTCATCAGTCTTTTTCCTCTTTTTTGCCGATTCTAATCCTAAACACGTTTGTGGTCGTATATTTACCACCGGTAATACATTATCCAAACCATGGGCGCAGGATGCTGCTTTGTCGCGCAACTGAAAGGTCGTACTGTGCTCTTGTTTTAGTTCCTTCCAAAATTGTTCGATATCGATACCGTGTTTCGATGTAGGACTGGCACCCGTTATCGTAGCTCGCCTTTGAACTAAATTTCTCGGTTTTGCGGAATACAGGCGGGTAGAAAGAGGCGGTTCTACCTCGCTGTCCGAATCACTGCTATCTGTGGCCATTGTATCCAACATATTAACCGTATCTAAAATACTCGCTGGTTCCGGACTGGGATTCTTTGGCATATGTCTATGTAACAAAATGTTTTAGTTAGTAATATAAAAATGTTTTTACTATAAATTTAAAATATATAAAGAAAGCAGTAACAAGATATATTTGTTAGATTAAAGCTACATACTACATGTGTATGTGTATATATATGTATATATCACACATATGCACATGATTTATGATGTAAATCATATGTGTGCATGCATGTCAATATTATTAAATAAAGAAAAGAATATTAGCAGCAAGTCACAATTAAGATACATATAGAAAGACAGCTTACCTAGGTAATGGCATTGTAAAATCAGGTATTGTTAATAATTCTGGTCTAGGGGATGGAAGATTATGTTGCCATCGTGTTGTGTAAGAGGTTTTTTTGTTACTTGGAAGTCTATATGGTTTTATATAAATTTGCCCATAAACTTTAGTATGCCTCGGCCTACGTTTTAGAGTCAAGAGAATTTCTGCTGGGCTCTCACGAAATAATTCAAGCAAATTCTTTCTCTCCCAACCAACTACCGTTTGATAATTTACCTAACAAATTTACACATATATTTTACAATTAAACAGTTTACCAAAATTTAATTGTAGAATTGGATTTAACCTACCTGAACTATCTCATCACCTTCTTCCATTTTACCACACTGGTGTGCGGCAGATCCAAACTTGATTTCAGCTATCTGATGTACTCCGTGAAAAGATGGTAAAATATAAAAACCCTAAGAATAATAAAGAAAAAAAGAATAAAAAGTTTAATTTTCATAATTAAATAAACAATATTTAATTTTCATAATTAAATGAACAATATAAATATATAACACATATTTGTGTGAATTGTATTAATTCAATAGGGGTATCTTGATTATGTGCTTACAAAGCAAATTATCTAGACAGGAAGTCACAGTCACAATATTATGACTTGTTTGATAGAGCTTTATCAATGCAGGATGTGATGGCCAAATTATTTTAGAGTAAGTATAGCTATTCTATAAGTAATCTCATTATTAAGAGAATTATTGTAATTAATGTAACAAAATATTTTAAATAAACATATAAAATCTGAATATTTATAATACTAAATTTGAAAGAGTAAAAAGTTGATAATAAAAATTTAAATTTAGCTAACAGCTAGCAATTGTATTATGTAATTATTGAAGACTCACCAAATCATCGCCAGATTTCTTTTTTAATGTAGCTAGATCTAAGATGGCAGGCTGTAGAATCATAGGATCATCAGTATCTTGAATAATATAATCTGCTAATTTTGCCAGTTGTTCACAAGTTGTTCTGATCTCTTCGATCGGCTTCTCAGCAAATCTATCTCTTTGTGCACATGTAGCCATTTCCAAAGATAGTTTCATCAACTCAACCTTCTTGTCATTATATTCCAATTGTCCACAAAACGGAGGACAATCTAACCATCTCACTAGAGGTTTTACTGCCATCACAACCGATGCTACATCTGATAATGTTTGAGTTGTAACAGGCTTTGAATCAGTTTGACGAGACAATTCATTATATAAGCTATGTGCTTGGCATGAAAGTCGCAGTGCCAGTAATTGCAGATTTTCTCTGTCCAGTTCATAATGAAAATTTCTCAGATACTCCACAGCCTCAAGTATAATTTCTTGATGCCCAAGTTTTAGTACACCCAAATGTTCCAAATCCTCTGGTTGTAAACTCAGTAATTGTTGTCCATTAACACTATGATTCATAAAACTATGGACATAGGGAAGTATGGAATTATCTAAACCTGTAATATAAGAAAAATAAAATGTTAGTGATGGGGAACATTCCTGGAATGAGTCATAAGTAGCAATTATCTAGAATGATACTTCATTATTCTAACAGGGCATTATAAAAAGTTTTATTCTATCGTAGATAAATACTGGGAATTTTACTCGGAATTTAACAAATTATGCTTATAAATTAAAAGTTAAATTATAAATTTTTTATCTGCTGCTTTGATTATATGCATATACATATTTTATATATATATATATTTTATATATATATATATTATATATATATATTATATATATATATATATATTTGTTTATTTTCTAACAATAATGAATATCTATAAAATAATATATAACAAAAATAATAATAAATATAAGAATTATATATATATATATATATATATATATATATATATATATATATATATAGTGTACATTAAATAAAATCATTGTAATCATGATAAACTGTCAAAATACAAAATTAGATTTGTCTACAAAATGAACTACAAGAAAATCTTCAAAAATCAGTCATTACAAGAAAATGATATTCATTGTCGTTTATTAATTAGAGATTCGTTTAATGAATCGTTCAATCTCAATCGATTCAATTTCATCAAGAGCACAGGAAATCATGTAAGAATTGCGCAACAAAGATCGAACGGACAAATGAATGAATGAATGAACGAATGAATGAACGAATGAGTGAATGAAAGCAGTCTTTTACATGCATTAATAAACCGATAGGCCGATGGGAAGGATGGAGAGTAGCGGGTGGGAGCAGGGGAGGATACGCGACACGCAAAGAGAATGGATTTTCTCACGCACATACACATACATAAAATTGAATAGGATTCCGACATGTCTTTCGCGGCACTGCCCGTTTTTCCCACAATCTTAAATACGCTAATAAAACATTCTCGTCGCACCTTTCAGCCACTCGCACACCTGATCCGTCTTCCACTCGGCTACATTGACATACGCCATGTGAGAGAAAAGAAAGAGAGAGATCCGATTGTATATCCCGAGATAAGGTTACGATACGTCCGCGGTCGTTCTGCCAATTTTGTCGCCCCGCTGATATGTAATTCGATTCTATAATGATAGGCACACGACCACACGAGCGCGCATGTCAATACGACGCGCGCGCAATATACACTGACAGATATGACGCGCAGTGTAGGAAAATCGTGAGACAAAACTGCGCACTGCGCACATGCGCCAAACGTCAGGTCTTCAGTAACGTATGTATTTCTCTTATAATAAGGGTTGATTCTGGGAGTTTTCCAACAAGAAAAAACTCGTTGTTAGATAGACAAAATATCACGCAATTGACTGTTAATTAGAGAATTTTTAAAGACTTTAAAACTTTTTTGACAGCTAATTATATGATTTTGTATTTATATGTTTCTTGCTGAAAAGTTTCTGTAATTCAAGTGAGAGTAAAAATTACAAAAATAAATAAATTTACTAGGTTTAAACTAATAAAATTATAAATTTTTTAATAAATTTGCTCATTTTTATAATTGTTATCTTCATTTAAATTATAGAATCGATAATAAGGGCACTATTAAGAAAAAGTTTATTTGGACACAGTAAATGGATAACCTTATATCGACTAGGTAACCAGCAGAATTGACCAATAAAAGAACTTTACTTTTAACTGGCCAATCATTGGGTCCAATTAATATACACCCGTCAATAATCATAATGCATGAATAGCTAGATGCGATATAGCCAATTTGAAAATGTTTAAACTTGAAGGCATTTCAAGGGGTTTATCATGTAACTTTTTCTCTACGACAAAAATGTAAAAAGTGAAAAATTTTGTCATTAAAATTAATGATAAACTTTTTCACTTTGTATGCGTCGGATATATCAATTTATTAATGTGATTGGTTCTTACTTTTAGAACCAACAAATCAACATCGAGTATTGACAAAACGCTCAACTTCACGTTCATTTTAGAGAGAGACAACAATCCACGCAGTTATCTCTTTCTATCGCTACATGTTTTGAGTTTCGATTGCCAGAATTCGTTCGTTCAGTATGTATAGGAGAGTTCGGTGTGGTTGGTCCTTTACAACTTGGTAACTATCTTTATCTCTTTTCCAAAGATGTATCTTGGACAATAGTTGTCTTCATCGGTGAGCGTGACTGAGCTGTAAAAGCAAGACTTGTGAGTTTGCGATACGGTTTTTCTCGTGTGAATCAAACTCGCGTAAATTTTACGGATGAAAATATAGAGATAGAGCATGCATATATCTAACGTGAGAATCGCATTCCTGAAATTCTCTGTTTAGCAGAGCAGACTTTTTTTAAATTACAAAAAATAAAAGAAGTGCGATTTACTTTGCAGTCTTTCGTATAGGATACATAAAGAGACTCTACGTTTGACGTATGAAAAGATGGTGACCGATTGATATAGCAAGGTTTAATGATAACGCAAATCCCAAGTGTTTCCATTAATTTTCATCGCGATAAGATCGTTAATCAAGCGAGGGATGGACGACGGCGGATCGCCGTTAGGGATATCGTAAATAGCCGGAGACGTCGATTTCGGTTCGTATATCGGTTAGCTTAGTTATTTGTTTCTTTAGTCGGGATTGTCTCTGCGCGTAGAGTTTGCGAAAGTTTGTAGAGTGTGATAACATTTCGACGACGATCGTAAGATTAGACATCGACGATCATGTAATTTCTCATCCGCTTTCGTAGAGATACTTTTCGATCGAAAGAATTAGTAACAAAGCTTTGCAATATTCGATATCAAATTGTATACAAGTCTAGGAATGCGTTCTGATAAGTTTGTTTAAGAATATTCTTGTCGTATTGCATTAGATTTAAATTAGAAAAATTTAATTTGGGCAAATATATTATATAATCATGCTATTGAGATTACATCGTTTTTTTAAAATAAGAAATATTTACAATTTTTTGTTTTCCTTAAACGACAGCAACAATTCTAATTATTTATGTTATTAATATATATGAATCTCATAATTGATACAAAAATAATCTTAAAGAGAGAGTTAATCTATAATTCTTTATTTATTAAATTTATTTGTACTTGTTGCAGGTGTTACAAAGGAATAATTTGATAGAAGAATTATGAATTCTTTAGATATTATTTTGAATTATAATTAACTTTATACAATGTCCCATTGCGAGGAAGAAGCAGTATCGCCTGGTTTTCACCAATTGAGTATAACAAGTAAGTAACCTGAAGTTTTAGATGTGATAAGAGGCATGTATCATCAACATTCATAAACAAATTCTCATTAAAAGATAAATATTTTGTACACAAATATATTTTTGAAAATCTATACAGTAAATTTTGTAATATTATTATAAACTGTTATATTATTTTTTGTCTTTCAAATTCTTATCATGCTATATCTTTGATTAAATATTCTTATCTGTTTAGATATACATACATATACATTTGCAAATCTTTACAACATTGATGTTAATTATTAGTTTGTTAATTGTTGTTATCAAAATAGATCAATCATTCATTTCATTATTTGGTTTAGTAATGTGATGTGTAACAGACAGATTAATCAATAATAAATAATAGTCTGTCTTTCCTTTTATTAGTATTTTATATATAGTATTTTATTATATATAATATTTTATATATATGATATAAAAAAATTTTTTAAATATATATATATATATAGACTAATTTTTTTTTGTACCTATGGATAATGATACAAGATAACCTGAATTGCATAAGCTGAGTACTTATCTATGTTAATAATGATATGTAATTTTATTTTAGTTGAAGCAGCAATATTAAGAAGTTCAACTTTCTTAAAGCCTAATCCATATATAGAGTTCTCAGTTGATGATAAAAGTCCTCGTAAAACAGAAGTATCAAAGTCTACATACCAGCCAAAATGGAACGAAGAATTTACTGTACTTGTCACACCATATTCACAATTGCACTTTCGACTGCTTGACCATAGTACATTTCGTAAAGATACATTAATAGGAGAAAAACGGATAAGCCTATTCCAAGTTTTATCACATTATAATGGAAAATTAGAAAATTTAGAATTAACATTTGATTTAATGAGTGAGAGCAAGCATGATTCTCAATTATGTAAAGTTGGTGAATTGATTACGGTATTTGATGGACTTAGAATTGATACTACTAATGAGGCACCGGTAAATATTAATGAGCCACTCTGCCAAATACAATCGGATGGTAAGATAAATTTTATTATAATTAATAAAAAAATTCTGTAAAAATCAGATATTAATATTTGTGTTATAAAGTTTTGTTTAAAAGAGACATATTCAAATCAAATGTTAATACATTTATATTGCAAGATTCTCTTTTCTATTTTTTATTATATATCAGATTGCATTATTTTAGGTGCCACAAACAATGATACAATGAATAATCGAAGTATTCTCAACGGTGGGGTCCGTGCGCGTATGAGATTGCACAGTTCAGATAGTCTTGCACCGTCTATGTGTCGTTTGACAAATATCCATCTCAGTCCCAATTACAACAGTGGAAACAGTCAAACAAATAGCAACATAGCAAACATTGGACCTTCTACAATAGTTTCCAGTGTGGACGGTACGTCGAGTAATAATGTTAGCAGCAGCAGCAGTCTCTCTACAAATACTTTAATGAACGGACATGCGATTCCAATAGTGGATAAATCTATGATGTCCCCGGGAAATCGGCATGCCGCAGACATACGAACTTTCGCAGGTAGATTGACTATTAAAGAGCAATCTCCGGCGTCGGCTAATTCGTCGGAAGGCCGAGTGTACAGGCGAGGCAGTTATGGCAATTTGACGGAGCAGCAGTCCATGATGGCCAAATCGGATCTACGTAGTATACAGCGATCAGAACAATCTTCTTCAATGATCTCCGGACAGCAAACGTGCGCGGCGGATGTTCGCGGCATTTTGCGACAAGATCAGCCGGTAGATAATTCCGGTGCTTCTCAGGTCGACTTGAACGTGTCCCTACATGCAGACACACGTGGTAGCGGTGGTGCTCTACGAATAGAACAACCGACTGTTATCCCGACTTCACCAGACGGTCGTGTAATGACACGCTCGGAACACACGTTACGAATCGAACAACCGACAGTTGTCGCGACTCTACCAGATGGTCGTGTAGTGACACGAGCGGAACAATCGACTAGCGGCAATCATCTAGCGGATGATTTACGTGAAACGAGACAGCCTACAGAACAGTCTACGAACGTTCGGCGGGTGAGTACAACAAATGAAGATCTACGTGCGATAAGACAACCGGAACAATCCATCGCGAACAGCATTCGTGTATCCGAAGATATACGTGGAATAAGACAACAGACCGAACAATCGACGAACAACATTCGTCTGAACGAAGATTCGAGAGGAATGAGACAATCCGAACAATCCGTTCGAGTTGAGGATCTACGCGCGACGAGGCAACAACCTACAGAACAATCTACAAGCGTACGCCTGCAGGAGGATTTACGAGTTCCTCGCGCAGAACAGTCATTAAATGCGGATCTACGTGGTGTTTCACGTTGTGCTGGTCAACAAAACGCGAATATTCTGCCAACAGACGGTCACCGCACCACATCATCCGTTTCTCGATCGGAACAATCGGCGATGTTTTCATTGCCCGACGGACGAACTATTTCTATCGCGGAACACATGTCCTCCCCTGCCGCATTACCGGATCCTCGTTCTGGTGTGTCGCGAATTCCGCAGACCTCAGTTGCAGTACCGGGACAATCTATGGCTGTATCCGCGACAGCGCAACCAGGATCCTCGGTACTACTCGCTGAAGATGTCGGTCATTCCGAAGAACCTTTACCGCCCGGTTGGGAAATGAGATACGATCTGTATGGGAGAAGGTAAAGATATATATTGAGTATTTTTTAAAGCAAAATTTTTGTATTTTTATCACGTTTTTCTTTATTATTATTATTATTATTATCAGATATTACGTCGATCATAATACTCGAAGCACATCTTGGGAAAGACCCCAGCCTTTGCCTCCTGGATGGGAAGTTCGTCGGGATCCAAGAGGTAGAATTTATTACGTCGATCATAATACAAGAAGTACTACGTGGCAAAGGCCAAATACAGAGAGATTACAGCATTTCCAACATTGGCAAGGTGAAAGACAATATGTCGTTCAACAAGGCAATCAAAGGTTTCTTTATCCTCAGGTAAATATGAATTGACTTAACTTAAAAAGATAATAAATAAAATTCTTTTAATATATCTGTTTAAAGGGAAAATTTGAAAAATTTAGAAAAATTTGATTTGAGTTTTTATAAAATTTGAACTAATTACAATTATAATATTATTGTAGGCTCATGGAAGTCAAGTTGCTGCGGGTCCGTCAACGTCCGTGGTCGACGATGACGATGCTCTGGGACCATTACCGGCCGGTTGGGAAAGACGAAAGCAACCGGAGGGAAGAGTTTATTACGTAAATCATAAGAACAGAACTACGCAGTGGGAGGATCCGCGAACGCAGGGTCAGGAAACTGGATTGGATGAACCACCGTTACCGGACGGATGGGAAATACGATTAACAGAAGATGGAGTTCGTTATTTTGTCGATCACAACACCCGAACGACAACATTTCAGGATCCAAGACCTGGTGCACCCAAAGGGTTTGTTATTGAAATATATTGTATAAAGTTGATGCACTATTCAACTTTGGAAATATTAGATTATCATATATTTTTTTCTTCTCTTGTGCAGTCCCAAAGGTGTATATCGTGTTCCACGTGCATATGAGAGATCATTCCGATGGAAATTGTCTCAGTTTCGATTCTTATGTCAGACTAATGCGCTGCCTAACCATATTAAGATTAGCGTTAGTCGGCAAACATTGTTCGAGGATTCTTATCATCAAATAATGAATGCAGAAGCTTTCGCACTAAGACGACGATTATACATAATATTTAAAGGAGAAGAGGGTCTCGACTATGGAGGTGTATCTAGGTATACATGATTCATGCAAACAATTTCTACAGTCGATTTTTTTTGTATTCTAAAACTTTTGTCTTCTATTCTTTTATATTCTAATATGTCATATATCCAGAATAAAAATATTATATTCTGTCTCTTATTTGCTTTCTTACTTTGATATATTATATAGCAAAGTGAAAACAACGAAAATAAAGAATCCTAGTTTAAAGAAAACTATTAATTTGGAATAAAAGAAAATAGAGAAATACTAGAAAATCTAAAGAAATCGACTAGATAATGGCTTTTATTGTATGTTAATGTACAAAAAGCCTCTTTTGCAATATTTATTATTTGTTTTTATTGTAAGAAAAATTAAGAGAAAACATTTATATGATTTTCAGGGAATGGTTTTTCTTACTGAGTCATGAAGTTTTGAACCCGATGTACTGCCTATTCGAATATGCCAATAAAAGCAATTACAGTTTGCAAATAAATCCGGCATCGTACGTCAATCCTGATCATTTGCAATATTTCAAATTTATTGGCAGGTTTATTGCAATGGTATAATCTCTTATTTCACAGATAACAATCTATATCTCTTTTCAGGAAAATGATTTAGTTGTCTTCTAGTATCCTTAGTCAAAAACAATTTTATGGAGACATTATCTTATCTTTTTAGGCTCTTTATCATGGTCGATTCATATATAGCGGATTTACAATGCCGTTTTACAAGCGCATGCTAAATAAAAAATTAGTCATGAAGGATATAGAATCCATTGATCCAGAATTTTATAAATCCCTTGTATGGATTAAGGAAAATAACATTGATGAGTGCGGCCTAGAATTATATTACAGTGTGGATTTTGAGATTCTTGGTCAAGTAATACATCATGAGTTAAAAGATGGTGGTGATAAAGTTAGGGTAGGCGAAGACAATAAAGAAGAATATATCAGGTAATTTCTTTCCAACAATAAACGATTGCAACTATACATCTGCAAGAAAGCATAATTTTAATCTTGAACATGTTTACATCTTCAACAGGTTAATGACAGAATGGAGAATGACAAGGGGCATAGAAGAACAAACAAAAGCATTTTTGGAAGGCTTCAATTCAGTTGTACCTCTCGAATGGCTGAAATATTTTGATGAACGCGAACTAGAACTTATGCTTTGTGGGATGCAGGAAATAGATGTCGAAGACTGGCAACGCAATACTATTTATAGACATTACACTCGAAATAGTAAACAGATTCTGTGGTTTTGGCAGGTTTGTTAAGTATTCTTGTCTTATTTTGAATACGAATAGGGTAGAAAAAAAATTTATTTATAATTCAATATAATTACAGTGAGAAACCTTAATGTTAAGATATAAAATCTTTTTTAGTTATTATTATTACTAAATGTTTGCTATTTGTTTTTCAGTTTGTAACAAGAACAGATAGTGAAAAAAGGGCTAGATTATTGCAGTTTGTAACTGGTACTTGCCGTGTACCTGTCGGTGGATTTGCCGAATTAATGGGTAAGAAATAAAATTATTTTTTCTCATGAAAATGTAGGAATAGAGTCTTGATTTTATTTTATAAATATAAATTTAATTGGAAAATTATGATATAGATATTATTAACTAAAAATGTAAATATATATAAAAAATATTTTAAAAAATATTCAGTTACTAGATGAAATTTTAATTAGTAATTAAAGTAATAATTGAATCTTTTATATAAATAATTGTATTTTATTATGTTGTATTATAGGAAGCAATGGTCCACAAAGATTTTGTATTGAAAAATTTGGAAAGGATACCTGGTTACCAAGATCACATACTTGTTTCAACAGATTAGACTTGCCACCCTACAAAAGTTATGACCAATTAGTGGAGAAATTAAATTATGCGATTGAAGAAACAGAAGGTTTTGGCCAAGAATAATTGTAATAATGCTAATTAATGGTATATAGTAGGTATGCTACATATTATGTATAGTGGATGATACAAACAAAATTTAGAATAGCGCTATAAATCAATGGTGAAATGGAGTTTATGCTACATCTGAAATTTGTTGGGGATAACTATTATATATTAACAGAGTAAAAGTTGCAAATAATTAAAAATGTTTATAAGTACGTTGCTTGAAAGATTTGTATGAGGCATCGTAATAATTTTATGCAAAGATAACAATAATCTAAATTAATATCAATATATTCCAACCTATTTCATATCTTATTGACATTTTCTACTTGTAACACATGAAAATTGCATAAAACGTTAATAAGACATGAAATTTAATAAAGTTCATAATGCATACATGTATATGTATATATGTATGTGCATATGTATGTATATATAAATATAATAGAGAAAATTAGATGAGAATATGTATGTACAATGTGTTTCTCTTTGTAACATATGCACGCATTAACCAAAACAAATTATTTCAATATATTATTTCAATATTTTAAAAAATTGATTTATCTTTATTTAAAAAAATAATATGTATAATAGAATATTGTAACCCAGTTTATATACAACACAATTTACCAATTTGTGTTTGTTACAATTTACAAGTCATAATTCTATATACAAAAATAATTGAAATTTATGTATTATATATTAATGTAATATCTTTTACTATATTTTAATATATTTTAAAGCCTAAATACATATAGATTTCGAAAATTCTTTCTCTTTCATAATATATAATATACTGTACATATTGAATTTATAAATAATTATAACACACACATATAACGTATTATAGATGATCAATTTTATCCTGAGAAGTCCACAGGTAAATTGTAGCAGTAATTATCTTTTCTATATAGCAGATATCAAAATTATATCTGAATATAGACAGATAATAGATATCTGCTACATATAAATAGCCAAGCAAAATAAAAAAGCCAATTACTGTTAACATTTAGTGTTTGTCGTATATACTCCATGTTAGTGTTATCATTTATAAAACCTATTGGCATATTGCATGTTGCCTTTTTAATGTGTGTGTAACACACGTGTGAAGTTACCTTGAAAAAAATATATCAATATTTTTTAATGTATTTACAATACAACGAAAATATTAAGACTTCTGGGATTGTGATCTTAAACTTGTGTATTTGTTTATTAATAATTTGTATACACACACAACATATCTATGCAGTATACACATAATTATTTGTATTTGCGATTGTATAAAGATGTGTATAATGCATTAGACAGTTATTTAAATATGTAATATCTGGTTTTATGAAGATTGATATAAGATTTATTTATGCATTATCAGATTAGAAATAGAAAAGTGGTATGTACCACTCATCATATTATTTATGTTAGGCATTCTTTTCTGAAAACAAAAAATATGTAAATTGGATTAAAAATGTCTTGCATAAGATCTATTCTTGCAATGTGCTTAATATATTGCTATCATAATTTAACACCATTACATTCTTTTATCTTGTAGAATTGATTTGTACACATATTTATAGATAACTTCAATTTTTTATTGCATCCATTTTATTTTATATTTTTCATATTTTATTTGTTTTTAACATACAAAAGAAGAAAATGAAAAGGCAATGTCATTTCACAAATTTAAAATTAGAAAAACTACTTTATTTTGGAATCCCTATATGTATATAAAATTACAGAACAATTATAAAATTAAAATTATATAAATCAAATCATTTGTGTCTTTCTTTATATAATATTTATTTCAAAAATTTGTTTTAAAACTTTCAAAATCAGTATAGCTTCAAATGTGTTGTGCAGATGCACTTGTGCTGCATATGGTATGTGGATATTATGATTATCCTCCAATTTTATATATATATATATATATATATATATATATATATATACACACACACCTAATAATAGATAATAAATATTTAACAATTGAAGTTGTCATATAAAAACAGGTCAAATTTTTAGCAGTGATAATATCGTTTATCATTTCCAACGACTTTACTTTTCCAAGTGAGAGAGATGTGTTTGATTGTGTAAACTTGAAAAATTTCTTTGCGTAAATTATAAATTTTATTAATATATATGTATATAATATATGTACAGAATTTTAATCCATGAAATAAAGAAATTTACAATTAGAAATAAAAATTGAATACTACCTTTGATTTCAATAATTTATTGGATATTTAATATAGATTACAAAGGGGAGTCATATTTTAGCTAGTAGGAAAAGGAGGAGACTATTACTTTCTATTTATTTCATTTTCTACTATAATTTGGGGTTGGGACCGAAAAACTTTTCCCATGGAAAGCGATTTAAAATCGTACCATGACCATCTATGTTATCGTTTATGGAAGGTGTCCATTTTCGTGTGAAATCTTTAAGTTCGCCTGTAATTTTTTTGCAAGATTTACCTTGTATTAATTACATTATAGCAATTAGTAGAATTTAAATATTATCCAGATTTATGTTAAATATTATATTCAGTTTATATATATATATATAAATTTAGTATAATTTTTTCTTTTTTTAAATACATACCTTCATCCATATTAAATAAATCCTCGGATTTTGTTTCGACGCCGTTTTTATCTTTCTTTGTAGTGACAACATATTTTTTGTCACCTATTTCCCTTGAAATTATCGTCTTCTCATTACCTTCACTGTCTCTAATTATTTGCTTTTGTTCTATAGTTCCATCAGATCTACGAATGATCTCTTTTCTAACGGACCTTCCAGTTGAAAAGCTACGTGGTACAAAAGGTTTTACTGTTTCTACATTCCCTTTGTTCCACATTCTTGAAAAGTCTTCTGCAGTTATCCTATGTAATAATGAATTATATTACATTAAATATCTCAGATAATATAGATAAATAAAAGAAAATATATACATATATATATATATATATATTTGGTGCTTACTTTCCATCTAAATCTGTATCTATTTTCTGTTCAGGTGATATATCTGCGACAGGTGCATCAAAATAAGATTTCAGCATTTTGTCACGTAAATTATCATTTTTCTCAGGTGCAGCAAATGGTAATCCTTTAATAGCTTCATCTCCTGTAAGAATCATTCATTTAGAATAATGTGTGAAAAAGATTTTTATAAGTTTTCCATAATCATTTAAATAAAACTCTGCATACTTCAATTGTACAATAGATTTTATGCAAAATGAACATACCAAAAAATCCATTATTGAATCCAAAAAAGAAATTTTTTAACATATTATCCATCTGGGATTCAAAGTAACGTGTCATTTCAAGTGGCTCGCTAAAGATGCTAAAGTGCATCCCACTTCTAGGATGCCTAAAAAACAATAAAAAATTAAAGATAAATTCAATAGATATTGATATAGACATTGATAGACAAAAAAGTATTCTTTCCTTTACCTGAAATCATCTATGTCGTCATCATCCTCGTCGCTCTGCCAAATTGGATTTCGAAAACTATCTCTATACGAATCATCATTGCCAAGCCTAAAATGATTAATTGTAGCTGAAAATTATATTCTTTGATATTGTTAAATATAATATAGCAATAGATAATGTGACAGAGAAGATAAAGAAAAAAAAGAGAAAAATGTTATATTTTATGATTTCTTGTAAAATGTATATATTTTTTCTGAACTATATTTATTAAAAATTAATTAAACAAAGATAGAAGTAATTTTGAATTTGGATAAACCAATCGAATGAAATTCTATTTATCATTGATAGTATTATGTATCATATGTGTAAATTAATTTAAATTTCATACAAATTTATCAAAGAATTTGTGTAATCAATATGGATCAATTATGCAATTTTAATACATTATAGTATAAGAAGTGACGAATGAAACATTTCAATCTCAGGTTTTATACAATCAATATTATGAAATATAAAATGTCAACTTTTGACACGCATACAAACATCTAAAATTATCTACGATGTAAAATATAAATATATATCACAATATGTCAAAATCTTACCCGCTTGTGCCAGGCTCGTTGCGACGTTTCGTACCGAGAAAATTTCGAAACAAGTCGAAGAATGACATTCCTAAAAAAAAAGCAGAAGGCTATGCACGAAGAACTCTAATCACATCACATCACGCAATTGACACAAGACTGCTACGAAGTTGCATCACGTCCACGGTTCATCTATACATATATTGGAAGTTGGAAGGAATTTTGACGTGTAACTTTCTAGTAAGAAAGTTTCTTTTACAACGAGAGATCGGCCAATGAGAGAGAGCGACGGACAAAAGGTTTAGGATTGCGTTCAAAAATTCTACTCATTGGAGTATAGCTTTTAATTGGCCAATCAGAACAAAAGGAATCAAGATTTCATTTATTCTAGTGAGACAACGTACTTTTACGCATGCGCGAAAAAAGAGCCTGGTTATCAACTATCAACTATCAACACTAATTCAGTCTAGCACGGTCACAGTGTGTTTAAAGGTGATAGAAAAGGAATAGTTAAGAGATATTGAGAAATTAGAACGGCATTTTGGCATTTGCTCCTCGGATTGTATCACGTGTTCGTGTCAACCTGTCAACGCCTTTATCATGTAGCAGTTAACAATTATTTCGCTCGCATCCATGATGTAAATATAATATATATATATATAATTTAGTAGCTTTGTCAGCTATTGCCATATTAGATTCTAACTTTTCTGGGCATTTTTGATTGCTCATTATTTTATACGATTGTGCATTCGCGGGACTGGTACTCTGGTACACCGACTGGTACCGGGACTGATACATCATGGATATTACACCTTCATATTTACATCATGATCGCTCGCATCAAGACATCGCACACCCGCATATTAGCACGAGGGAAGGAGTGATGCGTGGCTTCGCGTAGAAGTCACCGATTTACATCGTGATACTTTATTCCAAAAGAAGACGGAAATCCACAGAGGAAGGAAGGAGGAAAATCGCTGATTGATAATCGGCAGATCGCAGATTCGAATCCGTTCGAACCTTATCCCCCATATGCTTCGGAGATTGAAAAAAAATATATATGTTATAAATTATCCATCGTATATAAATAAATGATTACACCGTGATATTTTGTCTCAGAAGAGGACGGAAATCCATAAAGGAAAGAAGGAAGCACGGGGAAAAAGGTGTGTCGCGGAGCAAATAGGTCGACTTGCCGCTTCTTAGAAGCGAGAAGGAGGGGAAAAGAGAAAGAAAGAGAGAGAGAGAGAGAGAAAGAGAGTTAAGGCGGTGCAGCAAGCGAGACGTATCACAGCAATCACAGGCGGTCGTGACACACAAAACGTGATCACGAGGCGACGAGAGGAGCGCCGGTAATTATAGTAATTATCTAATCATGCCCAATTCGTGGGTGACCAGGGATGTTTGCGCGAAGCAAGTAGCAACGGTGACATCGTAGCGTGATTTTTTCTACGTGGTGTGTATCTTCGAGATGCTACGCGTAACTCCTTCGTCCTGCCACCGACGAGATATAATTCAAGACCGGATGGTCTTCTCGGATTTAGCGTGATTGGAAAAAACTCGCTGCGTGCTACTGTAGGTAAGTAAATCTTTGCATTGTCGGTAATAAAATTATAATTTTTTTACAATAAAAATTTGTTGTTCTTGAGGCAGTTACGTAAAAGTCTATACATTTTCGATAATAAAACAATAAATGAACTAATAAAATAATCGCATGAATTAAATAATTCGTGTAATTTTCAATGATGTCAAAACGGTCGGTAATGTCATCGATCTTCTATTATCTCTGGGTCCACTTGATAGTCACGAAAATTTACCTAGGGTCAGCGATCTTTAATAATAACCTCGTCGGTGGTTTTGCGTACAACCGGGTGTTATACGTGTGTGGGTGGACGTGATATGCGGCTCGTTCGAAATCGATCGCGAAAAAGCCGCCCGCGTCGACGTGCAAGTGCATGCACGACACTTGGTCCGCTTCTTGATGGTGGCGGTAGTGGTAGTAGTATCGCGCATTCCGGCCGGTTACACCTGGCCTGGCCGAGAAATGCAGTTCTGAATCGGCGATTCTCCCGATTCTCGGTTTGCACGCGGGGGTGGGTGAATGGCAGGCGGCGACGGTTGAACGGGTAGAGGGCTTGTCGTCGTCGTCGAAGATGGAACGTGCGTTTGATTGATGCGCTCCGTTGTCACTTTGTCGAGAGACGAGATTGATTGTTTGCGGGTCAGAAAACGGATTGTAAAACAGAGTGCAGGGAACGCCGGGAGGACGAGACGAAAGCGAGGAAGAAAAGAGGGAAGGTAGTGTAAGATCTTTTCTTTCTTCCTTTATGGATTTCCGTCCTCTTCTGGGACAAAGTATCACGGTATAATCGTATATATACAACGGACGAACATATATACTCTTTTTTTCAACCTCTTACGAGACATATGGGGGATAAGGTTCGAATGGATTCGAATTTGAGGGATCTGCCGGTTATCAGTCAGTGACTTCTACACGAAGCCACGCATCACCTCCTGGGTGATGTAAGATATTTCTCGAGTAGCAGAGGAAAGTACAGTTGTGAAGGAGAGTAATGCCTGATCGAGCGAAGAAATAATGGGGCTCCATCAGGACTCAATCCCAGGACCTCCCTCTCAGCTGGCAACCACTCTGTCACACAGCGTCCCATGTCACTGTATTCCCTCATCATATATATTTTTCTTTGAATTTTACAGGGAGAAGCAGGATAGAGCAAAATGGCGAGCTCCTTAACGTGGTCGTGCTGTCTGCGTTTTAAATTCAGCCCAGAGGAAATCGAGCAACGATACAAGAGTCAGGAGATCGACCGGATGCTGGAGAAAGATCGTCAAACATTTCGCCGGCAAGTTAAGTTATTGCTGCTCGGTGCGGGCGAGAGCGGCAAGTCCACATTCCTCAAACAGATGCGGATCATACATGGGATCAAATTCGAGGTAAAATCCAAAACATTTGGTCTGCATGTGTTTACGCGGTCTGATCGATCTTTGCTGATTGATCGATTCTTGGTCGCTTTAGAGGCTGTTCCAATATCGGACACACTCGTCATCGTCTTGTGCAGAACACTGCATTTAGTTGGCATTAGAATACTTAAATATGATTTCATTGCAATGTTTTACTAAGAATTGATATTATAATTGATACAAAAAGATATACGATAAAGTGTCAAAATAAATGTAGAAAATATAAAAAATGCTTATTATAAACACGTTTTGTTCTATGTGGAGAGTGTATCTTAATTACAATAAATTTTAGTTAGTTTAAAGTTTAAGTAGTTTAGAGTTGTAAAAGTAAGCATTGCAATTTTATCAGACAGAAGAGACATTTTGTATTGTATCACAATACAATAATTCAGTTATTTTGTTACATTTTTTATCATATAAATAAATTGACGAGTGCCAATGCAGCCTAAATATTGTTTCTTTACAAATATATAAAATATGGAAATTCTTTACAGAACAATTTACTTATAAACAAATAATAGAGTTTTAAAATCGCAAATTATTTCAACAAAAATTAATATTTATTTTACATACATATGTACATTTACTTTGCGTACATATATGTAATTTATGAACAAGTATTTGTCTCATATATATCTATCTTTATGTCTTTTTATCACAAGATATGTGTCTTTAATAACAAATTTTTATAGCATTTTTATAGGATTTTATTTTTTCAGCCTGAACTAGTTAAAGAATATCAACATGTGATCTACCAGAACATAATTAAAGGAATGAAAGTTTTGGTAGATGCTCGAGATAAACTGAATATTCCCTGGGAGAATCCTAAGAATTATGATATTGGCTTTCAATTACTCAAGTTTGAAAATACCATGATACTGGATACTAGATTATTTCTACATTATGTACCAGCATTACAAAGTTTATGGAAGGATGCATCGATAAGAAGAGCATTTGATAGGCGAAGAGAATTTCAATTAGTAAGACTTTTTCATATTAACAAATTTTACATAAAATATATTGTACATTTATTTATAATATTATTTGTTTTTCTAATTGTTTTTTAATTTTGCATGTTGTATATATATATATATATATATATATATGCTATTTGGTATTTTCAGAGTGATTCTGTCCAGTACTTCTTGGATAATCTTGATAGGATTGCGAGAGTGGTAATAATTTTTTGTTTTCTTTTTTTAACAAGCATAATATTCTATGTAATTAAAAAAGTGTATAATTTACACAATGTTCTATGTGTATATTTTTTATTTACTAAAATAGAAAAATATATTATTGCTTGCATAATATGTTATTTTTAATTTAGGCAATTGTTATTTACAGAATGTACAAGAAAAATATTTTTCAGGATTATACACCTACACATCAGGATATTTTACATTGTAGAAAGGCAACGAAAGGAATTTCTGAATTTGTAATACCAATTAACAATATCCCTTTTCTCTTTGTCGATGTTGGTGGTCAAAGATCTCAAAGGCAAAAATGGTACCAATGCTTTGATTGCGTGACTTCTATACTCTTTCTTGTATCATCATCGGAATTTGACCAAGTCTTGTTGGAAGATAGGTATGTTTTATCTATACTTATATAATTTATATATATATATAACATTTTTTTTATAAATAAGATACAACACAATGTTTGTGTTTCAACTTAATCTTATAGGAGGACTAACAGATTGGAAGAATCTAAAAACATATTTGATACAATTGTGAATAATATGATATTCTGTGGAGTGTCTATTATTTTATTTCTGAACAAAACGGATTTGCTCGATAAAAAAGTGAGGTCACAAGATACAAATGTCCGTTTGTACTTTCCACAATTCACGGGCGATCCACATTCCATGAAGGACGTGCAAAATTTTATCCTTGATATGTTTGTGTCGGTCAAGAGGGATCCAAGAAAGCCATTGTTTCATCACTTTACTACTGCAGTAGACACGGAGAATATTAAGGTTGTCTTCAATGCTGTAAAGGATACTATTCTACATCGGAACTTAGAGTCACTGATGCTTCAATAATGATGTAGAAACAAAGGAATTAAATACATACAAAGCAGCTAGTAAAACAAAGGTATGCGGTAAAAATTTAATATTTAATATGTATCATTAATCCAATCTGTAGTTTTCGAGAAATATATTGCAATACACAGACTAGGTCAAAAAACGTTTTGATAAGACAATATATTATATATGAGTATGAATTGTATGTTTATCTACATATATATAAATATGTTTATAGTAAAAAAGAGAAAACTGCCTGATATAAAGATATATATATATATATATATATATATATATATATATATATGTATATGTATACATATATATGTGTGTGCGTGTGTGTGATATATATATATATATATATATATATACATATACATATATTAAGATATATTTTCATTGTGCTTTTGATGAATATTGAATGGTTATAAGGAGATTATTATACAAACTATTGTACATAACAATTTAGATTCTATATGTTGTCAATAATTTCTATGATAATCAATTGACACATACACGCGTACACATATTTGTGTATAAAGAGAAGGATAAGTTGCAAATAATTCAGTTGAGATTCTATTTGTATAGATATATGTGATTCAGATATACATACGCACAATGCTTTTCTCATGTGTGTGTGATATAATAATTAAGATTATTACTGGTTATTAAACCAGAGTTTACATAAAAATATGAATATAACTTATTTCTTATTTAAGATTAATTAACTTCATTAACACACAGGATAAATTAAGTAACAAGAAAACCAAATACTAGGTCCAAGCCATATAAACCAAATGAAGATAACCAGTTTGTGTTCAAATTGCTGTGGAAAAAAGTTATTCATTTATTTCTTCTTTTTTGAAGAAACAATATTATTCAATATGATAATGCTATAGTCAAACTTTTGTATCTTGCATTCTATAAATTAAACTTTTTAAGCTGCTGTTATACTATTGTCAAAAACTAAAATATGATGATTGAAACTAAAATATGATAATTATATGAATCAATTGTTTTTTTTTTTTTGTATAATATAATGTTAATTAATATTTTTTATAAATCCTGTATATAATTTTATATATATGAAACTCACTATAAAGAGTCTCTAATTTCTGACAGAATTTGGAATAGATTTCTATGTATGCATGTACATCTCAATGTATATGTATATGTATATGTACATGTATGTGTATATATATATATATATATATATATATATATATATATATATATATATGCTTGTTTGTGTGTTTTTTTAATATAAATAGAATTTTGTTATAAATTATAAATATCAAGTGAGTTTGAAATACAGCAGTTGTTTTTCTTGAGTCAAATTGTGAGGTACAAAATTAATTATATATTTTAGAAACAGCAGTAAAATTTTAGTATAAATATATCATGTAATACAATTTTTTTTATTCTCATCATAAATATTCTATTTATTTGTTCTATGATTTTGATAACTGAATCATTGATTATTATACATTTGAAAGAAAATTCAAATAAAATAATTAGTATTATCTTTTTTCATATTGTGCAAAAAAATGTTTAATTTTTTATATTATTTATAGAAGTCCAGATTGAAGCAGCAATTTGTATAAATTTTCTAATTTTTTTAGCGTATTATAAATATAATATTGCATTTACATCTATATATGCATGCTTGTTTATAAATTTGGTTATCTTATGATTTGTGCAAGTAGATGTCAGTGGAAATATCTGACACAATTTGGACTGAACCATTGTATTATACCAAAAATTCTGAAAAATGTAAGAAGTATATATCTTGTGTAATTTAAAATTACTGCCCAATTCTGTTTTTGACAAAAAAAAAATTGTAATATCTTTTATATTGTACGTATACGCACATGAATTATATCCAAAGATTTTATGTAATGATGTTGGTTAAGCCAAAGAAAATTTTATGTAGAATTTCAGGAAATTTCTACTTATATAATTTAGATTTTCATAAATTCATTTAATGATTCACAATATATCGATGTACATATGTTAAATATATATTTTCAAAAACATCATTACAGTTAAGGTATACAAACTATTCAATTCTATAATTAAATCATTCATTACATAAAATCTTTGTGTTTTTAATCTGCGAAAGTTTTGTGGTGTTCGGTAAAATGATGTAAGTTTACTAACAAGTAAATTTATAATATACACTTCCATTATTAATTAAAACACTATTAATTATGTACATGTATGTAAGTTATATATATATATATATATATATATATATATATATATATGAGTTAAGCTATTAAAATTATACTGATATAATTAAGTTCTTACTTATATATACATATATATATATATATATAATATATATATATATATATATATATATATATATATATATATTATACATATATGTATAATATGTATTGGTCCATAAACACAAAAAAATGGTTGATATAATTGGTATATATATTTTGTACATGATATTTTTACATTCCTATAAAAAGATAATCAGACTTAACTTATTGATACTTTTATATTTGCAAATTTTATATCATTTTTATAATATAATATAATAATATTATCTCAAATATATTTTGTTTTTATATATTATCTACATATACAGAATCGATGTAGTAATACTCGCACGCTAAAAAGGAAATCTATGATTTTTATATACAAATTTATAGGAGATATAAAAAACGTGTATATTACACTGATAAATTCATTGCGGTAACAAATTGATAGATATATAATTTAATAATTATACTTTATATATAATAAACCTCTTGTTCATGTGCAGGTTTTTTGATACTTGAATTATTTAAAAGAATTTATAAATAGTTCTCGTTGCGATTATTAAAATGCTGAGCATTCTGTTGGCATTGTATTTCATACATTATCGGCCTATATCTTATAATACGCTACAATGTTTTATTATGGCTAATATTCTTAAAGTATGGTGTGTATATTGACGGATGTATTATATGTATTTTCTATATACTTTCTATAAATGGAATACTGGGGATATACATGTAATGATGCATATGCAGACTGTATACTTGAAATTTTACTGTACTATAGACGGCATAAATGTAGAGAGTAATTATGTGATAATGATTATTTCAAAAGTTTATAAATTTTCAAGTTCTACAATGCTCATACATCTAACTTAATTTATCAAGAGTATGAGGTTTCCAGACTTGTGAAGATTGGAAAGATGTATCGAAATCAAACATTATCGGAAATGATATCATATATTTTTTATCATTCACATTACTACATTTGTAAATTCTGGAAAAGAAAAATTATTTATATTTATTCTTTTTCATGCAACGGTAGAAGAAATCGAAAAAAAATATTAAAATCCCACAATGGGAAATTATGCTGCCATGATTTTTGCATCTGATATGTTTTTTATTTTCTCAATTAAAGAAGAAATAGATAATTATATTTCATGATAAATTCTGCAATATGTTTTGATATTCATGTTAATATACAGATTTACAGCAATAAAATATAATCTATTTAGAACATTACTCGAAAATATGTTATTAGTACACAATACGTACAGTATGAACATATTACTTTTGTTATTTAATATACAGGATGTCTGAAAATTACATCAAATGATAATTTATGGATTTTTTGAAATTAAAGTCAATCTTCTTCTTTTCAATCAATCTCCTTTTCTCTGAAAAGTCATGCAAAGAAATTTATCGTTCCTCGCAATGCTTTAATTTGTTATTAAATGTCTAGTATTAAAAATTTCAGTTTATTTTAAATAAAATTATTTAAGATGAAATAGATGAATAAGGCTTTATATTATCAATTTTTATTCTGAATACTTTTGGATTTTCAATTGTTGTTAACTGAAATTATCAATGCTTCGATGCTTTATTATTAAAAAAAAGTCTATTCTATAAATTGTTTAATATGGGACATTCTGTATATATAGCATAATAGAAACAAAAAAGATTAATGTGAAAATTTTCATAACATTTTATTATAAATACTTTCTACAATTTAAAATTTTACTTTACCATCTTGCATTTTATTGTACATGATCTAAAAAATGTAGATATATTGTGCCTTGTGTATATTGTATATTTGTATATAAAATATATTTTACACGAATTATTATTAAAATGTAGTTTATTTGTACGAACAATAAATAAACAACTTTAATAAAATATATAAGTGTGGTACTCAATTCACTTATGGCCCAAATGCATAATATTATTCTATTCACACACAGAAAAAGATACTTGATATATTAATGGAAAGTGTATTTGTTGTCAATTATTATGAATCATAATTTGTTATTGCTATATTATAATATTAATCCATTTTAATTTTTTTCTCATATGTGTGTGACTGTCTTTTATATGAATATCATTAATTATTAATAACATCAAATGCGCTCTTTTTTATACATATATATATATATATATATATATATATATATATATATATATATAAAGTTTAAATATAATAAATAAATAAGCCACTTATTTTGATGTATTAATTATTATATTTGTTTATACTTAATTTTTTATACAAAAAACATTGCTAATTTTTATAACTTATACAATGAAATGCATATATGTATATATGCATATATGCATATATGTATATATGCATATATATAAGATATATGCATATATGCATATATGTATATATGCATATATGCATATATATATATATATATATATATATATATATATTTTGCAAAAAAATATATATAATACGTCAATGCTTCAATCCTAAAAGATCGAAGTTTAGTTATTTTTTTCTCGTCGCATCGCTAATGGACAATATAATGGCTCTCCAAATAATACTAACACAACACAAAATATTTTACCTAAACATCACATTGGCAATTATTCTAATCAATAATAATTACATTATTTTATATTACAGCAATATTTACATTTTTCTTCTCCATAGTAATGTGTATAATATATAAAAAACGTACAAAAGTAAAAATATATAACTCCGTTTTTTCAAAAGCTTGAGATATGTTGTCAATTAGGGAAAGGTTCATAGAACTGCAGTCTTTTGCTATAAATTTGCTTAATAAAAATTTTAGAGAATGATCGTAATGATCCATATTTTAATTATTTTTTAATTTCCTTCCTATAGAACTTTGATATATTGTATTAAACTATAGTATAAAATTCTATTGTAGTTTTTTAATTGTATATTATATAGATATTCTTGATATTCTGATAGAAAATGTAAGGAATGTAATAAGTATGCTGCAAAAATATTTTTGAAATACATTTAAGAAATTTGAGAAAACTTAGATCTCACTTTTGTTTGCATATCATAATAATAGGCGCTATATATTGAATTGTGAAAAAAGTTACACATGGAATATTACATATAGTCAATCATCATTTTTGTAATATACGATCTTATCCTTACTTTTTTATAGCGAGAAGATATATATCTTTATAACTTTCATAATACGAAAGTATAAGCATTTATTTCGAATTCCGTGCTTTTGCTTTCAAGATACATTTGTATATTTTGTAATAGGTTTTCCCAGCTTATTGCACATTTCGTTGGAATGTCCACAGATACCATACGTTTCATAAATTTATAAAAATCTGCGACTGCACTCTAGACCGATTCTACACACAAACTTATGTTAAAAGTTAAATGACTTTGTTCATTTGATATTAAGCAAATTATAGGATGTAAGTAATTAATTTAATGAATACATATTTATATAGTTGATTTATAAATATTTTCACAATATGTATAACAATCAACAACTAAGTTTAATTAAACAATTTTTATGTGCTTTATGAAACAGAGGAAAACAAAAGTAGTTTTATATATATAATCGACATACATAAAAATTCCACAAATGTAAATGTCTTGAACAGTGTTAAAAGGAATTGCATAGAAATGCAAAGAAGTGTCCCTTAACTAATGGTAATATTATGCTATCTTGGAAAGATGTTTATATGTCTTTAATTACGAGATTCATATAACAACTATGCATAGAAAGATCATTAAATATCAAGCGTTTTCTAAGATCTCTAATTACCGCTCGGCAATAATTAATAATAATTAATAACGCCGTTCGGCAAATTTACACTCTAGAGATGTAAGTAAATTTCAAATTTATGACAGTTGCGAACTTTCAGCACCACTAAGACTTGTGCAAAAAGTCAATTCTAATTGGACGTACTAAATTGATATCATTCGGTTACAGATTTGTATGTTCATAACAGAGCATACAAGTAAAAAGCTTCCAAAAATTGGGAAAATATCGAATGCATATAATACACATATTATCTAGTTGTGTGCGCGCGCAGTTAATATTTTCAAAAGTATGTTCTCAAACTATATATCGATGTTCTTTGTTAATTTCTTGTCGTTTTTTTATGTAAAGCTAAATTACGAGACTTTAATTCTGTAAATTCATCAAATTACAAGGCAATCTTCGTTCTATAGAACTGAAGCACTTTGAGAAATGCGGATGGATTAGAAATGTAAAAAATTAGAGTTCAAGCTCTTCGGCAGTGCGCGATAGTCTATGATTATCGATACGTCGTCGTTGACTACGTCTCACAGCATCCGCTCTGCGATACGGTTCGGATCTGAGGCCGAGAAGAATATCCTCTAGAGCACCGTTATATACTTCATCCTGCTGCAATAGCTTCTTCTCTTGCACCAATCGCGTTTTGTTTTTCAGTTCATTTATAACAGCATCCTGGCAATACACAATGAAAACATAACATTACAGAAGATGTTTAAAATCACATAACATATGTTATTACTCACAAGAATCACGGCTTTACTGCTACATAAAATTCTGAATATATTAAAGTAATATTTATATATATCAATTTATTAAAAAATTTGGATAAATGTAAAATATTAATCAAAAGTCGATTTACCTAAGATATTAATATTTGAGAAAAGAAATTATTGTATTAATTTTTTATATACATATATAAATTGTGCTATTCATTTATGTCATGAATTATATCATTTATGATACATGAAGTTTTATACAGTAATAGCAAAAGGAAAATGATGATGGAAGAATTCTCTCAAGCAACATCAATGCGAGCTAAAACATGCTAATGCATATTTTGATAGTATAATGCATTGTTGTTAGTATAATGTAATGTAAAAAGTATGAGTTTATGTAAAATATATATGTACAGAATATCAATTAAAGAGTATATAATTATATTAAAATTTTTATTTGGATTACTCTCTCTAATTGTTCTAATTGCTTCTATAAACTTCTACAATAGAACCTGCTATTCTCGAGATCAGTTGTCCTTTAAACTGGAATTCTTCTCTTGCGTTGCTCTTCCACTAAACATTTGCCATATATATATATATATATATGTATATATACCTAACATGATCATGCGTAGAATGAAAAAGCGAATGGAAAAGGCAGTGCAACAACATTTTCATTCTGCGCATTAAAATGTCTATGCCATTAAAATAGAGTGAGTATTATGAAGGATGCCAGAATAAGAGAATAATAGCTCCGTCTCAATGATTCCAGAATATTGAGATTCTGTTGTAAATAAAATAAGAAGAAAATCTCTTTTCATGACTTTCAATGAAAAGTCTACATGTTGTATGTAATGTGATGTATGTGTACAGGTATTAAAAATCATATGTTCATAGGAGAGAAAGTGAGTAAAGACAAACTTACATGTTGTGAATTGTTTATACATTTGTTACGTTCTGAGCTCCAGTTCATTAAGATGGCGATGTAACAGACTCTTGTTCGAGTTACAGCAAAATTTCGGTGACTTTAAATCCAAATAAATATGTAACAAATAAGAAAACAGATATTCATGAGATGTATTGTGCTTAAAGAATGAAATTGCTAAAAAGCCACTCGAGAAATAATCAGAATCGATGTAATTGTTGATAATCCCTGTAACACATGTCATGCTAATTTCACAACATGCAGGAAAATAAATGCTTTTTGTATTTATTTCTCTATACTCATAAAAAGTTTTAATTTTTATAGATATCACAAATTTATGTTTACGCATAAAATATTTATAATATTGTAATTATAATATGTAATTTTTAATAAGATTTTTGTATGAAGATATATTTTAATTTTTTATCAAGATTATAATAACTTTCCTTTTAAGGATATATAAGAAACTATTCAATATGATTATATAGTAATATAATTTAAGCTTGAATTAAATAACTCTTTCTTAAATTTATTATTTTTAATAAAACAGAGTTTGTGAAAGTTTATATATCAAAGTATATAATAATGTTATTAAAATATATCTGTAGCTTCCATTTAACAAAAAATTAAAAAAAAAATATCCATGCAATAGACTTATAAAACCAAGTAAAGAAAGAGTAAGCATAAAGAGAGTTTAGAAATTTTTCTTTGCCATGAATACAAAATAAATTAATTTCTCGAAACAAACAATAATTTATGTAAATTTATTTAGTTACATATATGTCTATAAATTTTTTAAAATATTTTTTACACAAATATTATATATAAAATATTGTTCATCAAATTTTTCTTGGATATAAGTTGTGATTATGTGATGTGTGATGCGTATTAATAAATGAATGTGTAGCATTGATGTTGTAGGAGAGAAGCATAAAGATGAATAAATGATGCAATATACAATGACTTTAACAGAAATTGTAATTACTGTAGTTATGACACAAACAATATTAGTAAGCAGATTCATGAAAGAAAAATGATCTAAAAATGTGATAGTGATATATACATTATACACACAATCTCAACATCTTGTGAATAGTTGAACGATAATAATAATAATAATATATAACATGTTAAACGTTTCTTGATCTAGAAAAATAAAAAGATTATAGCATAATAGGAAAAAATATGAAGAAATTTATAAAATAAACGTAACAAAATAAACATAACAAAATCTCAATAAATTTAACGTGTGCAAAATAATAGTGATAATAACAAATAATTTGACAGAAAATTGTATGATGTCAAAGCTTCTGTTTTTTTGCATCCATATTAAATTACGACATCATTAATAAGAGAAATTATGTAATTTCTTTTTCTTATGATTATGTGCTTTATAAAATATTTTTTATGTAAAAAGATAAGAACAATGCAATTTTTGTAAATACACACATTGAAATAAAATGTTTTTGAATTCGTATTTTAAGTATAGCATGCTATATATATGAAGAATTTAAGAAAAAAAGATAAATACTTGTACTGATCTCATTCATAATCGTCTAATAATCTAGTTTGCGCTTGTATAAATACATAGCGATAAAGCATTAAAGACATGCAACATACCTGTTGTTTCTTCTGGTTCAATTTATTACGTTTTATGATTTCTTCTGAGGTATTTAAAGCTTCTGCTGCGGCAGCCTCTAATCTACGACGCTGTTCATTTTCTTGATCCGCTAGCTGCAATTTCGTACAATGTTTTATTATTCAATAGCTATTGTGTTTTCGATAGAATTGATTCAACATAATATAAGAGTTAAAAATTTCGACATCTAGATAGAATATGACTATTAATAACACACCTTAAATGCTCTCGCGAATCTGACAAGAAGTGAGAAAAAGGTATTAGCATCAGCTTGTCTTGGACTTTCTCCAAAGAATTCGACACATTCTCGGAAAGCTTCACCGGCAGTGCGTGCGTCAAGTTTCAAACGACGTAATTTTTCTTCGGAATTATTTAAGAAATCGCGCAATACTGTATTGTGCTTTTCTTTGCCACGCAATTCGTATTCTTTTCGCACGAGATCCATGCCTTTTTCCAGCTCATGAACATCGGTTGTTATATTTTCCAGCGAAACTGTTATTGATACATAATTTTATGATATAAATATACATAAAATGGATAACAGCAAATAAATGTAATAAAATAGATGTAAAATTTTATCAAAAACTCAATTGATTTATTTCTACTTTATTAACACTCTCATAATTATAACAAAAAAAGTTCTTTTACAATAACCACATATTTCTTGAGCATAAATTTTTTAGAATCTTATTCAATCTCTAATAGCATTCGCTTATCATTACACTAAAGTTTTGAATTTTAAGATTAATATTATATATGCAAAGAAAAACAAGTATACCTGTTGCAGCCTTGTCGATGTACATCAATTCTGATTCAAAATTGATCAGTTCTGGGAATTTGACTCGTATTGTGGCAACAATATAATGCAAAAGGCACATCCTTTTATCAGTCGATTTTGTATCCGATAATGTATCTAAGCTTTGTAATTTGAAGCCGTACGCAGGGCCTCGTTTGCTACTGTTTAAGTAGTTACCAAAGGCAAGAATAATTTCTAATACTGCTCTTAATTTTTTTGAGCTCTTAACCGAACTGGACGCAGATATCACAGCATGTATTTGTGGTGTAATAAGGTGTAAATTGTCGAAAAAGTTTCCTATATAATTCATAATCGACAGCTTGGTAGATATCCTTTCTACTTTACCAAGCTGCATCAAAAATTTATCTTCTTCCGTCAATAAGTTGACGTTTTTCTTTTCTATAATGTATTCACGGTAAGCCTTTATCTGAAAAGATTCATCATTTATTAATATCATAAAACAAGTTTTTTTTTTTCAAATAATAATAGTATTTCAATAATAATAATAATAATAGTAATAATAACATGTTAAGTGAGGGCAAACATACTTCTTGGTCTGTAGGTACCATACGTTGCAACAATTCCACATTTTCAAGCGAGAGAACTTTCAAGTCGAGAGCATTTACCGCCATTATTACTTTCTCCACTGGCATTTCCATTTTGCGACGCGATATGGCTAAAGCGAAAAGAAAATAAAGAAAATTATGATAAACTTGTTTCTACGTCAATAAACGCCATAAATAAAGTTTATTACTTACCAATATTTCGCAATCGCGTATGTTCCAAAAGAGATACATTTTCAGGTTTCTTGAATCGTTTACTGGGACAGGTTTGAAGTCCATCAATCTCACTACTACCGTTGGCCACATGCCCACTCATGCCGATCTTAAATCGCTCTTCAAAGTCGGAGAAGTCAATGTAGTTGTGCAGACGATCGTCATCCAATTCATTGAAGATAGTACCTCGCACTTGATTAGGTTTTAGAGCAACCCAATTAAGTGTAGGAAGTTTGTACTTTGTTTGAACCTGGGTGTGGAATAGGTAATTACACAATTAAAGCAATGTTCTGAGAAAAATATAAATGGCAGTTAAATGTATTTTAATGCTAATAAACTATATATACATATATACATACTTTTCGTTTAATAGTCATTGCTCCATCAGGCGCTTGCATCATGCCGGCGGGTGGCGGAGGTATAGGAACAGGTGGCGGTAATTTCTGATCTCCTGGAGAAAATGGCGCCATAGGAGGTGGCGGTGGACATGGCGGCGGCGGCGGAGGTGGCGGCGCAGGAGCCGGTGGAGGTGCTTGATCCAAAACCGGTGACGGTGCTGGGGTAAATATTTCAGATGTGATGTCATTTGAGTTACTTAGAGGGCTCGTTGCAATACCGTTGCGTAGACTAGCGGCTGAAAATTTAATAAGAATGTACCAGGAATCTTGATTTACCGCAATTTATTGCAATAATTATATGTATACAAATACAATCAAACTTCCGCATTTTTAATATTTTAATCGGTTTCTCAATTCTTAAAAAATAATACATATGCAAAATAAAAATGTCCTAAAATGATATTTCCTTGTATATGTGATAGATATAAAACAGCAAAGGAATTGTTAAAAAATACAGGGAATAAAAGTATTAAAAATATATTATAGAAATGTTAAGAATATGGAGGTTTAACTTTATTTATTTTATACTATTTAACTTATTTATGGAGGTTTGTACTTTGATCTAAAGAATAAAATACCTGATGAGCCTTTCGTAAGCGTATCCGTGAGACTTTCCAATTCAATGATTTTATTTTCCAAAACACTTTGTCTTCGGGCGGAATCTTGCCTTTGTCTCTTTAAAGCTGCAAGTTCTTCTTCTACTAATCTACGCGCTTCCAAGGCATCGGCGTACTCCACTTTTAATGCGCCTAATTCGGTTTCCAATTCCGCCAATTTCGCCAATGATTCTCTTTCTAATTCTGCCATACGATCATGCGCCTGTGTCAACAATTATGCATATTGCAATTAATAAATTATGGCAAATAAACTAATATTAATATATATGTATAATAATAACATATGAATAATATGTATAATAATATATGAATAATGTTAATTTATATATGTGTATACGTTGTATGTAATTATTTCTATTATAATTATTTCTTATTATAATATAAGATTAACAAATTAAGAATGGACCAAGTTTATATAATCTAACGAATTTTAAATATAAAAATATGTAATTAAAGTATAAAATTGAAGAATTTATAAATTACACGTTTATATTTCATTATTTATTTTTTTTATGCCATATAATAGCATAGATAAAGCTATATCGCTTACATGACCAAGTTCGTCTTCTAATTCCGCTACTTTCTCTAATGCTGCAGTCTTTGTTTCGCTGTCTTCCATCAAGGCAGCTACATCAAATACGTTATCCAGGTAAGCCGAGATTTGAACCTAAAAAAATGAGGTATCTCGATTAACTGTCATCATTTTCAAATAATGAACAAAAAAGAGTCACAACAAATTTGTTGCTTTGCTTTTTTTATTTTTTTATTTGTAAAATTAATCGAAACTAATCGAATAAAGATACAAGATTTGAAAAATATATATCCATTTATTATGTCAATTAAGGATTAATGTTCAATTCTATAACACAAAATATTCAATTTACTCACCTGCAAATCTTCGCTCTCCGTGTGTCTAAGTTTCTCGAGATATTCATCCAATCCAAGTTTCGTAAACTCGTATTGCAAATGTACCCTGAAGTTCATGTCCTCGACCGAATGCACGACAATATTGACAAATTGCATACAGGCGACCATAAATTCTATATGAAAACTATCGTATTGGGTGAAATACGCCATGAGCGTCGTGAATCTTCTCCTCTCGGAACAGATTTCTTTAAAGTTGTCGAATGCTGACAAAATGATTTCATGGCCGCCCTTTACTAAACAGATTGCCGCAAGAAGCTCCAATACTAGAGCTTTTGTTCTAAAAGAGCGATACATTATAATAGTGATACCTTATATAGCTTGATTGAAAGTAAAGTGACAAAAAATTATGCATGTAATATTATTTTTTAATCTTGTATATGATTATTAAAAGCTTACATTAATTTGAATATAAAGTAAATGACTTAATGTATAATATGAAAAATTGTATATATTGTTTTGCGCATATTTATAGCGCTTTCTATGCGACTTTCTAACAAGATATACGGGATAATAATAGATAATAGACAATACATGACTCACCTTAGACTTTTATGGATTAAGCTTAATGCAATGCAGTTGATAGCTTCTCTGTGTTGAATAACCATGTTAAATCCATACTGTAAAAAATCAATGCAATTATACATATATCTTATTGTACACGTGTGCTTGTATACGTTTCCGAATACGTGGACAAAAAGAAAGATAATTTTGAAATCGTTGTCTTCCTTTTTCTTGAATGCAGAATTAAATTTCAAACAATTGTCTATGTGTACACTAGATTTGATATTCACCTTATTATTCATGATGGCACGCATGCACAGTATGCAAACATGAATGTCGTCCTTTGCTTCACCCATATTTAAGCGTGCCACGTGTCGAGATCTCCTTTTGACACCAGGACTGTCTTTAAGCTCGTGGAGAGGCGGCCTCAAGCATCCATTGTTTAACGTTGATGTATCGCCGGTGCTTGCTATATCAATATTCTTATTAACTACTTTTTGAACTATGATAAATCATCAATTAGCCATAAAAAATAATTTAAAAAAAATTTAATTATTGATATATTATTCATATTCTAGTAATTTTTATGTCTCTTTATGTCCCTTACGAGACCTATAATCTTTTATTCAAAGATATTTTATTCTATTAATCAGAGATATATTTTTCATTAACTGAACAAAAAAATTATTTTCTAGATAAATGTGGAAGTATAAAGACATCCGTTTCTATTCTACAGGCCTAAATGTTCCGGCCAGACTTTGAGATTTTAAGAAATTTAATTCTGAACAAAAAGTTTCTTATAAATATGGATCGAAAAATGCTTTCTTAAAAAGTTAACGCTCAAAAATCTCCGAAATCACGATTATTTTGTACATTTTTTACAAATATCAAGAACAGTATGTGTTTTTTAACAAAAAGTATAGAAACAAAAGTTGTAAAGAATTAAATTATTTTTCAAATGAGATCAAAATGATTATGGTACGTTTCATAGATTTTAAGATAACCAGTTTCAAACATACAAAAGTGTTTTTCCGACTATCTCGATGGTAGAGTTTTTTAAAAATATTCTTCATTTCTACTGTTTATGACCTTAGTTAATTTTTAATGTTTATCTTGCTTGTTGTCCCTGATATTTATAAAAATATATAAAATTACCGTGATTTCAGGTTTTTGGGCGTTAACTTTTTAAGGAAGCATTTTTCGACTCATGTTTATTGGAAATGTTTTGTTCAGAATTAAATTTCCTATAAAATTTCAAAATCTGGCCGGAACATTTGGGGTCACCCTATATAGCTTGCTAGAAATAGAAACCTTGTATGTGTTATTGTTTTTAATGGATTAATGCAAATCTAATTTATTATATTTATCTAATATTTTCTGAAATATGTTCTCCGTAATATATTATTCATCTCTTTTTTTTATCTTTTAATCGACTTCTTACCGGTTTGTAATTTTTCCTCAGAGCTTGTGTGAGATTCCAAGAGCCGTTGCTCATGCCGCATCATCAATAGCCTGAAGCTGAGGTAGTCTATCAAGGCATCTAGGCCTTGATTTTCCTCGTCCAAGAACTCTCTTACCCATCTATAACACTGTTCAGCTCAGAATACAGCCTTTCGAAAGGACGAGAGCACGAATGAACGAACTCTAATCGTATTAGTACAATTATCTGTCAATTATCGTGATTAATGGTTAAGGCGATTGACTGGTTATAGAATTGCATAAAATAGAAAGGGAGCGTATTACAATTTCAACTTTCTTCTTCTTTCTCAATTTAAATGTTAAAAGTTTACAAACGTTTTTAAAAATTTAGTTGGTATTTATAATACATTTATTTGACTATTACAAAAACATGTCTAAAGAAAGAATTGTTGCAATTAACAAAGATGATCAGTAGATAAAGTTTGAAGACTTTTGGCAAAATAGTTGAAATAGCAAATGAATGATGAATAATTATTATGATGACTAAACGATTATTAGAGTCGCTTACTCAATATGATTTGTGCGCAAAGATATTTCCAAATCTCGTAATACTTGGGTCGATGTAGATTCTCCAACCATTTTCCTTTTCTGGAAGAATGTAAGAAAACGATACGACTGTGTAATCATTAGTATCGGTTTGATAGAGAAACCTTTTGCGAGCGAGAACAAATGTAGTACGATATAATAATTACTGTCTTCGAAAAAAATAAAGAAAAATGTATACGCGTTTATCTGTATTATCTGATTCTCATCGCTATAATGTAAAATATCAGAATTTCTAGATAAGCCACATTTAAAATCCAATAAATATAATATGTGTGTTAAAAATAAATTAAATTATTTAGATCATATTTTCATTGTATATATTTCATGCTAAATGTGATCTAATTTGCACATTCTGATATTTCATACATATTGTAACAAGATATGTAATTAAAGCACTAAAGACACAGTGATAATACAAATATATTTTTAAAGTTTTTTTTTCTTTTTCTTTTTTTTTCGCAAAATTAGTTATATCAACATATTGGACAAGAGTCACGTATAGTTACAGCTCAATATTTCTTAACTCGAATGACATATCGAGAAATTGATACTTTAATGGTTGCAAGGAGCATGTAAAAGAATCGATTTAAATATGTAAAAAGAAATATGATTTCACATTTAAAAGACAAAGATGATTTAGATTTTAAACGTTTAAGAAGCTACTTCATCTAAAAGAATGTCGAATGTCGCAAGCAATGTATTATTTGCAATCAGAAAAGTATTAATAAACAATTCTTGATATCTTATTTCAATTAAAAAATAATGACTTGTAACTATTACGTAACTGATCCTATATATGCGATCCAAACATATTGTAATATATTTGAGGAAAAAAACTAAAAAAAAATAAAACAACATACTCGATGGCTTCGTGATGCTTTGGGATCCAGATAGGTGCGTAACTTTGCCAAATAATGGGATGGTGGATCCTTAGCCTGTACTCTTTCCTGTAAATATTTCAAATATTGGTGTTAATAATAAATTTTTTGATTGTTTGTATAAAGTAAATTAATTTTTCTCTACTTTTGTTTTAATTAATATTTTTGCGGTTAATTAAATGTCAAGAAAAATTCGGCAAAATTTCTTCGGAGAATTAAGGTTCATTCACGAAATCGACTCGCATGTTAATTAATGGGTACGAATTGTTATTTAAGAGCTTTTCGAGAATTGGTTTGTAGTTTGCGGCGGCCTTAAAGTAATTACATTTAGAGAAGAGAACGCCGCGAATGCATGTGTGTGTGTTGCGAGAAGGGATGCTGCGTATTTTTTGCGAGCCATATAGTATAATAAGCACGGCTTGCATTACATCCGTCTCGTGTTACACATGTGTCCTACAGGCCGGTTCAAACACATTCAGACGAACCATCCATGATCCGCGAACTATACCCACCTTGAGAGGATGCGGAGTTCGTATTTTTTCATAAGATATTCAGCTTCATATGTATTTTGTTAAATAGTAAGAGATCACAATACATGTATGAATCATTCGTTGCAATTAAAATAAATTTCGATTAAAGCGGAAGCGTATAATTTTTTTACTTCAATACAATATACTCTGGTAATAGTATAGAAGAAGCTATAATAAGTAAGTGACACTCTCTCTTCTCTGTACTTTAGCGTACCCACGCTAAATGTTTCTAATGCGTTAAAACTAAAGAATGAGTTTCTAAAACTTATATTAGAAAAAAGTAATAAAATGTAATAACATTTATGTTTTTTTTTTGATGCCATAAAAAATAATTTAAAGTAACTTAGCTTATGTATACATTGTAAGGTAAAAATATTATTGAATGCATCTTCTTTATATAAACGCTTTAAGCCAGATTTGTGTCCAGACTTGCGTCGTATCATCGTATCGTATCATGATCGCCTCTTATCATATACGGATGCGCTGGTTATGATGATACACCAAAGACTTGTTCTCAACCTGTATCCATATCTCGTATCTTCCCCCCCTTTTTTTTTTTTAGTTTTCCGCCTAGTACTTCCGTATCTTTAGTTCTACGTTGGCTGTTGTATGACAATATATCTATCTGTACAGTTAGAAGGTATTTTTCCAGTCGAATGAGTTTATTTCATTCACATCGATATTTCAATCTTTGTTTACAGGCTCGTTTTAAGATTTTAAAATATATATTATACATTTAATATGTTATCAATAGCCAACAATATTTGTCAACTATCTTAATATATATTTTACTAATTGTCGCCTACATAATAGTGAGATAAAATAATGATTTATATTGAGTACTCATTTAGTTAACATGATATTGATAACATAATTATAGATTATTATTGTATATATTTTATTAACATCTTGAAATCATAATCAAAGATCGAAAGATAAAGTGAATGGAATAAACTCATTTGACTGGAAAATCGAAACCAATTTTCCTTTCTAAAATTGTTTTTTACAAAAAAATGCATTTTTCAAGTACATACTTTTTCCCGTTCTCATGCTCTTTTTCATCTTCATTTTCTCTCTTCTTAAAACAGAAAGAAGATATTCCATCTTTTTTTTCTGCAATACTCGATCGATTTTCCGGTGTCACGCGCGATGTCTTCCCATGCATCATTTTAATCGTTTAAAGAAGAATTCATGCTTTTTTGTTTATAACAATCTATTAATTCCATTACTTTTTCTTGTGACCACTCCATTGTGATCAAACTTGAAGCGATCGCTACACGCGAAGTAACGACTGAATAAAACGAGCCTACATTGTCAGATCGAAGCAGAATCTGCGTATCACTTTGATACGCAAATATAATACGCAGACATGATACGGGCGCCCCGTCCACACTTGGCTGATACAATACGATGATACGACATAAATCTGGATACAGCTTTATATTCAATTCAATATCTCTGACTGTTATGAGTAAAATTATTCAAGTTGATCAATAGAAATTTGATTTTTAAAAGATTTTACGTTCTTTGAAACAATTAAAAATAAAAATAATATTGTAGATAATTCACAACTTATAAAAATTTATTATAATTTCTCAAATAATTTTTAAATTATAATTATATCAATTTTCTGATGTAAGGATTAAAAATTAACCCAAAAAATGTTACGTAATAATTTGTTTTGTTTGAAAGAATGAGTTAGTGAAAGTATTGAATTAGCTCATTTAACACAAGATGAGAGAGAGAGAGAGAGAGAGAGAGAGAGATAAATGCAGGCCGTGAACCCGCATATATATATATATATATATATATATATATATATATATATATATATATATTAAATTAATGAAAAATCGCTTATTATTAGTATCCCATAAATCGATCTTTATTATATTTTTTTTTTCCTCATAGATATTTAGTATTTATTATATCAATCTCGGTCTTTGCTCTCTTTCTATATGGGGGAGAGGATTTCTAAACAATATATTCTAAAATTATTCTAAATATATATACGCACTTGATCACATATGATGTCCCATTTCTTTTCATTGTCGTACTGCTTCAAAAGCTTCGCCTTGTCCGGTGGCAAATCCATGGAGGCCTGCAACACAAAAAGCAGCATACCATTTTAATATCCGTCTGGCTAAGAGTTCTGTTTTCTCAATCCTAATGCAGAGTGTAACGCAAAAGATTATGATTATTTGCGCAAGATAATTAAATAATGCGCGGTTTATGAAAAGAATCAATAAAAACTAAACAATTAAAAAAGATTTTTAATAGGTAATAAAATTTAGGTTTATAATTTAAATATTTTGTTTTAGATATTTTGTTTATTTAATCCTGTCCATCGCAATACTGGAAACAGCTTATGTCAATAGTTATCATTATATTAATTATATACAAAAAATTCTTAAAAGCATATCATATACAACATAGCAGAAGAAATATATTTTTTAAATAAAATAAAAAACATATAAGTTACAAAGTTAATAAAAAAAAAAAAAAAAATCCTCACATATCCTTTCCTTAAAGTCTGTCTTCCTTAAAATAAAAAACGATATATTCGAAGATAAGATATAATTAAACTATATATATCAATTCGTTTATCAAATACCTCGATCATCAATAAATTTTTGCAAAAATCAACTATTAAATACACATAGAGTTTATTCAAATTTATTTATTAAAAACTAACTTTAAATATTTATACAATAAATATACAATATTTTACATTTTTAATGAACTTTTAAAATCTGAACAATCCAACAATTTGTAATTAATTTTCATTGTTTGATTTACTATTAATGATGCGTTTAAAATAGCAATTTATTTGTGAAGAAAATACGTAGGCTGTTATGATCTAAACGTAAGGCGGGTATGGTAAACGAATAATCATCAGAGAGCGGATGCCGGAAACCACGATTGCATGACATCATCATACGCACACGCATACGAAAGTCTTGTTAAATAGCTGAATCCTGTAATAATATGACGAACGTATTTTATTTACATATAAACAGTATTAATTGCGAATTATATACCTTAAAATCAATTTTTGAAAACGATCTCATTAAACGATACTGCGATAAAATACGTTATTATTGCAATATGATTAAATAAATAGATGATAGATAATTGCCAGAAGTAATTTCCATACATAAAGGATATGCACAACTAACTTTTTGCTGTATGAGATGAGACACAAGATTGCGGAATCTTCGAATACATAATCGTGCGATTATCATCTTCGACAAACTTTTGCCTGATCTTGGAGAAAGCTAACACGCACGTTCTCCTTCGGTGATCAGGATGAGTTACTATTTCTAGCAATGTAACACGATTTCTGTTTCCGTTTCATGGCAATGGCTACCGTTGCACTGCAATTCTGCCGTATTAGCATAATATTTGTTCTTGAGTTATGGTTTCTACTCAACTGGAGCAAATAATTCTCTCTTTTATTTTTCGAATGTGTAAGAAAAACACGATAATGCAAGCTTTCTTTTGAGAAACTAGAAATAAAAACGGATATTAATTTTATTGCCAATTACATAATTCCACTTTGCATTTAAAAACATTTTTTGACACTTTTAAGCCATATCAGTTAACTGAAATAATATGAAATAATAGAACGGTATGTTTTACGTACAAAAAAAAAAAAAATATTAAAACAAATTCTAAAAAAGAATTACTTTTTAAATAATATAAAATATTTTTAAAAGACTCCTTTTTAAAATTGTATTGTGTATCACATCATAAACACTATATAAACACACACTATACAGCTTCTTCAGAGAAATGCTATTATTTTTCGATTATCTAAACATATAATTTTCTCTCTCTGAAAAAAAATACGAAATATAATGTATTTCCAATCTTTTCTATACTGCAAGTCATTCATGTTGTATTAGCATTGTTTAATCAAAATTGAAAAGCATCTGATTTTTAACACACTTTAACAATTTGAAGAATTAATAATTACATTTTATAAATTATTAATAATAATTATTAATGTATAAAATTATTATGTCAATAGTAAAACAGCCTTACAGCAGTTTTCTTATCAAGGAAATGCTTTCCTCTTTACAAAACTCAAGAGTTTTCTATCTGACGCTTTTATAATCTGGCTCTTTACAAATCCTGAAAGCAACGCGAAATGACTTAATAAATACTTTAAGACTACTTTAAGAGCACTTAAGAAAGTAAACAAGCGCTAAAAGCAAGTCACGCTGGTATGTATACAAAGAGTTACATAATCGATAATTCCGAATGACGTGACGAAAAATGTTTTTTAATATACGTAGAACTTCGTGATACGAAATCGATGTCAAGTTATTGACATCAACTTCATATCACAAAGTTCTACGTAGAATATATAAGATAAAATATAATACACAAAATCCAAGCTGTATACTAAAATATTGATCTTCATAATGACACTTATTAACTTATTTCAAGTTATTATACATTTAAAAATGTGCCTTATGAAAATATTTCTAGAGTGGCGATACATTGCCAAACGAATCGTCACTAGCAAATTATGAGCCTCGTAAATAATGAAACTGGCATTACAAAGCATTCTTGGATTACTGTTTGTGTACTTATGTTACGTTATGTCTTACCAATGTAATGGAACATCACGTAACTATTTATTTGTCACGATTCATTGCATTGCCGTCAAGGCAATCACCTCGTTTATCGAAGAAATATATCCCTATTTATCGTGTCTTAAAGTTTTATTTAGATCAGTTTAAAAAAATTAGTTTTTTTTTTTTTAGTTCTTAGAATTAGTTCTTAGAAAATATATATTAATAAAATTATATATACTTTATATATTATATATAAATATACATATATACATATATTATATAGATGAATTAATAAACTTTTACAATTTTATAAAAAACATATATTATTTTAATTGTACAATGCGCACTTATAACACTTAAAAATTTTTTAAAACGTTAAAAATAGTTTTCAATTACTGGTTTATTTGATAATGGACAATGGTTTATTTGATTTGATTTATCTTCGATATTATTAAGTTTTCTCTTTCCTCTTTTCGGATTAGTTGAATGTCGAAGAATCAGTAATTTTAGGAGAAAGCGCGAGATTTCTGTCCTATAAATGCAATGTTAAAACACTTTGAATAACAGAGATCGAGTTCAACTATGAATACGACGCGGCAATCATTGGTTTCGCTTCGTTGCAATGCGCTTTCGCTTTCAGCGTGACAGAGATACGAATCTTCAATTGTGCAAAATGTTACTTGAAAAAAATATTCGTCGTGATGAATCAAGACAGCGCGAGTTAAGATATATATATATATATATATATATATATATATATATATATATATATATATATAATCCGACAATTAAAAATACGACAAAAAATAAATTAAAGTTCGCACAATACTATTTGAGCAAAGTGTTACTCCGTATTTAAAGATTTAATCAAAATAAAATACTTAAAATGACAATCGCTGCGTATCCCGGTACGTGCACAAGTTCTATATAATCCCATATAAAATTGCATTAAAAAAATTAATAACCCCGAAAAATGATTCCCTTTTTTCACTGTTAACGCAGACTTGCTATTAGACGACGATCCGCTTTCAGGAAAAATGGGTTGGCGATAAATGCGTAGATGAGACCAGACTAAATTCCTAGTATTACATGCTACGTTGCGTTGATATAATGCAGCGTGTGTTTTCGGGTCAACAGTCATTGGAAACGGGGCTACAGTAGCGATTAGAAATAAGTATCGTATGGTAGTACGTGCAGACGTTTTAAACGACAACCATAAGACGCTGAACAAAATCGCATTGTTCATTAATTGTCCGATAACTAAGTGAAATACAGCACTTTTGCATATTTATACGCGAAAATTAATCTATGTAATAAATATTTTTATAGAATACATACAATGAACAGCAAGATATATATCTCTCGTATTATTAACACCTCTATTCTTAAGAAGTAGCAGTGCTTCTTGTGAAATAAAGTTTATTATTATTATTTATTATTATTTATTACAATTAAACATATTTCAACATTTGAGACTATAATTACAAATGTCATTTTTTTCAAAATTTATTTTAAAATAAACAATAATTCCATTAATTATTTACATCAATAATTCTGCCAAAAAAAATTTTCTTTTTTGATAAATTATAATGTAAAACAAGTCTCTCTCATCAATAAAAGTCAGTCTCAAAAGAACTTTATAAGAACAAGATTGAATACATCTGTTCGACACGTAACCAAAAGCAATTTTGTATATCTACGCTTATAACGGCATATCTGAGAACATACATAAGAAAGTGTGTGGGAAGATTTCCTATGCAATAAATCATCGAGACGCATCAGCGAACGAATGTGTGGCCAATTGTTGTAATACATATAAAGTTAGATGGGATTTATGGTCAGGAAGTCTTTCTGTGTTGACGGCCTCTTCCTTTGGAAGAAAGCTCGTGTTTTACGACTATCCGTTTGGTCATTTTACGAATAAAATCCGATAAAAGCCATCATATAGACATGCTAGCAAAGGAGAGTTAATATATTCGACGTAATTGCACGTTTGAGATTTTTCGACAAGTTCTGATCGATTTATGAATGTATCATATATGCAATCATTCGCGTGAACGTAATATCGCGAATATTATCTTCGCACGAAATATGTGAATACACGGAAAGAAAATTAAAGAGTGGAAAACATTCAAGGTTTCTAATCTTTTCAATATTAAATTAAAATATACAAATTTTGGAAAAGAGAATATTACGCTTTTTTTCGAATAATAGCTCTAATATTAACTTCTTCATGAATATAATGAATGTCTTCATGTCTTCATGTGTAGACAAAAATACTTTTGCGTTTGAAAAAGAAACGCTTAACATTTTTATGCTCAAACCAATATTGCAAGAGATATCGCGATTTTTATATATTATCATTTATAAAAATTAAATGATGTATTTTATAATATTTTATATAACATACACACTTTGCAATATTCTAATAATATGCTGCGAACAGCTTATCATCGAGCTTTCATCGAGATATTATCAGTGCATTATGTCCATAAAAGCTTGTCATGGCTGAGCGACGCATTTGACAGTTTTAAAAATATTAAGTGTGTGTAATTTTAATTTGTTTAACTTTGAAAAAACGGAGAACTAGAGTTAACAATAATAATACGTAGTCTTTGCCGAGACTAATCAATCGCACGACTTTCCCTTCGGAAAGATTCATACTCAAGTTAGTCGGTTTAGTATTTCTTTGCCCATTTATTTTCCGAACAACAATCGATGCCTAAAGGCGGTGCGTATCTCGTTCGTCGCGTATCAACATGAGTGCGTGTGCTGTCGAGCAGACATTACATATACACGCGTGTGCGAAAGCAAATTCACCGTGAATGCAATTAGGCATGCATGGACAAAGGGATGTGAAAGATTTGCACTTGTGCCTCTGGACGTTTTCGACAGCACAAAAAAGCTTAACTCAAAAATATTTAAATAATTGAATATATACACATGATCATAATAAGTAGCTCTAGCGCTAGTATTATTCATCAAATTCATGGACTTTCTGTGAATAATTCAGCAGAATTTTTTTTCCAAATTTTTTTGTATCAAAGTTTGATGTGCAAGATGTTATTGAGGTATTGTTATCCATTATTTATAAGCAATTTCTTTGAAGCCAGACATTTATATGTAATATAATTCTTAAAAATTGAAAAAAATTATAGTAGATATATAACGCATGATTATATGTATCCTACATATAATTTCAAAAAGATTTATTAAAAAAAAAAAAAAAAAAAAAAATCGATTTTAAATTCAATAGAATTTTAACGGAATATATCGGAATTTAACGGAATATATCTATAACATCTTCATTTTTAAGATATTTAGCGCTACTAATTATAAAGTAAATATGAAAATAAATAACATTCATATTTTTAAAAAATATAGTACTTAAAGGTTAAATTTGCAATAATTTGGAAACATTACTTGCATATACTATGTTATTATAGCTGAGTTTCTATGCACATTTATACAACAATAATTCATTTTTAAATATTAACAAAAAATCAATAAAATCAAGAAGCAGAAAATACACGAAGGCAAAAAATTAATTCGGAATATGGTTAATATTCATATAAATGTTTATTATTAATCACCAAATTATCGTGCCAACTGGTTATATTTGCACAGAGAAATAGGATCTGCTTGCAAAATGCGTTCAATATGTTCAAATATCTTTTAGTCGTAAACGAAAGCGAATGAATGTATGGTCATTGAAAGCTGAGTTTACATCTTTGTCAGATATCCCGGCCATTGGTGGAAGTATAGACTATCCCATTAGCGGTAATCCGATATCTATAGTATTACAGAATGCAATTACGTGGTGAAAAGCAGTTTCAATGGAGTACGCGAGTATAAAAAAAAGCTACACGATTCTTTCCATGTTTCTTGCTTTGACATGGTGTTATTGATTTAAAACATCAAATAAAAAATTTGTATTAAAATCAAAACGGGAAATAATTTTCCTTTTGAACTATGTGTATGTGTTTGCAGATACTTCTTTTCATTTCGTTTTCCTTGCAATGCTATTAGTCTTTTCGAGAAATTTTATTTAATTTATCTATTCATGACACGCGTCGCAAAAAAAAGCTTTAAAATTTATTTCCATTATCAGAAACGACGTTAATCAAAAATGATGACATTATGCGAATCGTTCGTTAATCATATAAATGTGTTTGTATTAACATATATAATATTTCTAAAACAAATTTAATATATATGTACATATCTGATCAATATATTGAACGATTTTTATGTGTATGTTTACCATAAAGAGTAAACACACGGGATTTTAACATGGCAATAAATATTTAAAAACGTTAAGTAAGGAATCGGTGACGTAATTTTATTTCAACACCCGTAGACACCCCGTCTCTTCGAATATCGAATTACTTCGACACCCGAGTGGTCATATCGGCAATGAAATGACATCTTAACGGCGTCAAGAACGAAAGTAATCTTTATTGGTGGGTTCGCCGGGGTTACCAGCGGACTACCGCTCGTTACATGGGCAATGACCTTCGTAGCTAACAAGAGAGAGCTCTCAACTTGTGACGTTAATCAATGTATGTGCGGTGAAAGGGTAAATTTTTCGAACTCACGAATCATCCCAATATGCAGATTTTCATATCGTTTCTTCTCGTTTGTTTACTCTTTATTCGGCTAACGAAGATTGATCGAATTTTATTTCACGCGGAGCGAGAGAAAGATGACACTTCGCATGAAGTTCATGTATTTATTTATGCCGATATATAACAAATATTTATTCTAATAAATCCTTTTGATATACCAGAAATACATATAAAGCTCTAAGATTTGCTCCATGTTGTACCCAGATCTTTTCACAATTTTGAAAGCTGAAGAGATTCTTAATCAAAATCAATGGTCTCATATGAAGCAAAGACGTCTTACTTTGCAAATTAAATGAACTAAATATAGAACATTTTTATCAAAAAATTAAGGAACTATTCTTTGTACGAGATTAACAAAATTTAAACATTATTTTTTTATCGCTATTTTTTCTATAATTCTGTTTTATTTTACTATTCTCAACATATTTATCATTATAATTTTAAGTTTATTTTTGTTTTGTTTTACCATGTGTTTTGATTTAATAAAAATAATTAGATTAATTAATAAAACATATACCCTAGATAAAAATTATATTCATCGAAATTGTTGGCATCCACTAAGAATTATAATACTTGGTATTTAAAAGTGTTGGTTTTATGATTCATAATTTCATAAATAATGCGTTTTAAGATGTGTATGTAATATATTCAGCTCTTAACCTTCAAATTCATCAACGAAATTTATGGAATATATTCTTTGGCATAGATCCAAACGAACTTGACGTGAATAGATCTTCGCGTAAAGAAAATACTTTGGATGCATCACCACGTGCTATTTCATGAAATTAATGGATTCGTTGTAACAGCTTTATGAGCAACTCCACGCACTGTATTCACGTACATTCTTTTACTTTATTAATATTTCCTGTTAATAAATAAATTTCATTCACACGGACGCATGTACCATGAATGCCTACAAACACAATAAACATAGTGTTATAAATACATTATAAAAATTTAATATATAAATTATACATTCGTGAGTACAAAAAATCTAATTAAAACGTTATTAAAATTTTCAAAATTGATTTAGTATATAATGTATGTATATGTTTTAAAACAAATAAATTATAATGCGAGAGATAAATTATGCTAATTGTAATTGATCAAAGACAGATATTGCCTCATTAATTTTATTTATGAGACATTAAAAAATTTTTTAATGTTAAATAATACAAAGACGTGTAATAAATATTTAAAAAATTTTTTTTTTGTGGATCTTTCGTATATGCTAAGTTTTCACTCGTCTACAATTTTGCTCGTCTAATTTATCATTTCTTATGCACGTATTGCTAGAACTATTTAATTATTTGAAATTGTCCCACACATAGATATACACGAGATATAAAACACAAATACTAAAAATTTTTAATAATTAAAATAAATAATAACGATGCCAATATTTTAATAAATGCCAATAAAATAAAAAAAATATATAATTATGCGACTAATAATAAAATAGTGTATTATAAAGAAGTGAAAAATAATTATGTCTTGTAAAATTTTGTGGAAGTGAATTGTTATATGAAGCCAAGTGAAAATTGCATCCGGGGGCGAATTAATGCATGAGATTCTTCACTCGAGATAAAGTTTACGTGACATGCAAAGATAGGTGAAAGTCGACTATGCCGATATTAAAGGTAACGATAGCAATCTAGCATAATAATGCGATTCCGCAAGAACTCGAACCAGTATTAAAATAAAACCAATCTGATATAAACACGAGCCTAATTAGTCAATTATAAGCACCCGGCGCCAGATCAGGAAGGAAAATAGCAATAAGAACATCAGGTTCTGTTTCTTTAACTCGGGAAATTAGCCCGAATGTAGAATGTAGAATACATTCGCATAATATCTTGTATTCTACATTCTACATACGTTTTTTCGAGATATTATATGCGCAATATTTTATACTTGATAAAAATAAAATGGTGATATATGTATATAATCCTATATTGAAAGATTATATTTAATCAAATAAAATAAAAAAAACAAGAATTTTTTTATTAGCAAGCAAACTGAAACTTAGTTTAAAATTAAGTTTAAATTAAATTTAAATCGTCTAAATTTACCGCAATGTGTAAATTTTTTACAATATATTACTATAAAACGTATCTCAAAACATATGAGACATATGAGACATGCTATAATCATTTTGATATCATTTGAAAGATAACTTGGTGCTTTAAAAAACGCATATTCTCCTTGTGATATTTATAAAAATATATAAAATAACCATGATTTCAGAGGTTTTTGGACACTAATTTTTTACTGAAACATTTTTCGACACATGTTTATTGGAAATTTTGTTTAGAATTAAATTTCCTATAAAATCTCAAAGTTTGGCCGGAATGTTTAGGCCCACCTTGTATATGTAATATATACTTCAAATTACATTGTATGTGCAAGCTATCTTCATTATTTATTGTTTTAGCAGCATTTCGTACTAATGATTTAATAATGATTTCAATTCAGTATCAATTATTTGGCAAGGATTACTTTTGTGGAAGCGGATGCGCGTTCGCAATTTCTTATCGTGTTCTCGAGAGAAACGTTAACATTGGCATCAACAGTGGCACTCTCAAAGAGCATTCACAAGAACGAGACGCAAACAAATGAACATAAAAGAAATGCCATCGGTACAACAAGTTATACGTATTTGTGCATGCTCAATAGACGAGCGCATACATCCTCGAAATATGAAAGAATTAGCCGTTGTCAAGTACTTAAGCTTCGGCGAACCGTCGTCACTTGAATCATACGTCGTGCACAAGTCGTTAAAGCCATCGTTAACAACGTGACACATACACGCTCGTGCAAAGTGCATAGAACCAGCTGAATTCGACATTATAATTCATCGAGATTCATCATGACCAGAATTCATGACGTGTACGCAACCATTGTCTCGAATTGTGGAGCAAGAAGAAATTTATATGCTTTAATAATTAAAAATTTCCTTCAAATTATTTTTTATGATAATAGTTTCAATAATTATTATTTAAACCGACGTCTCTTTTTGTTTTAGCAATTTGCAAAATTTTAATTAAACTTTTATTATAAACAGCTTACAATAGAATAAAATTAAGAAAAATTATTTATTTCACTTAGTTATTAATTAGTAATTAATTGATTTCCCCATTTTTATTGATAATTATCAATTTCAATCCAATTGTCCTATCCAAGTATCATTAAAATTTTCCAATTTTTTGTTCATATATTTTTTTTTATAATGTTAGTGTTTTTTTAAAAATTAGTTATGCAAATTATAATGTATTTCCGCAGAATATCACCCAAATTAACGTGCATTCCTCTGTAGTATGACGTAATATTTGACGAAATTAAGTAAATGAGATAATTGAAAATAATAAGGGACAATTGTGTGTAGACATTTTCTACTTATTTATTATCACTCAGAATAATTATCTACATCATGGTCCTATTCTCATCAAAATGCAATCTATATGCTAAATAATTATAAATTAATAGAGTATCCAAACTATTAAGTTTTGTTAACAATTCTCGCTGATGTCAGTAGAACTATTACGTATTATATCATGGAATTGCCATTAAGTAAAAGTTTCTGTGAAATTTTATTATATATAGAGTGAGCCCAAATGTACCGGCTAGATTTTGAGATTTTATAGAAAATTTAATTCTATACAAAAAGTTTTCTATAAACATGATTTAAAAAATGCATAAAACTGTCATACAAAAGCGTTATGTTATTAAAGCGCATATACTAAAATGCAAGCTACGATTATGAGTTTTCGATAACAACGGATTGTAAATTTTTACGATCTCATTCGATCTGACGATTTCGAGACGGCGCCTCGTAAAACTGAATGAGAGAGCGGCGATCTAAAATTAAGTGATAACGTCACGATGTGCACCCGGCTACGCTGACATCATCTCACAAGTTTTGCGCATGCCTCATGCGTGTAGACCTCAGTTTCTCTCTTTTTTTTTTCTTTAGCCGCTTTCTTCCTATCAAAAGGCCGCTACAAAAATATATGTGTATATAAAGTCTTTTCAAGGAATATATAAAGTCCGTATGATGTGTGTGTGTGTGTGTGTGTGTGTGTGTGCATACTTTTGATATAATTTTCGTAAATCTATTATCTCTCAATGTCAATTATTTTTAATTTTATACTTTTCATTTAAATTTTATTTATATTAAAATCGAAATTAATAGCAGTGTCTAAAATAGACTTTTAAATCCGATTAATATAAAACGCATGTCAAGTTAAATGCGGAGTTAATATACCTTTTGAGGTCCATAATTCGTGGCTAAAATAAATTTATTACTTCTCAAGAAATACCGAAGGTCAGAGGAGGTTTGAGATAATGATGAGGGTGAATAAAGATCGTACACATGGTCGACCAGATGAAACAGATTAGGGTGGAACTAGAAAGGGTGTGACGCGTACTTTAATAGACGATGCGGAGCCATCTCTGGAGGATGTTAACCCTTGTGCTTGCACGATCGATAGAGGGTTATAGAATAATTTATTTTAACAAATATATAAAAAATATTATTAGCCTCACATATAGAATTGATCAAAATTTTAATTCTTCATTACATGTATATTTTTTAATATAAAACTATATGTATGTGCAAGAAAATTTAACGTTTTGAATATCAATGAAATTTCTAAATTTTAAATAATTTAACTTGCGCTAAATATATATACTTTATAGCTTTAATATCTAAAACAATCTATTGTATTAACAAAACTATTAAAAATTACTTGCCAAGATTAGCGAGAAAGTTTGATGGGATCATCATGCAGATTATATCAGAATTATTGTATTGTCTTTCAATTATAGTCTCCTTAACGAATATGGAGTTTACATTTTTTGATCAAATATTTGATGAATATAAAGCTATAAGCGTACAGCTATCGATATTATTGAAACATCGTTAGCATCCTAAGCCACAATGTGTCGGTTAGTAACACACCCAGGATTATCTGTACGGTAGTCGTTGTACTACCAGACACCCTCGTCCACATCACGCTTGAATAAACCCACGTATGTGCGGTGAGTGAGAAGGAAAGAGGGAAAGAGGAAAAGAGAGAACAAGTGAGAGGGTAACGATCTGATGGGAAGAGAGAAAGACGTATATTGGATTAATGAACGGTGAAGGGACATTGCAGGGAACAAACGAAAGGGGAGGCGACTGTACGGAAACTTTTTGTGTATGTGTGTATCCACGAGGGAAGATGACGAGGGTTGGTTGAGAAAGAGATGAAAGATATAATATGCAGAGAAAGAGAATATAATGTTAATATAAAGAGAGAGAACAATGTGAAGATAAGGAAGAAAATACTGTAAAGAGAAAATGCAGGCGAAAAATGGAGGCATTAAGATTAAATAAAATAAAAAATTTAAAGTAATATTTAATCAAAAGGAAAGAGAAAGGCGATTTAATAATCTAAATGAAAGGAAAGAGTGAAAAATAGACACAAGAAAGAGAAAAAATGCAGAAAAAAATTGTACCATGTTTGTATATATCGTTTGTATATATCTTAATTATTTCAAATATATTTCCCATTTTATTGTATTATTTAAATTAATTTTCGCATACATTTCGCTATGATAAAACTTCAAGGGAGCATTCAATTGTTCGCGACACACCCTGTACGCAACTCCTGACGCGAGGAGGGAAAAGAGTAACCCCTCCGCGTGCAGTTTCCATGACGGCCAATCTCATGGAAATGCAACTCCTCTCCCATGGAACAGCCCTTATCCGTTATCAAACATTTCGATTCAATTGCACCCGCTCCGCTTTGTCATCGCTCGCTTGCAAAGTTGTCATTCGAGCGTGACATTGCGGTTATAAATGTCGCTCGCAAATGTCCGAGCTAGAATTAAAATTGTGTGTTTTTCCGACTTCACAACGTCGCGTAGTTTTTCGAGCAATGAGAATTCGTAACGAGAAAGATAAAGAAAAATGGTCGATTTTAAAACTTTTTAAACATTTATGAGATAGAATAATTTAAAACATGCACACGCGCACAGCTTAAATAAGATTTAAAAATATTTGTAAAAATGTTTAATCATAAATTAAATTCTGTTTCAAAATTGCTGTGTAAATTAGAATTTACAAAAGTCAATAAAAATAATGTTATAAGATATTTTTCTTGTGTGCATGAATTTCATGTTTTAGGACATGTTTTTTTCCTGTCCTCATATGTACAAGGAAACTATTTAGAAAATTTAAAAAGTTACGCTCTGTTATTCATCGATTTTAATATTGCATTGTTAGCATTTTGTACGCGTCATTACTTTTACTGCTTAACTACTTGCTAATATATAGCACTATCAAATACAAATGAGTTCTATCATAATTCTATATATAGATACTCCGCTATAAAAGCGCAGCATATGTAGACCGTAAAAGAGAATTATTTTCAAAATAAACTATGTTTTAGATTGCTTATTAGCAAAAATTCACTTCCCGCAATCAAATGAGGAATTCAACATGAAGATTAAATAGAAAATATTACAAATACAATTCTAAGAGCGTAAAATTTATATATTTTAAAATTATTTTATCATAAAACATTAAGATTATATTATTTTTTTTTTTAATATTAATTAAAATATTTTGTTGATAATATTTAGAACATAATACAAGACACACATCTCGTAAGAAATAAAAAATATAATATAAGATAATTTTAAGCAATGACTTCCACTTTTAAAATCTAATAAATTGTGGAAAAAAAAATACTGGTTGCGTGGATAAAAAATTTTACGTGATTTTTATGGAAGTAGAAGACAAACATGTAGTTTTAGCGAAGGACGATGTAATTTAACAAAAGTATCTGCGGTAATGTCTCGTCAGGGAGGTAAAAAAAAGGGAAAAAAAAATGTCCACGTCCCTGCGACTTCCGCGCATCAAGCTCAAAGAGCAATTGTTTTTAACCGCGATTGCAAATGCGCGCGACTGAGGCTCGCTTAAACAACGACCGTCTTCCTGCGATTACGATGCACATCTGCGGTCCCGCTGAGTTCTTTATGACGCCTCAATATGCAGGCGTGCGTGCAACAACGGCTACATGTGCGGACCGGAACGGAAAATTCATTCGCGATTTCGCGTTCTTCGAACTTTATGCGTAAGGTAAATATTGCTCATCCCATACTACGGAACTCGCACCGAAACTCGATACGGTTACAACAAAATAATCGCTATGTGTGCTTTTTCTTCGCAACCTGCCTAGATGCTATTAGCATACAATGGTCGGGAATTATCGATCGCGGCTTAATGTCAGTACTGGAAATGCAATCGATCGCACGTACGCGACGCTTTCAGTCGTTCACTTCAGAGAGCGCCGATTATCATTGTCGAATAGAATCAGTAATTTCTCGTTCCGCGCTTATTTTGCTAGACAGACTGCGTTCGAAATACCGTGACTCTGAGATGCCGAACTCGTCGATGTAACTACCTAATTAGCATAAATAATTCTGATTTACGTTCGCGATAAAAATGCCATTATATCGGTCGCGGAAAAATAATTTAGCGCTTAACTCTTTGATGCATACGCAACACGTTACGTAAAACTATGTTTCAGACGATTATATTTATTTGCGTCGATTTATACATATATCGTCAACTAATATGTATCGTAATCTATGTATATGTGTGATAAAGAAGTTATTTGCAATGTATGGAGTTATTTTGAATGTTTAAATATTTTAGCTCAAGCTACATTATATAGTCGTATAGTTACACAATGAATAATTTTACCTGTTATAATTAATTAATAAATTTAATTCTTATTTTATAATAAATTCATAATTTTGGAAACTATCACATTAATATGTAAAAGTCAGTAATTATAATTTATAAAATTAAAGTTTGATCAATATAATAAAAATATAATATTTAATAATTTTAATTTTTATACAATTTGCGAGAAAAAATATGTATAAAAATAATCAAATAATATATATTATATACATAAATCTGAATATAATATAAAAATTATTTAACTTTTGAAATGTATGCATTTTCTTGTTACTAATCTTTTCATAGATATTAGAATTCTTTTAAAAATTTCTTGAAAAAATAATCATTTTTGTATTATTAGTATTACTGTAAAAATATTAAATTATTTTGTTATGCACCGCGAAATATCTTTATTGATGTAATAAAACATCAAATAAAATAGCTATAAATTCTCTTCGACATTGATCGTTGATAATTTTTCTAATTAAGAGTTAAGAGCATCTAATTAACCGAATTGTCTAGGAATTTTCATGGTCAAGCGATAACGTTTCGCCATCGATAACGGTCAGTGTTCCTGCGTCGAAGCAAGATCTCTTATTTACTATCCAGAAATAACTCTATTCGCACGTGCACGCCATTTGGCCACGGGCCATTTCGCACAGTGCGTACACCCTTATTATCTCTCTCTTTCTATCTCCTTTGGCTTTTCTTTGTCTTCTTTCACGTAGAAATTCTGACCAGTTAACGTTAACGGTGACGTGTTTTACCTGAGATCTATCCGCAGCGGCGCACGTGACAACTATGTAAAGAGAACGTCGGCAGGAGGTTCCAAAATCGCAGAATTGAATCGAGAAAAAATCCACGCCGGACGTAAACGATAGTAATATTTCCCATAAAAGATAAAATATGAAAACTCTTCCTTTTCTGTCCAGGATTTTTTTCAGAGAAATTTATTAAAATTCTTTTAAAATCTTTATCTAAGTTGATTATGAAAAAGTGCACAATGCATTTATCATTAACTGTGAATATATATAATTTAATAAAAAATTAAATAAATAATGTTGTAATGTGTGTGAATCGCAATATCTTCGTGCTGAGAACTTGCTTGGGAATGCAATTTCGCGTAAAAGAAAAAGAAAGAGAAAGAGAAATGAGATTCGTTGAATTGCTTAGAATACATAATACTGGATACATAAATTCACTAACAGATACGTCGTCTTTTTGGGTGGAAAACAAAATCCCACGGTAATAAACATTATTCCTGCGTAATTACCCGATAAACTTAGTAACCCGGTCGAACGAGTTCCGCCTTCAATCGATAACATACTGATATTCTTTCTTCATGGCATCGGCGGCCATATGTACACGTACATATGTAGATTTCTTTCCAGGTCAAAAGTTCCTCTTGATATTTCTACTATTCTTCTCAATTTTTCTATTATTAGAGAAACCGTGAGAAAAAGATTTATTTCGAAAAGTATATACAGAATGTTTGATTATTACTATTGAAAAATTGAGAAAAAAAGTGGACTCTTCTATCAACAAAAAGAAAAGATACAAATATTTCTATAAAATAAAGTTATGAGAAATATATTCATAAACTTCTATCAAAAGAAATGTATAGATATTTGTAATTAATATATAAATAAATAATAAAATAAATATATATGTGATCTATATAACTAAATAAATCTATATAACCATGTATATTTATAAATATATTTTGCGCGTAAGAAAAGTGATATTGTGAGAAAATCTGGTAAATCTATCGCTATCACTTCTGAACATGCCGCACGCGAGTTATATAACATGATTTTTCCATCGCTTCTGTAAGCACATTCCCACAGTGCAATGAAATTGCAGCGTGCGCCATGGGTGTCATTTGGATATCCTGTTTACGCAGTCGGAAGGACACGATCGCGCCGCAACGCGAGACAAATATCGTCTCAGCGAGAAACGCAAACATAGTCGGACACGTGTATTGTCATTCACGTACACGCGAGTGAGTCATTTAATCTTTCAGTGTCGTGTTATGTATATGCTTACGTAAAAAAGTTATTTGCTTTTTATGCGAACACACTCTCTCTCCGCCCCCCCCCCCTCTCTCTTCTCTCTCTTATGTACAGAGATGTATTAATAAGTAAATATAATTATTTTCAATTGTTCGGTAATCAAGTTTTCTCTTTTGCAAATAAAGTGTTATCTAGATTCAAGATATAACAGTTTTTTTCGCAAGATGGATTAACCAGTTTCAATTTAAAATAAGATTTATAATTTAATAAAGGTGAGAAAACCTTTCAAAAATCGCATTTCATTGCAGACTTACAAACTTTAAAGAAATAATTGTCCATGTTAAAAATCGAGGAACGAGTGAACGGCGCGATATCTTACCATAGGCCCAAGCAAACTCAAAGAAGAAGTTGCAACACAAGAAAGACCGCCGATCTCCAATTACGGAAATTCCTGCACATTCCCGTGATGTTTCTTTGCATCGCGAAACGCTTATGTAAACGAGCGTTGAGTATTACTTCATTGATTTTATCAGTGTTGTTTTGGACTTGGTTTCACACCTAATACAGTTGTACTTGGTGGATCTTTCGCGAATACGTGTACATGATAAATGAGTCTACGAAGAGGGATCCGGACTTGAAGAATATAATTCATAACGCTGTTTTCACTCGCATGAATAATTCAACCGAGTAAGGGAAACCGCGTATATAACTGCATTTATTAAATACTGGTTTCTTGCTCGAACCTATTTTTTTCGTTACGGTTCTGATGATTATGACTCAAGTGGACTTGAGGTTATCGTATAACGATCTGCATAAAGTCTTGACATTCTAATTTTAACAAATTGAGTTTTCAATATAATAATTAAGAGATAAAGTTGAGTTTTGTATCAATCACAAATATCTCATTACTTTTAAACGATTCAATTACATAAATGAATATTACTACAAACAACTATAAATTATTATAAAATTACTATAAAAAAACAATTTTAAAGCAAACGATTTTTTTTTTTTTTTTTAATTTTGAAGTCAAATGAAGTCAAACTTTCTTAAAGTGCTGCATTTTTTAACTGCTATCATTTTCTGTATTGTAAATTTAGTTTCTTAAAATTGGAGTGTCAAATTCACATAGTTTACAACTTATGTGTAAAAGCAGACTTACATTGACAATTTATCGCTATCCAAATGTCAATTCTGAAAAGAGATATCTAAACATGTCACGAGTGGATTAATCACGATTGAGTAATTTTCTATACTCTTTTTATTGCAATTTGCCAAGTACACGCTTCTGCAATAATGCTTAGATTATTCTAATGATAAATCGGTTATTCATTACGTTTATTTTTCCGGGAAAAATTGACGATCATTAGAATACTCATAAAGATAATAATCTCGTCAAAACATTGCAAACATTCATGCGAACAGTCATGCAAACATTTGTTCATATTTGTTTCAAATTTATTTAAATAAATTGAAAGCGTTTTATCATTAAAATAATTCAGCGCTAATAAAATCTCTTAATTTATCTTTGATTATAACTGTATTTAGTTCAATCCAACAATGGTTCTTTGAATGCTAATTATATTATAGATTATAATTACGGTTAATGAACGAGTTTAATCGCGAAGTTGACAATGCGAATCTTAACTCTGAGATTCTTTTGACGCATCTCCGTAAAGGAAGTTTAATTAGAAATTTTTTTTAAGAAGACTTTTCTAGTTATAATCGAAAACAGTTGTCAATATTAACTGAACACAATTTTAATTTCATTATGAAGTTTCTGACATGAGAAGCACTGACTAAAGTCATTCTATATATAGAATACGCTGGTTTTATCTCTTCCCGTGGATATTTTTGAGTGGCAGTCTTTGGGCGTCATTGTTCGACTGTAGAGAGCCAAGTCTGCCAATATATCGATGCATTTTTTATTTTATTTTCTCTTTCTCTTGTCATTGCCAGAGTATTTTCTAAATTCTGCGCTATCGTTATATCGACGCCGTTAATCACAATGCAAAAGTAGGTATATATGTTCCTATATCAAATGAAGCGATGTTCATATAATGGCAACAGCATGATAAAGAAAGTGTTTCAAATACAAGCGTAAATTATATAAACCCAGAAAGATATTTCGAATACAATCTCTCCCTCTCCAATCACATTAAAGTGATATAAATTTGCTTTACTATCTTAATTTCTTCATTATATGTTAATATTTGTCTTTTATTGTTATTAATGAGAAAATACTGCATAATAGGTAATCATATTATACTTCTGATATTGAAAGAGAATTACAGTAAAATTAAAATCAGACTTCTTTTCTAATGTGAACAAATTTTGTCAACTTATCGAATCTTTTACACGGCAAAAGCTCTGCGCGTATAATTTCTTTCTTCATAAATAACGATTATCGATCGAATGATGAAAGATTTATCGAATGTTTATTAATATTTCAAAATGGTTGCATTCCGGCTGAGAAGAGAACCTTTTGATAAAAAAAATTATTTACAAAAATGTTTTGGATAAATGTTATTATGTTAAAACTATTATTCTTATACTCCAAAACTCTGTATTTATTAGATTTCTTTAGATACGTTCCAATTTTCTCGCAATAATAACCCTCTCATCGACTATCTACGAAAAAAGATTGTCCTCCGGCCGGTTCCACCGGGAACGAAAGATATTTTAGTCCCAGAATGAAGATAAAACAAAAACGCAACAAACGTGATTGGATGCAGAAGCGGATACACCAAACCTCAAAGTCTTGTTTCTATCGAATATTTGTGTTTCCGTTTCTACCAGAGTCTCGAATCCTATAATAATGTCTATAACTTTCTTTTATAATACAAAAAAAAATTTTTCAAAAATTTATTGAGTAATTATTTAACCGGTCAAATATATCTAATAAGTTGTTTTTTTCCGGGGAGAATAAATAAAATATATTTTTACAAAAAAATGTTTTATATAATTGTTTCTTAATTTTTGTCCTTAATTTGTATATTTTATTTCATACATCTAATTATATTTTATATATTACATTACTTTTCTACGAAAAAAAAAAAAAAAAAAAAATATATATATATGTATAATGAGAAAATCGGTACACGCTGTGCAAGAAAATAATTTTTATCAAAAAAATAAATTTGCACAATAAATAGTTAAGTTAAAAAAATAATTAAGTTTCTTGATGTATGAGCACATAAGCTTTAATGCGGGCATGATATCTTCATTTTTGAATTTTTATGCTAATGGATTGAATCTATACTAACGCATTCTTCAGCGATAGCTGATAATTTATTACTAGCTAACAGTGTGATCATCTCAAAGCTGCCGTTCATCACCATTCCGACGACGCGGCGTGCAAATAGCGACTTTATTAAAGACGCATCAATAATGCAAAACGTAGACTCTCGGAGTCACCGTAAAGGCTCAAAAGTTGGCGCGACGAGACGCCGCGACGAAAAATAAAAATAAATATGCAGCCCGAAGGAAATAATTTTAGATGTATTAATATATTTTTCCATGCTTTAACAGTAATTAAGATAAAACAGAATGTATATCAGATTGTTTAAATTTTTCAAATAAAAAAAAGAAAAGTGTTTTCTGAATAATGTAAGCGCGTGGAAAAATTTTATTAAATCTTAATTAAAACTTATATTTCTCGCAATAATCATAATCATGTTTTAACAATATTAAATTAAAATTAATTTAACTTATTTAAAAATTTTGAAATTTTAAACTGTTCTGTTTCTGAAAGGAATCACAATTAATTACATTTAACGAATATTTAGATATGATTTGTAGAGAGTATAACATCACTGATGTGTTATTTTTAGAATGATATTATGAATATGATCTATTCATAATTTCTTTAAGATTGGAATTTTTCTCTTATCGTTTTTAACTTTTTTATTAAAGAGATAACATTTTTTTCTCATAGCTCGTAATTTTTATGAGATATCGATTTAAAAACAAAGTCATAACTTTACTTATTTTTTATTTTTATGAAAGTTATAAGAAGTTCGAGTATTTTATATCTACAGTGTCGTTTTAGTATCTAGAGTTAAGATATTATAAGTATCTCTATTCTGTAGAATCCTCCAACTCGAGAAATTTTCTTCTTGCCTTATTCATTCATTCGTGTTCGGCCAGTTGGCCATTCCAGTTGGCATAGTTCCAGGACCCATTGTCACGATCCACCAGAGAAGTGGGCGTCGTCGGTCAAAGGGTGGAGAAATTGCATATGTGTTAGTGTGATGTGTGAATACATGTATGCGCGCTCTTCTCATGTAAGGTCCTCGAGAAGAGGATCGTTTGCCCGTGCTGCTATCGAGCCGGTGGGTACATGTATCTCCTCTATAAACCGGTAAGCTTATGCTCGGTCGACAGCTCTTCCTTAAGAATGCGACAAAATTGGGCGCAGGTTGGGGGATAGCGTGCATTGACTTTATGACTTTCTAGAACCGAAGCATTTCTACACAAGCGCTGCCGAATTAATGAAAGAGATAAAATCGTAAGGGGAATAACAAAGTTGTTGAATCGCGATATATGTATGTGATGAGTGACATTTAAAAACACAGAGAAAAAATTAATTTCGTTAGTTCATTAATGGTATAAATTGTCTTCTTACAATAGGATTTTTTTTTTCGACTATTTTACACTGATTCCAACACATACATTCTATTTTTCATTATAAATTGAAATAGTAGCCAGGAAGTCAATTGAATCTCGTTTCAACTTAGGTGACATATAGGCTGTAACTTGTATTTTAAGTTACTGATGATAGACATTTATAGCTCGTTACACACATAATTAGCAAACAACAAGTAATTATCCGAACAAACAGGGTAACGAGGCAAAGACACGATCGGTAATCATAAATAATCGCTAACTCAACAACTCATGTGATTATTCACGTGCATAAACGTCAAACAAAGGCGCGGAGTGCATTGTGCAATACGAGTCCATATATATCATATGTTTAATTTAATAATATGTGTAACAGTATATGTTTAACAGCTTAATGTTTAATAGTTAATATGTTTAATAGTTAATGATATTGCCGCAAAATATGTTTTCTTCATCATAAAATTTCAATTTGCAATATCAATATTAAAAATTTTATCTTTGAATCAATTTGCAAGTTTCACTTTTCTTTCAAATTATAGATTACATAAAGTTATAAAGAAACTTCATCATAGCTTTAAAAGTAATTATAACAAATTATTAAATGCACATATTAAAAAAATAATTTAAACACGGAAGTGATTTCGAAAAATGTATATACGTGTATATTTGTACAAAATTGCTTATTATAACACAGAAATCTCAAGGCTTTTTCCTGTTATATCATTAATAATTAAACACCATATAAACAGTTTGACGTTACTGTAATTCGCGTTATTGTGCACTGACACGTGCGATATTGAAAATATGCACCGCGTCATTTTTTAGACAATAATATCTTTGTGTTGCAATCAAGGACCGAGATAAAATCAAGTACAGAATAAGATATAAGAAAAGTGTAATAGATAGAGAAACTGTCGGAAATATATATTAGTATACTTTTTTCCTAGGGTGTAGTATGTGAATATTAAAAATATATGCTTTCTATCGCTTTTTATCGATATTAAAACATGCTTTTCTCTCTCGGCATATATAAATATATTTCCATAGCATATATCCACCATAATCGGTTGAAATTAGAAATATTCTAGAAGCAATTGTCCAAAAGTGCATTTATATAATGTAAATTATTAATTACATATTTTATAAAACAAAAAAAAATATATAAAAATAATATTAGTTTACGATTAATTTGAAGAGATAATGTTGCGAATGATATCCGGAAGTGAATATCGAATAACGGAATTGTTATAGGAACATCGATTTTCGCAGTGATGTTTGAGTAGCGATGAAAAGTAACAGAGTAATAGAGATGGATGCAGTGTTTTATACATCACGAAAAAACTAAAAAAAGACTTTTAACTAACATTTTGAATTGTACTGACTTGAACAAAATAAATATTTAATAACTATTCTACATTTTTATATTGTTTTATAGTGAAATAATGAATTCTGTAATTTGCAAAATATTTTTTATTTTATTACAATCAATCAATTTCTTACAACACTTCTCTTGTAGTGAAATTACCGAAGTGTTACGTAAAAACCAAGTATAATTCTCTTTATCTGAGAATTGGCATATTGAGATAACTGTTTGTTGCGTATAATGCGTTTCCTGTACTTGTGGTTACCCATCTCAGAAATGAGCTGACCGGTTATTGCTCTCATCTTGACTATTTTTTTTATGCGAACAAACTTTATATGTTACAGAAAAAAAAAATGAGATAAAAATCACGTCAAATTTTCAAATAGAATCACGTTTATAAAAATTATATTTTTATAAACGTGATTCTATTTGAAAATTATTATATTTTTTATCACAATATACATTACACTTCATATATATACATAATTAATTTCATTTTTTTTATATTACGAAATTTACTATATATATATAATATTTATTAGTACATTTATACTTATGATATCCATATAAAAGTTGGTAATATTTTCAATTTGATTAAATTATTTTATTTGTTTGCTATTATATTGTCTTGTACTTTGATTCATATTTCATAATATATATATATATATATATATATATATATATATATATATATATATATATACCCCTTAAGTCCATAATAAATATGTACTTATCTATCTATATAATATCTTAACAATACATCATATGTGAAATGCCAATAAAGAATTAATATCTCTGAATAATGATATTAATAAATTTGTTTTAAGACAAAATTTATTACAAATTCACCAATGATAGATTCTATCGTTAAGAAACAGATGATTAACAGGACGAAATTAACGAAATATACATAAATCATGTGTACTGAAAAAAGTCATTTACTTCCACGCGATGAAATGTAATAGCGCGAATGACAAGAAAATGATTCGACTCTCGAGCCTTATATTAGATATCCGTCCGTGGAAATTGTGAGAGAATAGGTCAGAGAAGATGAGGATATAACATCGAGGTCAGGAAAAACTTTGACGCGCCCTGGAGTCAAGTCTCGTGATTCAAACACAAGGCGGCTTCTACGTCTAATCGGCGCCGCGGCAATATGACTCATCGACAAGCATCTATAGTGAAATCCCACGATAATATATTTCCAGTCGCCGAGATGACGATGACGCACATAATCTTTCGCTCTCTCGTCGAGGAGTTGTCGTTAATGTTCGCCAATAATTTTTTAAACGATCTTTTGAATTTTCGACACGCGATGCCCTTTCGTTACTCGGACAGAGACGACGGATTCTCGGAACTGACCGAATCGTTCTGTCGTTATCAGCGGACCGACAATCGTAAATATAGCTCGCGATAGTTGACAGCCCCTCCCCCAAGCGCGTACTATTCAGTACTTCAAAACGTGCGTGCGAGCAGCGTGCTTTGTTAGCACAGCGCTTCTCAACTCGGTTTCGCGTGATATCGAAAGCACATAGAAGAAAGTTCGAGCCAAATCTCCATCTAAATTGTCACAGATGAATCTCAAAGTCGAGCTCTGCCGAATACCTGTTAAAATTTTTATCAAGCCAAACCTCGTCGCCGCCGTCACGAGTATTTTTGCGAGATTTATAATTTGTTTGCTTTAAGTCTCGTAATTTATATGGATGAATTCATATGTCACATAAATAACTCTTTGGGATATCACATTTATATATGCACATTTATATTTAGATGTATAGTATGTAGTAAAAAAAAGCAGGTGTGAGAGAGAAAGACCACGGTAAATTCATGTACAAATTAATTACTTAATTTTAATTATTTAAAATAGAGACAGAAAATATCTATATAATGTACATTTAATTTTAATAATCATTTATATTATTTATATTTTATTATATAATTAATATTATTATATTAATTATAATTATTAATTTATTATATAAGAAATATAATCAATTATATTATTTGGTGTCATGGAATCATTACATGGAGTCGCATTGTCATTTTTTATATGCATATATTCCAAGATTAAAGCTGAAATTTTTATCTCTTAATCTCGTTCCTCAAAGGTTTGTCGTTTCATTCTAATTTATTAAAATGTTGAAAAGATTTTTAGATAATACCACAGTATAATTGATTATATTAACTTTATCCTTGAACAAGTAAGTAGGCTTTTTCTTAATGACAGCTACGTAAGTAAAGTGCTAAAGTAAAGTATATTCGATCGTGCTAACTTTTAATCGCGACTGCGATGATATACAGATCGTATATCAAAATACTCCTTGCACAATGTATTTTCCTATCTGATACTAGTGTTGACAATATTAAAAGTTCTCTAGATACCTCAGATTACTTATAAAATAAAATTTCTAATTATAAATAAAAATACTTTTGGCACGTTGTAAACAAACATAAGTGCAAAAACAAAAATAATATACTGATATGCCAAATTAAATTATGTTTTTATAGTTTTTTTTTCGTGTCTATATTTTAATCATATGCTTAAATATAAGCTTTATCAAAAGATTGAAAATAAACTCAAAACTATATAATGTGATAATATAGAGCAATCTCATTATCGAAACTTTGTTGACGTGCCACAAAATTTACACTAAAAATTAATATTGTAATTTTTAATAAAAAAATATATATGTATATATAAAATTATTGTTTCCTTTTACTAAAATTATTATATTAATTTCTAATATAAATTTTATATTATTTAATTTAGATTTTTATTCCAATTAAGATCGATCTACAATGAGTAATAAAAGTATCAGTTTTGGAAATATATTATAGAATCATAACATCATTCAGTTACTGTCATACCAAGGGGGTTTACGACCTATTGATGATGAAAACGAGTTTTTTGATGAAAAAGATACGAGATGTCGCGAAAATAATGACCCGTGTTAATGTTAACGACATCGATTGACCGCTTCATGACAATGACAAGGAAAATAGAGAGAGGAAGATGTCGAATGTTGCAAAGAGCGCGTTTAACGATAATTAACATTCTTAACGCCGCTCGTCACGTCCCATAATGCGGCCAACGGCGTTTTTCCGGCCGGTTGAGCCGGTTAAACAAAATCACCCGTGATGATCGCGTGCCGGTGTTTTCTGGATGCGACTATAATTTTAATCTGTAGCGATGTAGATGTACCACCATTTTCCGTAACGACTTGATTGATCCTCTATTATTACAAGAACCCATGGAAATCGATGCAAATTTTATGGTTTTTTTTTCATCAATTTTTCTTGATATAAAAATTACTATACAACAATATTTGTTCTAAATGGATATATTTAAAATTATTTCGAAGGAAATAATTTTTCTCTCTCTCGCTAAAAATCCTCGACTGACATACATTGCTATATTTTTGAGATCAATCTGCAAAGATACTTCTATATGCAAAGATATGAGTTGAAAATACAGTAGCAGATATATTCGGCCTCACAAAGGATTCAATGTATTGAAATACCGGGAATTATATCGATGGTTACAAAGATGGAGAGTCACGGAGATCAAGAGTGGCCAGATGGAAGGGACAGACGAAAGAGGCAGAGAAAATCGAATAAAATCGAGTTAATACAAGCTGAAGGGAAGACTTGTTGTTTACGATATGTTCGTCATTGCCACGACGTTGGCAATACCACGATGCACAATCGAATCTTATTTGGTGAGAGTCGTTACTCGTTGTAGGCGTGCCATGTCCTTCTCCATTTTCGTCATCTGTCTCTTTCTCTCTCTTCCTCCTTTCTCTTTACCTTTTTTAAGCACAAGTTCTTTTGACCTTTTACTATTTCGTATTATGAGAAGAAAGATTCCAGAAAATTTATTAATTTTATCACTAATCTAATACCAAATAAATGATTTATGGATAGCATAAAATATATGCATATAAAAAAATTATTATATATATATATATATTTTTTTTTTCTACAAGAGATATCATACTATCTCTATTATCAAATACTATATATAATGAAAGGGTAAAGCTATGCAATCACCGCTATGTGGAATTTTGATTAAAATGCGATAAGACAATTCAAGATATCGACCTGCTCAAGGCGTGTCAGACGATCTTGCATCATCGATCTTAAATTTTATCATCAAATAATTTAATAACGTTTGATCATTTCCAAGATATAAGTTACGGTTATAATAATTCATATCTGTTTTGATTTGTAAACTCATTCTGATGAAACCGTCAGAATTAATCAAACATAATCCACACATGCAGCTTATACATGTGATTAGTTCTTATACTGTAATCAATGATAGATATACAATATCTGTACGCAGTGTCTATCAAAATTAAAGAGTATACATTGTCAAACAAACCTTATTAATTATATTTTTATGTATTACGTTCTTATTTTCATTTTTCAATAACTCTTTTTAAATGTATAAGAGAATTGAAATTAAATTATAATTTCTTCGATTTTTTTTTGAATCCACAGTATTTATTTGCCAGAATACGTATTCACTCCATTGTGATGTATTCATAAATCTATTTAATAGAAAGTAATATGATAAAACGATTAGATTCGAGTAAAAGTCATAATAAAATTTAAAAAAAAAGAGTTAATAACATCTTAATTTAAGTTACAGTCAGTTTCTCTAATTAAGCGTCTATTTCATTGTATAGACGATATAATCCGTAGCATCAAGCTTGTAAAAATGGCATTATATCGTGACGCATCGTAAAAATGAGACAGTGGAATTACAAGACCGTAAAAGGGCGCGTCGCAATACAAATAAAAACATTTAATTGTATAAAACCAGGGTTCGCGGCAACACCGATGATCTGCGTTTGTTTGTGTCTTGCTCTCCAATGACCCTAACACTCTTGTACATTTTTATGGTTCTATATTTCCGAAATTATATTCCATATTTTCACACTGCACTAAAAAAAAAGATCGTTTACAATTGGTTATGAAAATTCAGCTTTGATTAAAGTTACTTAGAACCTTGGTGAAATAGTTTCAACTAAACGTAATTATGATAAAATAATTTGGTTAATAGGTTGATTTAGCAGGCTCGACTAAACCTAAAGTTTTCGAAATGTTCGTTATTACCAAATTTTGTTATTATTATTATTATATATAATTAGTAATAATAAAAAATTCATAATGATGCATTACTAAATGTATCTTGGTCTACATTGATTCAAGTTTAGCCAGAATTTTTTTTCAGTATGCCAATTATCAGAAATAAGAAGTATCTTTTAAAATCTTTTAAAAAAATATAATATATACGTCTCTTTTTATTAAATTTTATATCAATCTTTCGTCTGTCTTTTTTCTTCTCATCACACATTTCTAGTATCAATACTACCGATATAATATATATATATATATATATATATATATATATATATATATATATATATATATATATATATAATCAATAATATAAATTAAATAAAAGCGCCTTTGCAAACACAAGATATGGCTACAGGCAAACATTATGACCCAAGTAGAATGTACCCGAGTTCAGAGATATTTAGTCATGCTATAAGTTACAAACCCCACACGTGTTGATACCAATCCGCTTATTATGTTACACCTTGAGGCGGTAAAGATAAATACGATCGTGCTCTCATGTCACACCGATCCGCAGCTGAATGAAAATGCTAACCGTTGCACACCTCTTACTTTACTATGTAACCAAATTAAAGTTCGCGTGCAATGGAATAGGACCACTAGCTTGTATCTCGTTGCCATCGATCAATATTTATCACAGATTTAAACTTATTATTTTATAATGTATTTGAAATTATCAAAGTTATTTTTAAAGCATTGCTTGATCAATTTGTGTTTTTATCATTTCTTAATTAATCCTTTTTCATAATTTCTTAATACTTCATATTTAGTGTCTAATCGCATATATGTATATAAAAATTTAAATTAAAATTTTATTCAAAATTTTATTGAAATCTATGTAAAATTAAAGACTAGAGAAATACATTTATTTGCACTCGTAAAACTTAATTTAAGAAAACTGTTGTTTTTAAAATAATTTTTTTATTACAAAAATTCAATGATAGTCTTCATTTATTGCTCTGGTATTTAGTTCGTGCTTTTCAGAATGATATATCATAAAAATAGAGATTTATAACACAATAATACATTAGTTAGTTATTAGCATTAGCAAAACATTATCGTTTTGATTAAACCATCTTCTTTATCAATATTCTTATAATGAAATTTTTCTCAATATTCATTGTCAAGCATTTCATTATTAGTGTTGAAATATTAATAATAAATATTTATTATCTAAAACAACTTTATCTCGATTTCATTCGAGCATCAAAACATTGTAGCAGAATTGGCGAAAGAATTTAAATTAAAAAACTCATATCAGCAAGATTGTCAAATCCAAATAAATCAATCAAAAAGAAAATTTTTTACCATTATTTTTTGCGATTATAAATGCAATAGTGCACGATAAAATTTAGATAGATCTATGTAAAAAAATAAAAATGTTTATAATAATTATTATCCATATAAAAAATATATAGACTTTTAAGAAGTTAGTGCGTTATTACTAATAATCTGTCATTCTCAAAGATAAAAATAAAAGCTTAAATTTGTTAAAGTGTATATGAAGCTGTTTGTGCGCGCGCGTATAAAAGAGAGAGAGCGAGAGCGAAAGAGAGAAAAAGAGAAATTTAATTTAATTTATTATTATTATTTATATATATAATATTCTTTTTAAATTAAATTTAAAGAGAATATTTAAAGTTTTTAGATAATTTAAACCAAATGTTTTATATTGTTTGTTTTTTATTCATGCGATGAAATGGATTATAAAATTGGAATACAATATAAGAAGTTTTATAACAAATGTCTTTAATAATAGGCATTAGAGGAGGGTATTTGTAATTTGCAATTTAAAGAACTTTGCTTAAAGAGTTTTAAATTTTAAATTCATTGAATTCATTCGCAATTAACGCCTTGTATAAAATTGTGATTTCACGTAATTAGATTCTTTTTGAGCGTCCTGATCAAAGAAATATGATCTTGTGAAGGGTTCATCACGTCGTACGTTTGTTCACGAGACACGCGCCGAATGCGTGCCTTAATTGGTCATCGGGAATATTCGGAGACAATTAACAGTCACGTGGGTAGAACTTCTATTATTATTTCTATTTGTGCATAAAATTAATGTAAGAAAGAATACGAATTTCAACAAGTCTCAAATACATTTGCAAAATATTTAAAATTTAAAAATTTTATCAAATATTATAGAAACAAATCTCTCTTTTAAAGTGATCTCTTATGAGTTTAGTGATTCTCTTAATTTGTCGGACAAATGTATTCAATCATATTTAAAAAAGAATAAATATATCGATAAGAAACACAGATATGTTTAATTACTGTTATTAGTATAATTATTGTATAAATAAAGATAGGTTGATGCATATTTTGCTTCTGTTAATATATTAAACAAACAAATTTATGATACACAAATACTTATGTTGTATATTTCTAAAAACATTGAAAAATTATTAAAAAACAAGATTAATACCAAGAAATATTAATGGTAAATGCTATTATCTACATGCAAATGCCAAGTAATTTTTATTTATCGTTTATTTATTGTATACTTATTTTTGTTTATCGTTTATATTTTGTACATTTATTTGATTTTATATTTTATATTATTACTCCTAAGATATTTTCTAAAGCTTTCATCTGATTGAAATAAGTTTCGCGCGCGTGAATATTCGTTCAAAATAGCTCATCAACATTAATTCGGAATGAATCTCGCTAATATCATTTAAAAACAATCAAACTCTTTTTACATAATTTTTTGTCAATAGCGTATAAGTTTTAAATTTCAGATTTTTGTATGGATGTGACAAAACTATATTTTTCGAGTACACATAGACATTTATTCAAATCGCCACGAGATTCACTGCGAGAGTAATGTTTACGAGCGCAGAGCAGATGACAAAGTTTTATCCAGCTTGTCATTTATTACTTAGGATTAGGATGAACGAAAGGGAGAGAGATAGAGCAGTTCTCTTTTTTGTTCGCGTACTCACCAGCACTTTGGTGAAACGCCTCTCGAGCTCGATTGCGTCCGGCATCGGTTGTCTCGGCGCGCTGCGTACGCTGCCGCTGCGTACGCTGCCGCTGCGTGTGTGAGGTCCGCCCAGGCTGCCCATGCCCAGGCTGGGTTGACACGAGTGATGAGGCACGCCGGCCTTGACACCGCCGACGAATACCTCGCGAACACCACCATCGCTCTCGCCGCCGCGGCTTTGCACGATTCCCATACCTCGTCGATTTTGCACGCGCGCGCGCGCGCGCGAGCGAGCTCGTTTCGCGCCGGTATGCGCGATTCCTCAGATTCTCGACCCGACACGCAACCGCTGCTGCAACGCGGCGCGAGACGTCAAGTATCACGCGATTGACGATTGACGCGACTGTTAGCACGCACACATGTACACACACACACACACATACACTTCGTTGTCGCACACGCGTGCACACTGCAGGGAAAACGTCAACAACGGGCGCGAACGCGGCGATGCATCCTTCGCCTTCCTCGAGTCACCGGCGCCGGTGAACACTTTAGAAAGGACGACGGTGGACGTCCGAGATGTGCCGGGCTCCTGGACCCGATCGTGCAACAGGTATCGCCGGACGGCCGTCCATCGCGAATACGGAGACTTCCACGAACTCTCACGGACGCGCGCGCGGCTTCCCAGCACCGACGTACACTATTCACCACGTTCACCGGACAAAGTGTTTTCAGCATCTGCGCTAACTTTCCGCTCGTCGCCTCTCATCCCTGCCTATCTTCTCCCACTAGCCATTAGACTTCTATCGCACATGCGCGGTCGTCGAGCGTGGCGCCATCTTCCTCGGCGCGAGATTCAATCATGCGTTCTGCACTCTGTATATCTACAGAGATAAAACAAGTTATTTCTTCATAAAATAAATGTTTTCGAAGAATCAACAAGAAAATGAGAAAGAAAGAGAGAGAGAGAAAGCGAGAGCGATTTGTCGGATACATTATTTGTCTAGCGGTTTTTATATCTACGATACTTTGGTAGCAAAATAAAAAAGAAGAGAAATTAATAACATAATCTCTTTCTCTCTTATTCGCATCTACGCCATAATGTTCACGGAATGATTAACTTGCATGATTGAATGCTTAACGATTTTAGGAAAATTTATGTTTTATATAAAACAGGATCAAAATCTTTGTCTCTTCCTGACGAAGGAAATAAGTAGTTGACACAGATGACATAGTATAACAGTATCACACGATTAACTATTAAATAAAAAATTTTAAAGTCTCGAAAATTTTTCTATTTGATAACAAATTATGTGATATTGTACTACATTAATCGTGTTCCAAAATTCACTGCCAGTACTGAAAATTTATAGTTTACATTACATGCACTAGATTTGGCAATGAATTTTGAAACGCGGCCTAATAAACGCGGCTTCTACACGCACAGGCCGCGGATACGCTTGCGCGCGATTAACGGCGACGCGATAGCCAATCAACTTACAACTTTTCCATTAGAGCGAAAAATTGATTGGCTACCGTCGCGTTTTGCCACGCGCAAGCGTTTCCTGGGAGCAGGAGTCAATTATAATAATAATAACATATAATAATTATATTAATTATGGATTAATAATAAGATGCGTACGTACTTTTTGCGCTAAGCTACTGCGCATGCGTGGTGCAAAAATATTCATTGTTAGAATCATGGCACACTTCTATGTATGATGCATTATGTATGGTAAATCGTAGTTGACAAGTTGACCGTAGTACCGTAGTCGCGTGTGTGGATTGCGGATGTCATGCGTTTAGTTGCGTCAGCCTGTGCAATGTTCGGCTATTTTTGGACGATTTTTGTTGATGAATGTGATTTTCGTGACGCGTAAATTGCAGCCGAAATTATGGCCGAATCCGAACAGAGAAATAAGGACGGTTGCAACACAACGAGGGAGACAATGGTGAAGCAAGAGAAGCGCGAGAATACGTTGACGAATGGCGGGAAGGGCTCCGGCGATGACGCGGACAGTCTCGAGGAATTGCCGCTCGATATAGGCGAGCATTATCTCGTTCGCAGATCCGACGACTCCTGGCGTGCGTAAGATTGATAACTATTAACGAATGCCAATTATTTACTGCGTGTACACTAATGAAAAGCCTGCTAAATGTAAAGTTATCCAAGTGCAAAGGATTAATATCAACACATTGATGATATCATCAATGTATATTTTGATAAATTATGAGATAATATCAATCGAATATTTAATATCGATCGAAATACTTATATTATATGTTTTAATATTTAAATAATTTCATTTATGTGCGTAGTTTTAAAGTGTTTATATCAGTGCAGATGATTATGAAATTCCGAAAGTTTCTTCGTTTTGTTTACATACAAAAAGCTGAAAATTATTAATGGTTTGCACTGTTTATCATTTCGTCAATAATTGTTGTTCCTACATTATATCTCTGGCTTTTTATCAATAATATTTACCAAGATTTTTTAAGGAAGCACACTTATATCTAATTAATTTCTTGCCATTATGAAATATTGTAAAAATGAAAAAAATTTTAATTGTAAAATTAATATACGCATTGCCTTATTGAAATTTATATTATTTTTGACAAAAAATGAATATTAGAGGATTGTTCATCTCTCTTTGATATTATGATATTTATTATTATATTTATTATCTTATTATTCTATAGATCCTGCTGAAATTATCCAAACACGTTACAATGAGAATGAAAATCACTATGAATACTATGTCCACTATGAAGGACACAACAGAAGATTGGACGAATGGGTGCCTCGTGACAGAATTATGTCCAGCAGATTTGACATGAGTGAAATAGAACGGCATGATAGAAATTCTGGGACTGATCTACTAGCGGACTCTTCTGATCGCAAAATTACTAGAAATCAGAAAAGACGACATGATGAGATTAATCATGTACAAAAGGTAAAGAATAAATCTATACCAAAAAATAATATTATTACACATATAAACAGAAGTTTTATTATTAACTTTTTAGCATTAGTACTATATTTAACAAACTATATTTTTATTATTTTTAGACTTATGCAGAAATGGACCCTACTACAGCTGCACTAGAGAAAGAACACGAAGCTATAACAAAAGTCAAATACATAGATAGAATACAGATCGGTAAATATTATTGTATCATTCCTATAATTATTACTATAATCTAATTAATGCAAAAAGAATCTCATGATTTTCAGAAGTTTGTTTCTAGGCAAGTACGAGATCGACACTTGGTATTTCAGTCCATATCCAGAGGAATACGGCAAGCAACCAAAGCTTTGGATTTGCGAATATTGTTTAAAATATATGCGTCTCGAAAAAACGTACAGATATCACATGGTAAATATGGAATTATTTATATTTGTTAAACTTTTATTAAGAGTCTATATGTATATGATTATATATGATATATATTTTGTTTTAGAGTGAATGCACTCATAGACAGCCAGTTGGAAAAGAAATCTATCGAAAAGGAACATTAAGTATTTGGGAAGTAGATGGCAGAGAACACAAGATATATTGTCAGAATCTCTGTTTGCTAGCTAAATTATTCCTGGATCATAAAACGCTTTATTTTGATGTAGAACCATTTCTTTTTTACATTTTGTGCGAAGTGGATAAGCATGGTGCACATTTAGTTGGTTATTTTTCAAAGGTATGCTTAAGTAAATACTTTCTAAGTATCAACAAAAAATGCAGATTTTTTCGCCGACTTCATTAAAATTTTCAAAAAATTAATAAAATGTTTATATTTTGCATCTTTTCCAAAAGTACTAGTTATCTGCATTATTTAAATTTTTTTTGTCTTTTTTGACTGTATCTCTTAAGATTTGTTTTAAATATTTTGTAATTTATATATAATCAATCTTATAGAATTATCATAACTTATCTTCTCTTTTCAGGAAAAAGAATCACCTGATGGTAATAATGTGGCATGTATCTTAACTTTGCCACCTTTTCAAAGACAAGGTTATGGCAAATTACTGATAGCTTTTAGCTATGAATTAAGCAGAATTGAACAAACAGTTGGCAGTCCAGAGAAGCCTTTAAGTGATTTAGGAAAGTTGTCTTATCGCAGTTACTGGAGTTGGATTCTATTGGAAATTCTTCGAGATTTTAGAGGAACACTTAGTATTAAAGATCTTAGGTAAAATATTAAACTTATGTTACCAATAATCAATTATTTCAAAAACAAAGAGATAATACGAATCATAATGCATAATACGAATCTATTTACAGTCAAATGACCAGCATTTCGCAAACCGATATCATTTCGACATTACAAAGTATGAACATGGTTAAATATTGGAAAGGGCAACACGTTATTTGTGTCACACCCAAATTAGTGGAAGAACACATAAAAAGCAGCCAATATAAGAGGCCACGTCTTACAGTTGATAGCAGTGCATTGAGATGGGGAGCACCACCTCGGAAAAATGTAAAACCCGGCAAGAAATAACATTCGAATGGACTGATGTAATGATTTTTTTTTACAGTAATATAATTCCGGCTTGACGATATCGTTTTAACGATAAATAATCGAACATGTTAATTTACAATACGACATTTATAAGTTTATGAGCTTCTTACATTACATACATTTGCAAACGTAGTTAATATCAAACGACTCATCTGTATATGTATCTCGCAAAATAATTGATCGATAAGCAACACATGCTTGATACAACAATGATTGTATAAATAAAAAAGTAGCTTTTTAATTTTAGTGAATTGTTAGGATTTTAATTTTTTTGTAAAAAAATTTTATTGTGTCTCAATCAGCGAAATAAATATGTATCTCGCATCTGACACACATAACAAATTTTTAGAAATTCTGATTACAAGTGCATTTTGATAAATAATACCGCGCAGTATTAGATCATTAACTTTCGTTGTAAATTTGTTGACTAAGAATGTCCATTTAGAGAAGAACATTTTTCTGTAACGTATGTACAAAACTGAAACAAAATTTTATATTATAGCAATTATATTTTACAGCAGGTAGCTTTATGAAATTCCATGATTGTATCGACGGTCGCAATAGCGGTTCCTGGTGCCATGCAAACTCCGTAACCACCATGTCCATAATTATGTACGATCTGCAAAAAAAAATACGATCAGTCGATTTGTGAATTAATACGTAATTTTTTTTACAGTCCAAATACTGACTATGGTTTTATTAGAGCAACCATTGTTAACGATATTTCCCTCTCCAATTCTAACACTGCCTTCTCTATGTGGTCGTAAACCGACTTCCTGTCGCAAAAGTTCCGCATCTTTTAAAGATGGAACCAATGTTTCGCATCTTTCGCGAATCGCTGCTGATTCGTATGGACATAATCTTATATTTTCAGAATCGAAGTTTCTCGATCCACCTAGAGTAACCATGCCATCGAAACCTGGTATAACATAAGTGTCGAGCTCGCCGTAAAAGAAAGTTTTGATCCACGGTGCTCTTACCTGCATAGATAAAAAGGAAAGAAAGTATCGATCAAGATCAATATCGACAAGCAAAGTTCGAAAGCGAAAGATAATAGCATACTTTGAGCACTTGACCGCGTATAGAAACGAGACGTCTATCATCACATAATTTACGTGCTCCAAGTCCAGTGCAATTTATTATGATATCAAATTTGTCACTTAGTTCTTTGAAGGAATTTAGTTTTTTTTGTTCAAACGTAACTCCATTTATTAGCAATCTATGGCAAGATAAATAATTCAAATCAAACGAAAATTATCGATTGTTCATAATTATAGCATGTCATTTACTTTTGCTTAATCCATGGAAGATATAAATTGGTTTGTGTAAGAAGAGTCGAGAAAAATGATCCATATTTCCAATTGCCATTAACTAATTGAAATTCCTCCTCTGTCGCTCTTCTGTATACCGGGACTATATTTTCAAGCCAACGGTTCTAATTGAAGCAGTTAAACTAATCAGCACAAATTGAGGCTATATAAATATATATATATATATATATATATATATATATATATATATATATATATATATATATGCTCTTGCTATAAATTTTTATCGACGAAATTCTTACGAAATAATTCTAGTTTGTTCTTATAAATCGACTCTTGATAAGAGAATAATTTTTTAATCAATCTTTTACCTGAACAGTATGTGGAGATGAATTAGCAAATATATATCCAGAAATATCAGTCACTCCAGCATAAGAGGCATAATCGGATTTTCGAATGTCATCATAAAATTCGTAAGAATCTTTTATCCATTTTCTCGAAAAATAATTGATTATAAATATAGGATGCGATAAAAAACTTGTGATACAAGCGGGAATAAATAGATAAATCTCGAATAGATAGATAAGTGAAAATGTAGAATAAATATTCTTTATGTGAGACTTCGAAAAAAATAGCTTCAAAAATTGGAAAACCAACAATATATATTTCAATCTTTTAAAATTTGAATGATTTAAGTTTTAATGCGTGTAAAGTATTAAAATAATTTTTATTTTTTTAATAAAGTTTCTTGAAAGTGGAGTTTCATGGAGAAAAAATTTTATATTCTACATTTTCGGCTTATTTTTATATCCTTGAATCATTCCTTTTTCGGTTTGTACAATTGATTTTTGCCACAGACTGTATATATATTATTCACATTATTATGTCCTTTATATGTTAATTTTTTATAACAGAGAGTATTAGAACAAGACACATATCTTTCGTGAAAAAAAACTATAATTTTAAAATTTGTTTATAAGATAGAGATAAAACATATACATTCATATATATATATATATATATATATATATATATATATATATATATATATATACATCTTATATTATCTTTTTAACAAAACATAAGGTGTATATATATATATATATATATATGTTAGTAAAATAGCGGAAAATTTATTACTTACTTCGTTACTTTCTCCTCGTTATAGCTACCGAATGAAGCACCTACTCTAAAAATTCCTGCAGCTACGTAACTGACAATATCATCATAATTCGAAGCCAAAACTGTTATATCAGCATTACGAAGAAATCCATTTTGCGCAATTACGGCCGTCGTTAATCCGACAACTCCACCACCAACAATAGCTACTTTCATTTCGTTTTTTTACACTGAAAATTAATAAAAGTAGCTATAAATTAAAATCTAAATATAAAATAAACCACGGCACTATTTAACAATTATCTTTGATTGTTGGAGATTATTGATCATTACTGACTCCTCATACGCGATATAGACACGATATACTCGTCGGTAGCAGTAGTGTTTTTCATGCCTATATGTGTTCTATCTGTGCAATATCAATTTGCTCTTGTTATCATTATAAAGTGTACTTTAATCACACGCGATACGAATTTTTTTTTCTATTACAAAGCGTAATATTTCACATATTACATATATTTAACATTTCATCGAAAGACGCTGGATTTTTTCATATCCAATTATAAAAATATAGAAAATAGAATTATAAAATCAGCATTTATTACTTTTTTGTAATTATATCTTTTTATTATATATATATATATATATATATATATATATATATATATATATATATATATATTTCCATAACATATTTTTTTTCTACTGTGAGTAGATAATATTTTATTGAATAACGTAAATATGCGGCTGATAATAATATTGAGCAATATTGGGATTCAATCTTCAATATATACTAAGGTAATTTAATGTTATCTCATATTAAATTTTTTATAGATTGCAAAATACTTTACATCTTTTTTAGAATTTCTCTTCTAGAGCATTTAATGATAAATATATCTGCCAATGTTATACTATTTTAAAACTTCTAAATGTAAAATGTATGGAAGAAGGCAATAGAATAATACATGTGATTATATTTTTTATGAAGTCAAATTTCATATTTTTATGTATACTTTGTCATTAATCATTATACATTAATGATAAAATCATGTCATTAAGTGTTTCACATAATAGTAAGAAAAATTGCACAGGGATCTAATTTTAAGTCACATATCATCGGCATTTCAGACAGAGTCACATGTATTTGTGACAAATAATTATATATAATACAATGTATATGTACATTGCATTTTTTTCGCTCTTATATATGCCTTTACTTTAATAAGAAATCTTGCTAACAATATATCATTAATAATTAATTACACTATTTCCATTGCTATTATAATTTTCTAATGTATCCGATGTTTCTCGGTATCGAAAAATATATGAATACACGAACTGAATTATATATTAGTGTAATATTTCCTCATTAATAAAAAACTGTTTCGTGTTTATTAAACATTTTTTGTTAATAAACACAAAGTACATATGTTTAATTTTCAAAGATTGTCTTATAAAATCATTAAAATTGTAGAAGAGAAGACTTGATGCTCGAAAATGAAATGAGAATAACAAATGAAAAAAAAAAAAAAAAAAAGAATAACGAACGATCTTCAAACACAGAATATTATCAGATATGCACTAGATAAGAATCAGATAAGTATTCTTTAGCTAAGAAGAGTTGCTTGCACAAAGAGAAAGAGAAGAGAAAAAAAGAATAATGTAAAAGGAATTAATGTCAATGAAACAAAAACTCTTTCTGTTAACGAGGAAATATTATATAAGTTACTAAAAATTACACGGACGCAATGGATTAAGATTTATAACGATCTTTTGGTCGGGAAGTAATGATCATATTTACAATATCAATGCATGTTTTCTGACAGCTTCTGTCTTTTCTAATTTTAACTTCATTATTATTGAAGTCCCAACTTCGACATTAATGTATAGTTCTCGCTTTTATTTTTCAATTTTGAAATAAAATCATAAATTTATCACTGCGTTTCAAAAAAGAATAGTCAGTATCAAAAGAATTCGCAAAACCTATCTGCTCGATTAGTGTTATTTTAAGCTTTATTGCAAGGTTGGATGGTATAATTTAATGGAGGAGGCGGGACCAGAAGAGGCAATGGAGTCGGCGGTGGTGGAGTTTGAACAGTTGTCAAAGTAGGAGTTATAGTGTGTAGTTGTTCGACTGTTCGAACCGTTGTATTGTAAACGGATAGATAGCTAGGCCACAGATGTGGCGGCGGTGGAGAACCAGGAGGCGGTGGAGGTGGCGAACGATCATCCATTTCGTCAGAGTCGTCCATCATCATGGCTGTCAATGGAGTAACGCGCGGTTTTTTCAACTTAATTATCTTCACCTGCAAAAGTATAAAAGATGTTTTTTAAGCAATACAAAAAAAAAAATACTTTTTCTTTCCTTCAAGAAATTAAAGAACATTAAAGTGTATGTACCTTGACTTTCTTCTTCGTCTTTGGTAATCTCGCTCTTTTCTCCTGCTTTCTATTCTTCCGTGAATAAATTTTGTCTCTTCTTAAATCCTTGAGTCCTTCACGCAAATCTATTCTTTTGGGAGGTGGTGGTGAGGGCATGTCGCCTTCGCCGCCGCTGGGACTCGTGCCTTCACCAGGTTTTATGCCATCAGCAAACTGAACTGATTTTTTGTTTCTGTTTGTCTTTTTCAGTAGTTTTGCTGATTTACTAAATTTAGCATCAGGTCCCACGTCTTTGTTACATTCATTATTCTTATCCGTCTCCTCTTCTTTGTCGCTATTGTCCTTGATATCGTCATTTACATCCGATAAATCATCCAAATTGCCATTGGGAATTGAATCTCTTCTGAAAAAAAATTCATTTAATGAGACAATTTACACTTTAATAAAATAAAATGATTTGCAAAATTTGGAACAATAGAATTCTATTGGAGAATGATATTTTTAAAAGATACTATAACTAATATCGAACCTAAATCCTGGTGCAATCAAAATGCCTTTTAATGGAGGAGGTGGTAACTCTGGCCATTCTTTTGTAGTTTCAATTTCTGCTTGATCTTTATTCATGTCAGCGGACATTGTAGCTTCATCAACTTCGATACGTTGATTAATTATTTGCGATGATTTTTCGTCATCATCATTATCATCTTCATCCTCATCCTCCACTTCTTCTTCTTCTTCCTCATCATCTTCCGCTTCGGCTTCGACTTCATCTTCATCATCATCTTCGTCTTCGTCTGCGGCAGCGTCTTCGTCTTCCTCCTTTATAGATGATGCTGCTGCTGCTGCTGCTGCTACTGCTACTGCTGCTTCCTCCTCTTCCTCTTTTGTAGAAATAGTCTGGGATGGGGATTCAGTTTCGGCTTGTTCTTCTCCCTCTTTCAACGCTTTCAAAACCGATGGATCCACAACAGAACCCTTACGACGATCTAACAAGATCTCACTTACTGGTTGCGATGTATTGTTCTTTTCCAGTAATCGCAGAGCTCGTCGATTAATCCGCTCTATTCTTTTGCGTTCCTTTTCTTTCCTACGTAACTCACGTAATCTTTTACGCTCCTCTCGCTCCTTGCGGCGTGTCTCAAGTATAGCTTCGTAATTATACACTGGTTGAACTATTTCTAATGTAAAAATATTTATTGGTGTTAAATTATGCGTGAAATATTTGGGACAGAAAGATATATGAAACAGATTTATTTATACGTACTTTGCGACTGAATTTCATTTCTCGGAAACACTGTTGCTGTCGCAGGAGGGATTGGAACCGGGACGGGAACAGGTATTGGCAATGATAGCTGCAGTGGAGCAGCGGGTGCGACAGTCGCAATAGGAGTGAGAGTGTTTCCGGTAGGCGGAACAGGCAATGGAACTGGAACAGGTACAGGTACGGACATGGGAACTGAAGATGGCGAAGGTGCCGGCACTGTTGAGGAATACAAAAGTCCATTCGATTGATCTGCAGTCGTCGATTGGCCACTCCAGTCTAACGACGTGGGAACTACTTGAAGAACATTACCTACGCGTACCACTTGGCTGGATCCGGGCCGCACAGGCGGAGTCGTACAGGCTGCAGGTACTTCTCGTCGTAATGATTGCACTCCATTGAAGTCGGCAGGAACCACTTGCAAAACATTCCCAACCTTAACACAGGAGAAATAATATTTATAAACTTTTTTATATAGATAATACGATACATATTTTTATATATAATACCACATATAAAGATATTATATAAATCAAGTACTTGTAAAACAGTAGGCTGTTGTCTGTACATCACTTGCTGTTGCTGTTGTTGGGGAGGAGACGGATACGCAATAACATTGGGATTGAAGTTAGAAGAATAATCTGAAGATATTCCAGTGGAATCCTTGTTATGTTGTTTCTTAATACCTAATTCTAATTCTAACCTGTAAAGAATATGTCATATGATACATGTGATTGATTCTATATTGAGGCTGTTCCAATATTCATTGTCAGTACTGAAAATCTATAGTTTGTCACGTATAATACTGGCAGTGAATATCAAGACTACAATCTAAAAGTAATTGAAGCATATTTGAACAAAAGCGCAACAGACAACACAAAATTAATTTTTAACAATATATAAGAAAATGGATTAAGGACTTGACGCAAATTCTTACCTATCATCAAGCGATAAGCGTTTCGGAGAACTGGTGGTTGATTCATCTATACAAGGAGGATAAGTTAAATTATTCTCTGTATAATAATATTCATTTCCACCTTCAATCTCATTTAGATATTGGAAATTTGTTGCGTCCATATTGCCACTAATACCCATCTCTGAGTCTAAAATGTTCGTTCCTTGTGCAACTCCCGACTGAACTATAGTTTCTATACGTCTACCCCTTTCACTACAAACATTAAGCTTTCTGTTTTCGTCCTTGTCCTTCCTTTCCCTTCCTATTTCGTTCAGTCTACTCCTTCCAGGCGAGGGAGATCTATATATGAAGAATCTCGATTTATGTCAGAGCAAGGAGACATCTTAGAGTTTGATTGTAAATTGAATTCTACCTGGAAGATCGCAATTCAGACATTCTCAATCCACGTTCTGGGCTTCTCAATCTTGACATAGAGATTGATCGCGCTCTCGATCTTAAATCCGACGGAGATCTGCTTCTTGACCGCGATCTCATCCTTGGTCTTGATCTTGACGTTGATCTAGAACGCGATCTAGATCGTGTCCGTGATCTAGATCGTGTCCGCGATCTAGACTGTGACCAAGATCTTGAACGTGATTTGGATTTTCGTCGGAATCGTTCCTGTCGCTTTGGTGAATATCTCGATCGCGGTGGTGTACGATTTCGTAATCTATGTCCATGACGATCCAAATCCGAAATGGAGCCTTTATCTTTTTCCCATTGCCAATCCCTTCTTGCGCTCGATCTACCTTGGCTAAAAAATGAAAAATTTTTTATGTTTTTCGCGCGATCGCTCGTGTATAAAATGAAATTATTGACAAAAATTTCATCGATGATATTTTCTCAACACATTATTTAGTTCCGAATCCGCTTAATACATATGCATATACATATGTATTAAGCAACACAAATTAAAAATACCTTCTCCTATATTTTGATAGTGGTTGAGGCGAACACTGTATCAAATTCCTTTCCAGACTTTCTTCTCTGTAATACGCTCGATCTTCGTACTCGGCAGGCAAATCTTGTCCAGTGGCATAAGAATCCATAGATTCATTGCCATCTCGCAAGATATTGCTGTTTTCATACTGCCAAAATGTATGATCTAATTCTTCTGTGTGAAATCTGTAAAAATATTACATATTCTTAATTCATACATTGCGACGTTATAAATAACATAAATCCAATGCATCAAGTTTTATTTTTGTTTTATCTTTTATAAGTTATTAATGAATTGTGTATAAAAAACGTTTAAATATATAAATAATATTTTCAAGTAAATATTTTTAAATAATACCTGTTATCTCTATATTTCTCAGATTCCATCGTTCTCTCTCTCAACAACTCCATTGGATCATAAGATCTAACATCTTTCTCACGATCTACACTATCATATCTCCTTCTACCCCAATCTTCACGATTACCTTTAGAGGATGAGCCATGCTTCTTGAAATTATCTATAAGTAAATAAATAACAATAATATGACAATTTACTGAAATTAGGATAAAAATTTCAGAAAAAACGATTGCACACGTTAACAAGCTCTTTTTTACCTTCATTATAGGAGCGCGGTGAAGATCGCATATATCTTTCTCTTCTTTCATCTGTTCGTGATCTATTTGATCGTTCGTCGTCATATCTCTCTCTTCTCTTATCTCTATCTCTATCTCGCATACTGGTAGTAGCTTCGTCTTTCCTCTTCGGACTCTTGCTACGACTTCTGCTCCAACTGTGACCGGGACTTCTACTACCGCTTCCTTGTCGTTCCCACGAGGCATATGGACTTCCGCTTCTTTTTCTCTTTCCTCGTCCTGAAGGACTCGATTTTCTTCGATCATCGGCAAAGTCCGTTTTGAAATTTTTATTGTCCCTTCTGTCGGATTTTTCTCCATCATCAGATCTTTTTTCTTTTTTATCTTTACTGTAATCATGCGAATATCGTTTCTCGCTCTCTTTCTTACCAGGACTTTTTTTTCTATGTTCTCTAACGGGAGATCGTGCACCCGATGGGACGTTAATATCACTAAGATTTCGATTTGTTTTATATTTTTTTACGTCATTCTTACTTTCTTTGTTATTGTAATTTTCAGACTGTCCAGATCGAATGGAAATCACCTTTTCCGAAGCTGGAGATTGTCGTGCTATTACCGATGACTTGGAGGCCACAGCAAATTCAGTCGTGTCTAATAATTTATCGACTTTGCTATTATTTTCCGCATTATACGTCGATTTAAATTGATTTGCTGGTTCTTCATTCGGTGATTTTTGAATATCATTTTCTAATATGTGTGATTCTAGTAATTTTTTTTGTATCGTCAATAGTGCCGCCGCATGCTGAACAGGATCCTGTAACGGTGTTTCTAGGATACGTTTCATCGGCTTTACTTGTTCGTTAGAACGTCGTATCAGAAGCTGTTTAGGAATAAGTTTAAGTGCGGTTTTTTCTGCATTCGTTTCATCATCTTTTGTATGTGTTGTCGAACTTACGTTGGAATTTATAATACGTTGTTTATTATGTGATCCTTCTGATTTATATTCGGCAAAAATATCCATACATATTGATTGAGAATTATGCGCTTTTGGACACAGTTCATTTATCGATAAATCGTCAAACAAATCATCAGTTTTTTTAATGTCAAATTTTTGAGCAGAGTTTTTATCATCCAATTGTACTTTGTCTAAAATGTCTTCAATCTTTTCATTTGCTTCATGTTTTGTATCACGTAGTTTTGTTAATTGTAATGGTATACCATCAGAAGGAATTGATAGTTCTTTTGTTTCAACCAACATTTCTTTTCTCTTTTTCTTACAAGGCAAAGAAGTAGAATTACAGCTGTCATTAGATCCTTCTATGTCCTATAAAAAAACAAAACAAACAAAAAAAAATTATCTAATAAAAAAACTATTATATTAATATTATATTAATATTATATTAATTATATTCAAATAAAAAGGATATGCTAAGCTAAGAAATTACATATATTAAAATTATATTTATTAAGAATTTGGTCAACAATCGTTGACATTATTTCGTCGCATATCAGTTTAACTGATACAGAAATGACACAGAAAACTTGATTACAATTTTTTTATTTATAATTTTCTATCAAATTGCATAGATTAATTTATAATCTTTTTGTTTAGATACATTTTGTATATGTAAGACTACTTATATGCAAGTAAAAATACTCACCTGAGATTTTTGAGAAAGTGCTGGAGAGCTAGGACTATATAATTCTATGGTTTTCTCTTTAAATTTTGCATTCAAATCCAAAATTTCTTTAAATTGATGCTCCTTGGAAGATGCAATCTGCTCATCATTTGTTTTCGCAGAAATTAAAGTTTTCACTAATGTGTCTTCTACTTTCTTTGTTTGTACAGGTTTAGTTGCCATTTCTTCCGATGTCCAAGCTCTTTCTAGTGATTCTCTATTTTGCGATTTTTTATGATAAAAATCTATCAGATCAGATTTACCTGAATTTTCTGAATAAATTGCAGCACATAAATCTCCTTTTTCTGTTTCTTCATTTTTTTGTTCACATTTATTAATTTTGGACCATTCTGGATAATCTTCCTCCCATATATCTTTAGTTTCTGATTTCTCTTCGGAATGCGAGCCCATATCCCAACGACTCTTTCTAATTCGCTTAGAACCAATTGATTCAAGTTTTATTTCCAACTTATTTGAATCTTCCTTAACACTTGTATCTTCATTTGGTTTAATCCATTCTTTTTCTATCCCGACAATGTCGTTAGATTTACAAATTTCTTCATTATTCTTACATAAAAATGATTCCTCTTCTATATCCCAATCGTCTTTTTTATGCTTATTCTTCTGCTTCAAGAGCATCAACTCTTCTTTTTCACCTTCCTCTTGTTCCTCTTCCCATATTCTTATTGCGTACAAACGTTCCTGTCTTTTTTTCATTTCTTTCGCACTTTCCTTTTCTATTGCAATATAAGTATCTGTTTTTTCATCATATCTAACTTCTTTTTCTATCTTCTTTAATACACTCTGATTGCTTTTGCGTTTGTTCACACTCAGATCTGCTATTGATATTGCTTCCAAGCTATCCACTTCCCACTCATCAGCTAAGAGTTGTTTTTGGCATACCTCTTTTTCAAGCTGTGTCAAAGATGGCACATTCAATGTATCAAAATATGTTTCTCCCCATTTTTCCTTTTTGTGTCTTTTTTCCAATTTTTTTGAAAATTTAACTTCGTTTTGTATTATTTGTTGATTAATACGCTCACCTTCCCTTTCCCAGTCTGCAAGAAACTCAGTGCTGCTTCTAACATCTTTCTCCCTTTTTTTCTTTTTTTTCATCTCAAGTTCCTCATCTGATCTTTCTTTTCCTTGATAAATTCTTTCTTCATTGATTTTAGATGACTTTTCTTTGTCTTGCATATTATCTCGACTACGCTTTCTTTTCTTTCGATGTGTACTTTTTTCAGATCCATCCATCTTTTCCAATTCACCAATATGATCTCGACTTGACTCACTATCATTTGGCTGCAGTGTAATCATAGAATCTACTTCCCATTGTTTGATGCATTCATTATCATGTACACTCATACTAGTAATAGTTTTTCTTATTGATGTGATTTGATCAGTTCTTTTTTTATCTTTAGCTTCTTCTTTAATCTTCTTTATTGAAGTTCCTGAATGTAATACTTTTATCTCGTCTGAAGGTGAATCTATTACAGCAGACTTAGATATTATTTTGCTTATATCCCCATTATTAATAGATTGTGCTTCCTTTAGCTTCTTTTTAATCTTCTTCTTTTTCTTCCGTTCATCTGAATCACTGCTACTGGAATCAGTGCTCATCTTCCTCCTTCGCTTTTTCTTTGTTCGCACAGCGCGTCTGGCTTTCTTTCTTTTCTTTCCAACTGTTTTCTTTTTCCGTCTTCTTTTTCTTTTTTCGTCCGAGCTACTGGAGCTGCTACTACTGCTACTACTGTCTGTGCTATCGGAGTCTGAGGAAGACGAATTATTCAATATTTTCCGTTTGCGTTTCTTTCTTTTCTTTTCTTTATCCGAATCTGAGGAGCTAGTACTACTAGACGAATCACTGCTAGATACTTTTTTTTTTTTCTTTTTCTTAATTTCTCTTGATTCAGTGTTCTCGTCGCTTAAACGTTCAACTTTGATTCTAACGTTTTCCCAATCACTGGGTATTGATTTAGAATCTTCAGATTCGTCGTTGCTATTTGTATGCTCAATTTGCATATTTTCAATCTGTATTTGACAATCTGTGGATATAGTGGACTCTTCACATTCTATACTCTTTATTGATCCTTCTAAAGTTTGCAGTTTGTCTTTTTTCTCTTTCAATGGTATTTCAATGTCTGTATTATCTTCTGCCAAGTTAGATTCTATATTGAATTCATGATAACTATGTGGGGAAGTAGTTTTAACAGGATTTTTTTTTGGCAAATATTCCTTAGTTACATCAGTTACAGTGCATACCATCTTCATGAATTGTTCATATTCTGAAACTAGCTTTTCATCTCCAGTAGATTGTAGCAAAGGCGATTTTGAAGCTTCATCATTTGTTGTTGTATTGTCGATTGTCTTTTCACTGGATTCATTATCTACTTTAGTGTCTTCGGCTTTATTATCAATCTTATCTTCATCAGTTGTGCTGGAGGATGTAGAACATCTGTCTTCTTTTAAAACAAAAAATAAACTATTATTATTTCTAGAATTTTAATATTCATTTGTTATATTATCTCTATTATAAAAAGCCACTTACGTTGAGCCACGGAAATGTGTAATTTATTTATTGGTTTTTTAATCTCTTCTTTCGTTGCACTGACAGATGTTGTTTCTTCATCTTCGCTGTCCCACTTTGATCTAGGAAGTTGTACTGTTACTTGGCACTTAGTATCCTGATACTTGATTGCATTTATTTGCTGATACCAATTACGCTTTTGTGGCGCTGTATCTTCTGTATCACATCTGCAATTATATACAAAGATCTGGAATAAATAAAGATTTGAATAGGAAGTTGTTGAATAGACACTGTAATATACCGTGATGAAGACGCCTCGCATATGTCTCGTATTTTTTCGCGACGTTCAGGAGACACAGCTTGCAGAAGTTGCGAAATGCATAAAAAAAGGGACGTGCGTGGATTTTCACAATACAATAACTGAGCTCCCTTTGCTCGTTTTGTCGTTTTAATTGATTCAGGTGGATACTTTTTAGGGCCATCAAGTCCTTCAGCTATTAATGCTTGACGTTTCAAATGATAATTGTTCAACATTAACATATGTTCGAGATGACGTGCATAATCTTGTGCTGTTCTGAAAACATCATACATATACATATATATATATATATATATATATATATATATATATATATATATATATATACATACACACACACACACACACACACACACACACACACACACACACACACACACAAATTTTGAATATTATTTTTATATTATTAATTTTATACTGTTTTTATAATTGTGCTATACCTATTTCTTATAAATCGTTCTGTATTATCGCGTCTTCTAAGATGACCAATGTCATCAAGAGTTAAACCAGATTTTTGTAATTCTATCCATGAGTTACACTTCAATAATTCTTTTTCCTTCCATTTATCTTTATCTTTTTCCTTTTTGTCCTTATCTTCTGTTTCCATTTCTAATATATCATTTCGTTTGTCTTTTATATTCTCTTTCTTATTTTTTGTTCCTTCTCTTCTTTCTCTCATCTCCTCTCGTTTCTCTTTTTCATTTTCTTTCCTATCCTTTTCTTCCTCTTTCTTATCACGACTTGTATCCACCTTGTTATCGTCTCGTCTATCTCTCTCATCTTTTCTTTTTTTATCTTTCTTATGTATTTCTTTATCTTGAGATTTTTGCATAGAACGTTCAGTACTTTCATTTCGATCTTTTACTTCACGATTCGAACTATTCCTATCAGTTTTATCACGATGTCGATGCCTTGAAAATTATAACAAAACATAAAAAGAATAAAAAAATATATTGCATGTATATAAAAATATTTAAAAAAATGTGTATTTTGTTATTAAAAATGTTTCTTTTGTACCTTTCTGAATATTTTCGGTGTATTGTTGATCTATTTTTGCGAAAGTCGTTTATTCCTTCATGTCTGCTCTTTACTTTTGCATGTCTTTTACTCGCCAATAAATCAGATGTATTTTTGCCAGTATGATTTTCGTTTTCCATACTTGCTATAAAAAGTTTTTGTTATTGAATGTCTGACATTAATTACAATTATAAAAAAATAATACCTGCTGCCATGAATGCCATGGCTAACATTTTACTTTTAGATTCTTCTCTTCGAATTTCTTCAATGGCTAAAATCTTTTCTTCTGTGAAAAATTGTAAAAAAGATTTCTATAATATCTTAATTATAAAATTAAATATTAGATACATCTTTGAATATATAATTATTATTAATTATATATAATTATAATTATTAATCTTTGTATCTTATATTAAATTCTTTAAAAAATTAAAATACTTAATCTTTTTTACTTTCTACAAATTAATAGAAATTTAAATTGTAATTTTATTGCTAATATATTTCATAATAAAAACAAAATAATTTTAATAATTTATAGCCTTAAACAAATTATTATATAGAAAAATTTAACATTTGTCAAATTTTTGGTGAATGAGTTAATTTACATATAGCTATATAATAAAGATGATAATTATGAGATATTATATAGTAAAATATGTAAATTTTATAGTATCACATACCTGTTTTTTTCCGTGATTTATTTGTGTTTGTATCATCTTGTACTGTTTTATCTTTTATTTTTAAAGCTCCAGTAGAATGCTGCAAATTTGATTTAATTTGGGACTTGGATAATACTTTAAACTGATTAGCAAATGCCATTAATCGTTTTTTTGCTTGAATTTTTCCAAGCACTGGTTTCAGCGTCTTTGGGCTCTCTAATCTTGATGTATCTCCATCGCTTATTTGCCCTTTGGTACTCTCTGGTGTTTCTGGCATTTGTATGTCTGACAAGCAAATTGAGGTATCTGGAGTTGGTTCTTCTGGTACATAAGCATCTTTTGATTGGGTGGTATCATTTGATTGGGTGTCATCTTTTTCTAATTGTATTATAGAAAGAAATCATTTAATGGTAAATTAAATCTAAATATATTTACAAAACATTAAAGATATGTCTTACCTGAAAGAGGCCCTCTTTCTTCCTCTGCCATTGATAAAGTTTTAATGTCTATCTAAGTTTTATCTATCTGAAAGTTATATTATTCACATAATCTCAATAAATTTATACAATCATGCCAAAAACGAATTAAATAGAACTCTTTTTTAAATAATAAAAAAAATTCTTTAACTAACATACAATTTTACAATTAACTTTCTCTTTAACTAGCATACAATTATACAATTAAATTAAATAATATATTACATGAATCAATTAAAAAAATTTTTTCTTTCTCTCTTATTTATTTATCATAATTATGAAAGATAAATATATGAATAGATACAAAAATGATTATTCAGGAAATCATAATTTTAATAACTCTTATAATGTATACATAACATATTTAATAGAATAGAGAAGTGTGTTTATTTATGTCTATTTATACTTGAATATGTACACAGAAATAGTCGTAAAAAATTTTATATGTCATGGAAGTGTATATATGCAATTTCTTATATGCTAATATATACATCTTGATATATCTTACCGCGTAATTCGTATATCTAAATCATTAAGAGACGCATGATTTAGCCATCGATTTTGGCGTCAATGCATTTTGTGACTTAAAATGTGAATCCAAGATCACTGTGCACGTGTTTCTTGCAACAATTCTCTGTTTCTATCGAAATCAAACGAAATTAGCGCACGAAACGCACAAACATATTCGACATATTGTCTAAACTGCAAGCCTGCAGGCTGCTCACCGAACGAAAAGATCAACCTAACTAAATGATAATAACTAGACGATAATAACTAGAATTTCTAACTATTATTCTTTGACGTCATTGCATGAATTCGATCATCTGATTACTAGGGTTCTTACGATCATTGTGCTCGATTGGTCGTTGGTCAGAGAATTTTTCTAAAAATTTTTCTGATAAATTTAAATTGGACAAAGATATCTTTGTTTCTTTTGTCTAGATTGGTCAATCAAATGCTCCGATGAGCAGATTTTTGAACGCATCCCAGAAGTATTTCGTCAAACAATTGTAATTGACAGTACTGACAGTAGTGTAAAGTGTCATCTTTGAAAGAAGATAAATACTGCGTGATTTAAAAATAATATAGTAAAAATATTAGTTGCTTTCCATTTGCACTCAAGTGATACTGAGTCACTCAGTTATGTGAGTATTTTACACTCAGATAAAATGTCAATTGTTCAATAAGTCAAAGAAACGCGCAAATGATATTGCAGGTTCATAACCTTACTTTTGTATGTCAGCATCAAAAGGAACGTGCATTTAACTGAATTATAACGTGAGAATTATCTGAGTTTTGATGTAAATAGAAAGCAACTATTATCAATATATATATAAGTTAATAGACTTATAGATTTTTTAGATTAGAAAGGGTGTGTAGAATCAGAATTTTGACGACAAATATGTCTTGATTGAAAAAGTATGTATATTAACCTAAAAAAAAAAGTCAATATGATAGAAATTACGGCGAAACTCATTCGGGGTCCTATATATTTCTCCGGAGAAATTATAGAATGCTTGGTGACATTCACTAATCCCCCGAATCCGAATCATCAAATATCTCAAAGTCACAGGTATAGTATTGTCAATAATATAATAAATTATTATGTTTGCACATAATTTACACTTTCTTATAGTGACCTATTTGAGAGTCTTGCATGGGCAAGCGCACAGGTACATTGCCAATGTACGACGAATAGTAAAATAGTGCTTTCAGAGAAAATAAATATTACAGCTCGTTCAGTGGCAATCAATGCAAGTAAGAATTCAGTAAGATTTCAAATTTACATTTTTCTATTTTTATATTCTTAAACTTCATTTTCTTACTAATTGTGCATTTCTTTTAATTTTGTTATAGATACTACCTTTGCACCATGGCAGCAAGATAATGGTCATGTAGTACTGAATACAAAGCCAAAAATTTTGTGCTGCGATTTAAGACTATCACCTGGAGAAAGTAAAACCTGTAAGTTTATAAACAATCCTAATTTTTTTTTTAAAGATTTATTTTCTATGTTTTTTTCCTTTTTTATTTAATAATTTTTGCAGATTTTATTATATTAAAAACTTTGTTATTAGATATTTATCGTGAAACAATACCAAGTGATGCTCCACCTTCATATAAAGGACAGGCTGTAAAATATTCATATAAGATAACAATTGGAACACAAAGAGTGAATACGGTTATAAAGTTATTACGAGTACCATTTAGAGTACTATCTTTAAGTGGTAATAAATTTTTAAGATTAAAAAAGAAACATATAAAGTTATAAGACAAGTATCTTTTGCTCTTCTACATAAAATATAATTTGTATATTATTTTACAGAATTGCCAGAAATTACAGCGTGCAATGATAGTGTAGATTTGAGTCCAAATAATCCATTTATGGAAACACAACACAGAGAAACTCCACTAGATATTGCACTACAAACATTGCAGGTTGCTTACTTTGTTGTATTTTGATTTAAGAATTTTATATAATATTCTATAGCTTAATGAGCAATTGTATTTTTGTGTTTCAGAATTTAACAGCTAGACGCAGTCCAAACTTTTACAACGTGACAAACGGCCGTGGGCGCGTAGTGCGATTTTGCCTTTTTAAGAATTCCTACAAACTCGGCGAGGACATAGTTGGAACCTTTGACTTCTCGAATGCGACTGTTTCCTGTGTTCAGGTATCTGTGTCTTTGCAGTCCGAGGAGCATGTATCGGAAGAGTATAAGCGAGGCAAGGTCTCCACGCCGACATTGATTAGCTACAACAAGCATCATGAAATGTGTCTGGGTCTGAAATATTCGCACTTGGTGCTACCGATACCTCTTCACGTTACGCCAGACTTTACCACTGATCTGGTGACGCTCAAGTGGCGGCTACACTTTGAGTTCGTTACGACGCCAAAGCTAGTAGAAATGCCCAGCGAAAACACCATCAGCTGGCACGGACCATCTACTCTGGATGTTGAGACGATGATTTGGGATCTTCCATTGCATATTCATCCGACCACCACACCACCGAACACGGCGCAACAAACGAAATATAACACTGTCATATAGCTAACATCATAACGTAGCATATTATGCATGTATAGTATATGTCTAGTGCATGTAAATGAGACGAATTATTACTCTGATACAGCCAAACGTATTATAAAAATAAGTAGGAGCGGAGTAAGAAATTTTCCATTTCGCATTTTTCTCCGGTTGTGATGTACCGTTATTTTCCACTGTACTTTAGAAAACTTATATTCTGTATGATAATTTATTGTACACAAGAGAAAAAGATATATTTTCGTATGTTTATGTATCTGAGTAAGAAAAGTTAAATAATGAAAGAATATGTTGGAATCACTATTTTGAGAGCATACTTTCACATATCTCTGTGATGTTTTATAATTGTATCTTTGACTATATATTACAGTGTTTTGGATTACTGTGTATTAAATTTCTAATGCAGGATTGTTCCTACTCAGAGTAATAGTTTCTCGGGAGATTAATGACTTTGTAGGAATGATATATTGCAGCGACGAAGAAAAATAGACAGACTGGTTTAATCTCTATAAATAAGGCACTCGTATAAATGTTCCTTTTTACATGATTCATGAGTTTTTTTTTTTTTAACTGCATCTTATTACGTTTTCCAGCAATCTTGTTTTTTCTATTCTTCTTTTGAAAACCTAAATGTGTTATTTTGTTTATAAAGTGAATAAAAAGATGCAGTTAACAAGAACAGATCTTATAACAAAATGATAGAAATTTATTTTTCATAGTTTTAATTGTTTCCTTTTTTGAGTATCATTAGCATATATATGCGTTTCAAAAAATATGGTTTAGAGATTTGATAATTAAATGTTTTCAAGGCCAATAAATCTAATGAATCTGATTCATTAGAAATCATAAAAAAAGAACATATAGCGAGTTTAATATAGCGTTTCTTCATTGAAGAAAGATCTGTGTTTGTTGAGACAGCAATACTTTTCTTAAACTACTCAAATAAGGATTAATCAATTTTTCAAAGAAGACATTAGTGACGCGCTTCGTAAGGAAACTGTCGATCGTCCTGATCGACCGGCAGTCTTGTTTGCAGGGGTGGCACCAAGGTCGGCGGCGACGGGGTGGCGAAGGGTGCGTGATAATCGTATCGGTAATAAGCTAGGGATTCCCATCGGCTCGGATGCTGCACTTCATAGGACGTCGGCGGGCCCGGTGGGGGAGCCGCGTAGAAACCGCCGGGTCGATCGGGCACGCAGGGCGTAGGATAGCTGTATTGCGGCTCCAACAGGCTCTGCAGATGCCTGATGTATGTGATGGCATGGCGCAGCGATTCGATCTTGGAGAGCTTCTTGCCGGGAGGCTTACATATCGGTAGCTTCGACCGTAGCAGCTCGAATGCGCGATTCATGTCGCGCATTCGTGTGCGCTCGCGATCGCACGCTGACTTCTTGTAGTCTGAAATCGTTAATTACCGGGGGTTAACGACTGTTCTTGCTCCAGTATACGCGCACTCGTCGTCGTCGTCGTCGTCGTCGTCGTCGCACAACAACGACTTACCCGAATGATTGAACGAATCAGCTGTTTTTTTTTTTCACTGGGCGAGTTAAAATCGAACTTTTTAGAAAAGCTTAGCAAAGTACTGATGAATTATGTGTATAAATATACACATACACATTATTTAATTATATAAATTATGTAAATTCTAAACACGCGAATATTGAAAAGTGTGAGATATTTAAAAATGATCACGGGAAATTTTTTTTTGAATTATAAAAAAACTGAGAAAAAAATAAATGTAGTTTTGGCAAATCAATTATTGAGAAAAATTATATTTTAAATTGATTAGAGAATATGTCACATTCAAACTGTAGTAATAATTATTTGATAAATTAGCCAATTTTATTAATAGATGAGTATTACGCAGAGGCGAAATATAGTGCGATGCTCTGTGCAAAATTAAATATGAAATCACTAGCTCGTAATTCGAAAGACATTCGTGTTGTAAAAACAAAAAAGAGACTAATATGACTAATAAGCACAAATATGTGCATAAATTTTGAGTATTTATCTTGTAAAATGTCCAAGAAAAATAAGTTGAAAAATATACCATAATATAGGAAATTTCACTAATTATATTTGATTGGAAATACGAAATTTGGAAAAAATCGAGAAATATTTAAGAATGACAAACATGAAAGCAAGCCGCAAAGGTTAGAACCAATTAAAAGTGCGATATGTAATATTATTTAAATCTGCATTAAATGAGAGTGAAGAAAAACTGTAAATATTTCTGCAAAATATATGAAATTTTACAGCTCCTCGTAATTTTGTTGAATATCGCACCTTAAATAATAATTTATCGTATATTTAATACGCAATTCAGTGACATATATGATTATTCTTTGCATATCAAACAGCATGTCTCGCAAAAAAATTATCTTTTAGAAAGATAATTTTTCTAAACAACCGCGATCTACCTCAAGATAATTTCTTTCTTTCTTAATATTCCGGTTCTTCCATTACAATAGGGTTTTACTACAAACCGTTTGCATAATTCATTCCTTAAACATATTTAAACCGACAATGATATTTTAAAATTAAAATGTTGTGTATTGAATCAACTGATTTCAGAAATCAGTAATGTTTAATTAGATGCCGTCCGTCCATCTCAAGTAGCTTTATTATATTTCGTATAAAAATAAATGTATATCTGTAATAACATAATTAGCTGTTTCTAAGCCTTTGGATACTATTGGATGTGTGAAGGTAGTAAAAAAATAGTAAAAAAATAAGTTTAGTGATCTATAATAAGTCTATCGAGAAGATGCTGTGCAATGCGTCACGTGAGATAAACAAAATATGGAATAATATTTTTTTATCAATATCATATATCGTTAGGAACACGATTGAACGAAGCGCGGTACTTTCGAGTACCTTTGCCGCATATGCGCAAGAGGATGACGGTGATAAGCGTGATACCGCGAGTGCCGGATTTGGAGCCAGATCGTTTCCGCACGATTCAGGTTGCTATGAGTTCGAATCTTGGACGCAAAAACGCTCGAGATTGCGGCAAGTCAATAGAATCTAAGCAAAGCTCGGTCGAAATAGCGCTTGTGACTTGCCATGGCTTCGAAAAAAACGTTGATCAAAGTAAGAAGTAAGAATTAAGCAGCAATAGCACATATCTCTTTCGATCGTTAACAAGCCCAAGCTTAAGTAGAAAAATACTCGTCAAATCAATCCACGAATTTCTGTGTCTCTGATGTAGATAAAATAAAAAAATATTGATAAATAATACTCTCAAATCATTAATAATATAAAAGAAATATTTATCTTTAATATTAAAAAAAAATGTGTTTTTATTTATTATATTTTGTTTGTTTTTATTTCAGAGAGTTGTTCAAAAATACGTATGAATTTGTAGATTGATTTAATATATTAATTTTATATAAGCTGATATACACTGTGTATATATACATATATATATATATATATATATATATATATATATATATATATATATAATTCAATAAAAAAATTCATCTTGCGTGTATATACGTGAGATAAATTTTTCTATATATGCAAATAAGAAAACGTTACAAAACTTATATAAATTTATGAGACATGATTGATAGAATGTTGATAATATACCCGTATTTCGAAGATAAGGAGGGACGTCAAGATATTTGCATAGAAACCGAAGTCATTGAGCCTTTCAGCGACCCACCGCCCTTAACACAGCAAGAGGATGTTCCAGCAATTATTCAGAATGGAAAATCTGCAGAATTTCTACAAGAAGAAGACGACCAGTGTCGGCAAACCGTACTTGAAATCATGCCCAACGAGAAATTGCCGGGCCATGCGGAACGTAGCTGCGAGAGCATCGATCGCAAACAGAATTGCGGCGATCGCTTTATCGAGATGGAGAAAGAGGAGAGTAGTAGATGTGGTAGTTGGTGGAAGGACGGCGGTCAAACAATTTTACATTTTTTTGCCAAGATCTTGGGGAAGCATGTCGGAATGGACACTAAGAGACCGGCGGATCATCTCTCACCTATCGGCAAGCGTGTCAAGCGCATTTCGAAAGATGGCAAAAACCACAACAGACACAGGAGAGACATCGACGGGGGTATACGCTTGAAAAGAGTCGACAACGGCTACCTTGCTCCGAATTACATACATAGGTATAGAATGATTTTAAGGATGATAACGAGCACTATGCTTAGCAACACGTGATAACACATTTGAAAGAATCTATAATTTGAGTTAAGAATTCCTAATTTGATTAAAGAATTTCTTTCACTCAGAAACAGGTATGTCCCCTTAAATGCGCGAGTATCTTTTGCTTTTATTAAAAATTTCGCGATTTTTTTGCAAGCGTCTCAACTTCAGAAATTTGAATGTACATGTGAATTTTGTTCAACGATAATGCGTATGCACGTCTACAAATAATTTTAAACGTGTCGCGCAACACATAAAAATGTGCAGTATCTGAAATTGAGCGCATTTCCTTGATACGAAAATAGCTTGCCTTTTTTCCGAAATACGTGCATACACATTTCGCCCGAATTGATATTCATGCGCCCACCATATCATATTCGCAGGAACAACAGAAGCCGACAAGCCATGACGGAAGATAAGTCCCGCGAGGAACAGCATCATCCTTCGATTCTCGTGCGACAGATACAACGAACTCGTGACAAAAATCTACGGATCGTGCTGCTGGAACGGGAACTGCGCATACGTTCGTCTAATAATAAGAAAGACAAACGTTTACAAACTGCGAACAGCATCAACATCCGACAAATAAGCAGTCCTCTTTGTTGAATCCCTCGCTGTAAGAAAAACTGAAACTCGTTGAAAGAGATCTGGCTTTGTTTGTAGAAATCGGATTGATCATATCACTTAGGTCTTTTTTGGACAAGTGTCTTGAGGGGGTATTATATCTAGCATATTAATTATCTTCAATAACGCGCGATTTCCTTAAAACGCGTAAATTAGAGTTTAATCGTGGATGTGATCTCACCAGGCGACGCGCAATTCGACATTGCCGCACCTTTCTCAGTCTGCGACGGTTCCCGTTGCACCGATTTGATGTTGGCTTCGTGGAGCATCTCGAGATGCGAGTGTCCGCCGATTATCTCCGGTTCCGGTACTCTAATCACGAGCACTCTCTCTCCCTCGGGAGTCTGCTCGCCTGGCGCCTCGTAGCTTGCTTCTTGCCATCTGCTTCTTACTGGCTGTGACCGCGTAATTTTTTCTATGGGAAAGGATACGTAGGTAATGAGGCGATTTTATAAATATAATATCTTGTGTGTCCTGCTTGAATGATTATTTAAATTGAAGAAGTTTCAATAGCGCCAACATTTTATTTTGTCAAGTATATACAATAAAAACTGAGTTAAGTAAAGCTAATTAACTGATGACGTAGATACATAATGACCGAGAATTATTTAAATGATACATAATAAGCATAGATAATTTTCCGATGTACTTGTGACGTAAAAGAGAGTTCAAGGTATGTCCACGCACCTGAAAGTAATCCTTGATCCTGCTGATTCACCGCGGAACTCGGTGAGCTCATTTCCCCAGCAGCTTTCTGTTGCTGCTGTTTCGAGTTTTCATCCAGATCGAGCAGCACCGGCGAACGCGTATAATCCTCCTCGTTACTCTCGTTTTCGGACTGGAACATAAGTTAGCTTTTTTTTCTACGCCAAATAAAAAAAAATAAAAAAAAAAAAACAGATTCTAGCAACGCGATTTTTCGATGGACCGATTCTCTCTTTTTCTTCTCCGTTAAAATAAAAAAAAAATAGATATCACAAAAAACTAAACAATAGAATTAAATTTAAAATATGTATTACTTTGAAAAATTTAATTCAAAATACAAAAAGTAATATTTTACATTAAAAATTTTTATGTCAGCGCTATATATATGTATATTCATGATATCAGACTTGCACAAAATTATAAGAGAACGATATTGGTCGCATGTATATCATTGGTAAATATTTGCGACGATTGTGTCATAAATTCCACTTCTACCTCATTTTTTATCGATTTGGCGCGATATTCGTCCGAATTTTGTTTCATCACAGGTACCGTATCAAGCACAAATGACATTTCCTCGATTCCTCCTTTGATTTCAGTATCATCCATCGACACACCGTAGAGAAACGACGTGGAAAACTGACGAGTCGCCTTTCTCGCCGAAGTCTCGTAAGGCATATATCACGTGGCTCTAGCGGCCGCGTTTGCCCTCGGATAAGATGTGGATCGACCACAGTCGTTTTATTAATGTTAATTTTATCCGTTTATTAAGTATTCAGGTGTTCCGCCAGGGGTTCTTAGTTTACCGCGACCAGATGGCTGCCGCAAGGAGAGAGATGTACCGAATAATCTTGTGTACCCTGCTCGAATCATAATCTAAATTAAAAAAGTTCCAATAGCACCAACTTTCATCAAGTAAAATTGAAAGAGACTATTGAGAAATTGTAGAAAATTATTGATACAATAATAATACCAAGAAAATAAAAAATATGTTCGCAAAAATTGACGACTCTGTAAAATAATCTAATGCAATTTTTGTCTTGTAAAATATATTGGAACTTTTTTCATGATAATTATTCTAAAACATACATTTATATATGATATTTAGATAAAAAAAAAGCATCTTGTAAAATTTGATCAACTTTTGATATATTGACCAAAATAAGAAAATTCGTGTTTTTAATTTTTTATAGATCGACATCGATGATCTTTGAGGAAAGATTCTGTTTGCAAGAGAGATGGTGCTTATAATACTCATATATTTTTCTTTCCAAGTATATTTTTTACTATCAATTGTACATATTGAACGGCTCTCCTACAGAATTAAACGGTACATAATATAATGATGGTGTCCGGGCACGCAAATGTCTATACCTGGTGCGCGATATTAGCATATGAGAGCCCCTGGGATGATCGGGATAAAAATGGGAGTACAAACATCGAGCATAATAGACGTTCAACCGATGGAAATACTAATGAAGTGGAACCGTGCAAGTATAACAGATCGTGAAGAATGGCGCACGGAATGGGTGGAGATGCGACGAGAATTTTGAATATGATAGAAAAAAAGAATCGAAAGAGCATACCGCATACTATATCGCGTTTTCAGCAGCTTAAGTGATGTGTAATTAATATGCAAAATCGAATGTCGTAAATATTTTCAAGACGAAGATTCATGACAATGGATATCATAATCATATGGCTAATTATACCAAAATATTCCCATAAAATAGTGATACTCTTTTGTACAGGTATTTAAAAAGAGAAATCTCTTTTTAACAAATAGTTAAGTTTTATTAAAAAAATTCTTATTTAAAAGTCGCATACATTGCGCGACATTGTTGCGCAAAACGCATTTATAAATATCCTGCAGATGTATGTATGCACAAAAAAAAAACTATATATTCACAATATATTCTTTATATTCAAAGAAGTCCTTAAAATTCAAATTTTGTTTCGTTTCCTCCTCATCCGAATATCTTTGAACTCGCAAGTCGTGAAAATCTAGAAATAAACGACGACCTCGTTGAGGGTACATTTGACGTATTTTGACGTGCATCTATATCTGTGAGAGAAAATATATATATAACATTATTTTTATATATACACACATATATACTCTCTCTCTTTCTTTCTCTGTCTCGTAATGTTTGTGTTCTTTGCAGTAAAAATACACAAAATTGATCGCAAAGTATTATATAAAAAAATCATGATTATATACCGTCATTCAACGAGTCTTTCTTTTTGTAGAAAAAAGTTGTCAACGCTGCACGTAAATCTTTATTGAAAGCAAAATAAATCCAAGGATTGATACAACTCGTAAGACTATTTAGCAGACATAGAATGGTGAAAGCAGCTCCTGCGAATTATAGCACAGTATGAAAATTAATAAACTTAAAGATTTGGAATTTGAAATATTAGATTAAAAAAAAAGTATATAGTTCCCGCCATTGTTGCATTGATTTTTAAGATAAACGTTAACATTGTTAAATATTATAAAATTATATAAGTCTATTAATTACAATTTGATTAAAGAATATTAGTATAAATCATTAAATATTGTACTAATTTTTATCAATTTATCTAATTGATAATAATTTTTCAATTACATTTATTTTTGTCATTGCTATTTTACAGAGTATTTACCAGTAAAAAATGGCGAAGTGGAAGCTTTAGGATCCCACGTTGCCCAGAGTTCAGATCCGATAAATGGGGTACTGGTAGCAATATACAAAGTAATGACAATGATCGTCTGTTTCACGGTATTAAGCATGGCTTTCGACATGAAGGGACCCCGATTTTGCTGTGAGAAATTAGCTTTTTTGTTCTTTTTGAGATCAACGACTCCTGACATCTTATTGCTCGCCCAAATTGCTATACATATCTTTGTATATGTGTATACAAGTACAATGAAGGGTAACAAAAACTGCACGATACTGTACCTATAATTAAAGGAGTCACAATGTTTTAAAATTTATTTCCATGCTGAGCTTGTATATAGTGTACACATATAATACATATATACATATATATAAAATTTTAATTAATTTTTTTATTAAAAATTATTTTATATTTGATTTTCAAAACATGATTATTTTTTCTTTACAAAAAAAAGCGTATTTAGTCCATATTGCACGTTTCAGTCAAAGGGCGTAATACTGCGAAATATACTTAACATCTCGTTTCTTACTTTTCGCCCCATATTGATAATAAAAAGTTTATACTAATATGTAAAGATCGTGCATGAAAAAAAGCTTCTACATATATTTTTTTATAATTAAAAGAAAACAGATGTTTATCTTTTCCCTAAAAAATTGTATATACATATACAATATATGAATGTGAATATTACCAAGTGACATAGGCTCTCTCGCCATATTTCAGATTAAAAGTGGCCCAACATTCCCAAACGTCTGGCATTATTTCCTCATATGAGAATATAAAAACCTAGGATTTTTAAACAAAAAATATCTGTAATTCTTTTTCACTCTCGTAATAACAATAAACATTTGAAAAATTTATGATCCAGCCGGATATACATTTATCAAAGATGTCAAGAAATTCGCAGAAGCGAAATCTCGCGTGAGACAAACGGATGATACATTTACAAGCGACAAGTCTGTGCAATTAGCGCTCTCATAAATTAGCCTGTCGCGACGCGCGCTATTAGATTTGCGTCCGCTGTCTGCATAGGATAAAAATTAATATCTCAAGCGCTAACTGATCCGCCCTTCGTGCAAAGCAAAGTGGCGGTATGAATAAGATACCCAAAAGAATGAAGGTGCGAATTAAATTTTCAACGGACCTGCGGTACACACAGTATTGCGGCGAGCATCCATGCCCCGTACACCATCATTTTCGATCTTCTAGATGTGATGCTGCAGTAACTAAATGGATGGCAAATGGCATAATATCTGTCTATCGCGGTGGCCGTCAGGACATAAGAACTGAGATACAGACCAAACGGCTGTCCAAATTTGATCAGTTTACAGAGCACCGCTCCGCCCTGAAACCTGATGGTTGTTAAATTCAGTTTTGTCAAATTCATTTAATGGGATCATCCTTATTAAATTGTTGAACGATGACCGAATACACGCGAGGAAAAACGTAACATAGAAATTTATGTACTAGAGATATATTATATTTGTATAAAAAAAATATTTATATTTTCTTCCAATTTTTGTTCATTTATCTATTATTTTAAAGTATTGACAATTAATATAAGTTAATGTTTAAAAATAAAAAACTGCATTTTTATAATATATATATATATATATATATATATATATATATATAAATACTAATTAAAATGGTAGAAGCTTCTTGTTTTCAAAATAGCTGGGATTTTTTTAAATAAGACATTTTTATTTGTGACAACAAAACGTCGATAAAAGCTTCTATTTAAATCAATGATATATGTCATATTTTAATGGCCAAATGGATTCCTGATATCAAAGTGTCGATACATATGATTATGTTAAAGAAATAGGAAATATATCTATCTATCTATCTATATTATAATTCTCTTAAAATCAATTTTAATTTTTATATCGCAATGTATTTCAATTTCAAAAATATAACATTTAATAAATTTATCCTGCTTAAAGCATAGATAAACATTGATAAAATTTAACTAGGGGAAGTTTCCTCTCGTTTCTCTTTCATTATGGATAATCATATATATATATATATATATATATATATATATATATATATATATATATATTCGTACATGTCATACACATTATTTCGCTATATTTAAACGTGTTATTTCTTTTAAATAAAAGAACCGATACTCTGTTAAAATTACTCGTTAAAAAACACTTTTATCGCATTTCCTCTTATTATCTTGGCAAAAAATTACGTATTGATTAGCTCATTAAAGAACCATTAGATCGTCGTAACAAAATAACTTACCTGAATGTTATATCCCAAGCAAGTTGCGGTAAAACGTCAAGCAAACCCGTCAATAAATCGGCGACACTCAAATGTAAAATAAAGAAATTCATTCTGGTGAACTTTCGTCGCTGATAACGTCGTCTGGCATAAAGGGCAAACAGGATCAGAGCGTTACCGACGAGCGTGACGAGAAATATACTGGTCAAAACTGCAATTTCCCATCTGGCGAGATACTCGTTTCTCGTGTCGTCTGATGTCTGCACCGAAGATGATAACGACGGTAGTGAAGTATTCGAGTCGCACGACATATCTCTTCCGGATACTCTTTACACTTTTCTCTCAATATCTTTCTGCACCTTTCGTTTTGTCACCTAGACAAAACTTGTCCCAAAAAAAAAAGAAAACTCCGGAGAACGTTCGCGCGGATCCGCGCCTGCTACGAGCATGCGACGTAAAATTCGCATGCCGGTTGAATATTCATACAGACTTCCGATAGTGACGGTGTAACAATACTCGGTGCCTCGATACAATTTTTGCAGAAAATATTATCGAACATATCGTAAAGCGCGCCGATTGAGAACGATGAAACACGGTTCGATGTTGCTGTCAAGAGGCGGATGCCAGTCAAAAATCCGTTCGGCGTGGAGAAACTAATCCATGGACAGCAAATTTCCAACGAGCAATCAGCTTTCTGCAAATCGCTTAAGCAACTTTACCAACCTACGCGATTCGCGCGAGTCACGCGTGCAATCGATATTGCACGCTTTAAACTCGTTCGGGTCGCGCTTCGCCTCGAGTCAACTACGAGTGCAGTGGAAGGATTGACAAGAAAGAGCAATCACATGACAGAAGTTCACGGAATCGTATATAAATTATGTGTATGTGGCAAATGTATGTGTACAGATGTAGTTAAAAGACATTTTTTAGTACTTTTTTTTGTAACGCATTCGACATATAATAGAAGAAAATCTGTTTTCTAAGAATATAAGTTAAAGGATTGATACATATTCCTTATTATATATATATTTATTCTTTAGTTATATTTCAAAAAACAAAATCTTATTGGACATTTAATACATTTTGCACGCACGCGGAGTTTTATTATCAAAAAAACATCCTTCGCAAAGCACATTTTATACTAAACGTAGATTAAAAAAAAATGCATGCAAATTGTAAGTTACATAGAACGAGCATAAAATTAAAATACAACGCATTTCTATAGATTTTCATTATATGTGAATTATTTGGCGAATAATTTCAAGCAATGAGAGTTACCGTTAATTTGTTATTCGCGAAAAACTGAAAATCTTTTTAGTATAATATACAGATAATTTACATAATTACAATCCCATTGGCTGTTGAAGCGAGAGTATTATCATAAACAACATTTATCATAATTATATAAATGATGCATCGCAACACTGTCGTTCATCACTTTTATGGATCATACTTAAACTTATTAAGTTATATCAGAAGTTAATTTTTAAATGGAACTTTATCGAGTAGAACACTAAAGAAATGCGATTATAATAAAATCGACATTAATGTAACAACAACAATATTTGTCAAGAATTGCAGTGAATGGTATATTGTGGAACAATTATAGAGATTTTTCATTTTTATTATACAAATCGATATAAATTGATGAATTGATTTTTCTCTCGAAACATTTACAACGATTTGTCATTAATTTATATATATATATATATATATATATATATATATATATATATATATATACGTAAAATTAAAATTAAATAATAAAAGTTTTTAATAAAGTTTTCGGTTTTTTTAAATAAATGATTTGTCGACGTATCTCATTTGTATATCCATTTGTTATTTTATTGTTCGCTTTTCTCTTTCCATCCAATTTAAATTAAAAACATTTGTGCGTACAACTTTGTTTTATAGATTCAATGAAACAAGACTATTTTTACATTCACAATCAATATGTAAATTTTCTTGAAATATGCGCGCGCGCGCAATTGTTTTTTGCGCAAAAGATATACAAAACAAGCTTTTTTCTTTAATTAGTATGCGCATGTAAAACAAATGGGAAAAAAACACCTTAAAAATTATAATTAGTTTAACAATTATAGCTAGTTTAATTCCAATCATAAGAATTTTCTGTTAATGATCGATAAGTATTGATTATCGCGTTATACGAAGCAGTGATGTCCGTATAACATATTCTCTTCGTGTCGTCTCTGAGGCGTTTCATATAATTATTTATGGTAGTATTGAACGATATGAGGTGTGCACAATGGACTTTTTTTATGATAAACCATTTATCGTTCCCTGACATATTCGCCGAGGTCTCACCGAAACGCTGCGCAAAAAGTGTCTTCAGCGCGCGATGCGATATATGTATAATCATGCTAATGCATTTTGACCCGCGGCAAAAATGTCACTTTTTATAAGTTTTCTTCATTGACAATGAGTGTAAATTAAGGTCATTTATAAGTTTGTTCGAAGTTGAAAGACACAAACTGATCGACATTAAACCTTGACAAGAAGAGATTTAATATCACAAGATATTAATTTTTTTTTTTATAACAACACGACAAAAATATACAAATTATTGCAAAAAAATTTATTTTTTTTTAAGTAAAATTATTATTGTTTACTGCATTTCAGGAATCTCCCAGAAAGATAGAATATCCCAGATAGCAAGCGCACATCAAATGGGAAAATATCGACATAACTCAAATAAAATAATATGCGTCATGACAATGCGTTTTTTTCCGAAGAAATGACAGTTTATTTTATCGAGTATGTTTATACGTTTAAGTGCGCAGGAATATGCCTAGGATTATTTACATTTTCTGCGTGATAAAAAAAATTAATATTAATGTTAATGTGTACTTTATTCTCTTAACTGAGGAATAATATAACGCTTTTTAATTTATTTGGTAGAACGACTATGTAAGCATGACTTGATAATTGACTCGCGGCCAGGTAACCATAATGTATAATTAATTAGTGAAACGCAATCTCGATGTAAATGCGTTCATGTGCTGGTTAATGATCGAGCGACAATCTCGAGCGGGCTAGGCGTGATCGCGACACAACTTTGGACGTTTGTTTCATCAAGGTGTAGGTATACTCAGTTCGTTTATTATGCGTCGCATATGGCATTGAATGGTTAAATAGTTCAATTAAATAAGCATACACGACCTGTATTTGTACGTGAGTCGCGAAAAGACGCATGAAATGAAAGATCTTGGCATGTTATAATTATTGCAATTTACCTTTTGTCGCGCTTGAAGTTTTAAATTTTTATGCAAAACAAACTTTATAAATATTTTTTACTCCTATATACTTATAAGATTAAGGTTACGTCATGGATATGAAATCGTTCTACAACTTTTTCTTGTTTGTAATTCTTTATCGTTTCTTTACCTTTCTTAAAAAATTTCATTTTTTCACGATTAATAAATAAAAATATTAAAAAATTATTGTTAGAAAAACAGAAAAAAAGGCAACAAATATTTAGAGATTAACTCGCTCTTTAAAAAAAATTTGAATGAGTATATTTTTATACTTCGAGGACATTTTACATAAAAATAAAAGGAAGTTTTAAAATCTGGTTCACAAAAGAGACTGAATATTTGATAATATCATTTCATAAAAAAAATTTGCTGGATAAAATAATCTCAACTTTCGCGATAACGCTTGATTTTATTATTAATCATATTGATAGATCTCAGAAACTCAATAATTATTTTTTTTTTTAATTTTGGCTTATTTGCTTTATTTGTTAAAGTGGAGTGGGAGTTGCAATAAATGAAATTTGTAAAGAAGTATGTTTCAATTATTGACTCCAAGCACTAATGTGATCAAAAGCTCAATTATACTCACTCAGATAAAGATTGTGGCCCCACTTAAAAAAATTTTTTATGTTGATATAAACTTTTTATATTTCATATTTCGTACGTGCTCTACGTTCCTCTGAAATACAACGTGATCTCTCGGATTGAGAACCATCGCTTTGCATCATCCCTCACGCTACATCACAGGCGCATCCCTTTCGATGGGTGTCGCGCGTAATTGACTCGGGGGGAGGCAATCGATGCTGTTCGACTCTCTCATAACTTACTCCACTATCGTCAGCGCATTACCCCGCCCTGTGCCCCGAAGGAGAGGCTGCAATATCTTTGCGTTTTATTCATTTCTATGGTCTCGGTGAGCCATGTCGGTGCCTCGTATGTGCCGGCCCTTCGCCTTTTCGCCGGCGCAGCAAGTAAAGACGTTTATCATTGTCGACGCCGCTCGTCCTTCTCGGTTATTACGGGTTATGAACGTCCTGGGAGGCGCGCCGCACACCGGTCGATATAAAGGGAGAAAGTGATGACCTCGGCGAGCGCTCTGGAAAAGCTTCATAAAGTAAATTACTATGTGCCGCACGTACATCTTATGAGGATTAAGGAGGGACCGTACCGGGCGGACACCCCGCCGTCGAGGCATCTCTTTTGGTGGACTTTTCACCCCTGTTTCTTATTCCCGACGTACTCGCCGAGATGGTTAAAATCACGAGATGTTCTCTCTCTTTCTCTCCTCCCCTTCGTCGTTGTACACTTGTCAACGAAAAAAAAAGGAAATCACAGCAAGTAGAGTCAAACACAGAGAAACTTGTATAGATTATAAGCTCGGTTTCATTAGATGCTTATTTCTGGTCACGGATATTTTTCTCCGTAAAACGCTATCTTCGAAACATATTCTCTGATTCTTTATCACGCGAATAAATTCAAGCCGTTTGTAATCTATTTTCTTGTTATTTTCCTAACTATATATAAGAAAGAATCAGAAATGGGCGGTGATCGAAACTAATAATTTTAGAAAATCCGATATATTAATAACCGCATATCACACAAGCGAGATATTCGATTCCTTTCCTCTCCATCCATAATATATTACTTTAAAAAATAAATAAAACAGATTTTTTTGAATATACATTTATTTTACGGTAGCCGTGGCGCTTTGAAGCTTAAGTTTTATTAGTTTCTATTCTTAAGTGCTTCTCTGTAGAAATTACATCATGATAAACGTTTCATTTATAAGAAAAGCGAAGTTTCGTTTATAAGGAGTTCTGTGCCTGTTATAAGCATGATTATTAACTGGATGCCCGTACTGACGAGTACGCTGGAAGGTATTACTGACAGTGAAAGTCAGTCAGATGTCATGTTGAAATGACAGTAATCTAAGTATATTAAAACCTTCTCAATTCTTAATAATAATACTTGAGTTAACAAAATTCCTTTGCAATATCCGCGTTAGATATATAATTAATTAATTAGCATAAGAAAATTCTTCGTACCGTTTCGTCTCACTTGATTCGTCATAATGATATTGAAGCGAATGCTGATAAAATATCCTCGGCAAACATTTTACTATGTTCATTTATAAATACTCATTGCCACTAATTTTCCGTTTTTCATAAAGAGAACTCGACTATTATAATAATTTTTTTACCTCACGAAAATTCGTGTGCATCTTTTTTATTATTCTGATTCTATTATTTTATCATTTTCTCTTGTCAAGTAATGCGACATCGTTGAGTAGATCAAGATCTGAGCTTTTCATAAGATATAATTAATCGCAAATACGAGAAGGTTTGCAGGAGTGAGGAAAGAGTGACGCAGAGGTAGGAGAACTAAAGACAATGACAAATATTGACGAATAAAAAAAGGAACAAAAGAAAGAATGGACAAAACTTGAGATATGTATATATTTGTATGCGAGTATGTATAGGGATATATATATATATATATATATATATGTGTGTGTGTGTGTGTGTGTGTGTGTGTGTGTGTGTGTGTGTGTGTGTGTGTGTGTGTGTGTGTGTGTGTGTAGTTTAATATTAAAAGAAGATCCCTCTCTCTTTCTTCCTTGATATCTACCAGAAGTTCATTCTCGTCTATTATCTCCACTGAATATCTTGCGTACTCAAAATGCGATTTTCCAATGAAACTTTTAATTACGAGGATTGGAATTAATAACATGCCACGACGGTAGCTATTTATAAAATGATAACAAGATCATAATAAAGCAGATGTATATTCTCGTACCGTCGCGTCGGCATCGTCTTGATTATTGACTGCCAGAACAGTTATAAAATTGAGGAAACTCCTTAATATACATATTCTTTCAAAAATATCTATATAAATCAAGATTGTTATTTATTAAATTGTTGTTATAGACAATATTTGGATGACTCAATTTTAGTTTTATATATATATATATATATATGAAAATATTGAGTTGATCAAAGATTAGCTATTATGGTAATTAATATACAATTAGTTTCAAGTTTAAATTTGGTTATATGCAAAAAAATACATTTTTAAATTCTGTTTGAATCAAGTTAGTTAGATATTTATTAGATATTTTTTTATTATATTATAAGTTATTTTTATTATATTATAAAACAAATTGCTACAGAAAAAAATTCATTATTCAACTTTAAATATTATATTATAGGTATGTATGTAATTAATTCTACATTTATCTAAGTAATTTTCTCTTAATTAAAATAATACTAAATGTCTGGCTACTACTAAAAAAACAGAGCTAAATAACACTATATGAGGCCTATGGAATTATATCACGAAAAGATATCAGTCGTAACTTTTTTTCTTAAGATTACTAAAGTATTTTATTATGATAAGAGTACTAAAGTATTTTATTATGATTAATTTACTTAAGTTGCAGAGAGTGCATGGAAATATGCCGGTTGCAAATTATTCATTAAAAGTTTAGTTAGAGAGATACTTCGTTATTCGATCTTCTCCTTCTTTCTTTTTTGTAAAAAAAAAAAAAAAATTTAACTGCGAACTTGACTTCAATCATATTTCTTTACATCTATCCCGTTGTGTCCAAGATCAAATGTAAACGTTGTTATTACGTGGTTTTTCATGAAACGTTCTTTTCTGGCGTTCTAATTTCAGATTCAACTTTAGTAAGTCGAATCTGAAATCAGTTGACAAGTTGTCAAAAAAAGCATACAGTGTCGACAATATTTATTTTCGTATAAATATTGTAATTTAGGCCTTTTATGTATCGATCGAAGCTTTAAAAAGCCGCACACTTACGATATTTGTGATTGCATCTTCATCAATATAGAATTACAAATATTTCTCGCGATTTTTAAAGAGCTCGCTGCAGAAGCATGACACATTTTTTGGTCGAATAATTATCGTGATTTCACGGAATTAATTCGGGAAGCGTGGCTAATTAGATAACTCTGTTACATATTTTAATTTCAACCAAAATTCAATAGAAAGAGAGAAAGAGAGAGAGAGAGAGAGAGAGAGAACGCCTCCCACGCAATAATAAGTATGCTTATAACACGGTGCATTCGCGTTCCAGCTGATGACGGATCTCGTGCTCGCACGCGAGGTAACTAAATTGGCCAAAGTTACTGCAAATTTCACGCCCCGGTGTAAAGCAGCTCGGAAGGAAAATTAAAGAGGATGCGACTCTGTGCCGGGGCGAAACACGCAAGAAGCGGATGAAGAAAACGTAGCGCGCTGTAATTTCGCGCTTCGTAAAAGCTCTCTCTCTCTTTCTCTCTCTCTCTCTCTCTCTTTCTCTTCAGATAGACCACGACGTGCTCGCACGACTCGGCGTCGGACCCGGCAAGAACCAGTTTAGTAACCGAGGTTTAATTGTCTGTCTTCGAGAGGCTAATAGTTCTCTCTCGCACCTGTCTTAATCAGATAACGAAGAAATTAATTGTAAATCGCGGTATAAAGATGCAATTTCCTTCGCGTTCATCACAAGGATTGTACAAAGAAAAATTAACAGATGAAATTAACGTTAATTAGAGAAAATACAGTGGATACAGAGAATTTATTATTAATAAAATTATATTACTTATTATTCACAAAATCTTGTTACGTATAGAAGATAATAATGATCAGCGTTATTAAATATCATTATAAATATCTTCTGCATATTGCTAACAATAATACATAATTAATTGTAGTAGATTGTAATTGTTTATTGCGTGCTTTCGGGACTCGTATAAAAAAAAAAAAAAAATAGAAAAAGAAAGAGAGAGGGGGAGAAGGAGAGAGAATTTTGAATACACGAAATAACGTTAAGCAAGATACTTCGTCAGGATATTTCTCGGAGCTTCTTGCGCTCGAGCTTACCAAATGTTTACGTAGCACCGTGGCAAACGACGCAAAAACGACAATGTGCTCTATGTATGCTTTAAAACAGTAACGTTTCTCACGTACACAAGTCGAGAGCCAGAAAGACATCACTATTAAACTCTCTACCCGAGCTAAACAAAAATGTATATGCGCGCTCGGCTTGCTCTTGTTAAGCGTGCAATAGGCAGCTCGGGACGCTTAGTCCGCACAAGGTAACAAAACAGACGGGAACTTCTGGGAAACTTCCGACCGTGACTTGAAATCTTGTTAAATAATTTAGCTCTTTTGTGTACACCCTCCTTCAGTTTCTTCCTCAGCTTGCCACACACACACACACACACACACACACACACACACACACACACGCCTGACTTCTCTAAATGTAAAATACGCATGACTAAGCTCTTTATTATGACTTGATATCCCATTCGCCGAAAGTGCTGTTGCAATTGAGATTAATAATTTTCTGTATTGGGTTGGGGACTCTGTTCCTTTATCTCGTTGCATCGTTGCCGAAAAGTATCACATAATCGAGAAAGCTTGGACAAGAAAATTTGAGTATTCATAATAAACTGACAATATTCTGCTATTTATAATAGTTGTCAAGTATTTAAAATAATTTTTTCTTCCGATTTTATAAAATTTTTGCACGATATATAATTTACAACAGATAGAATTTTGTTTATTACATATGTAACATATAAAAAATAATATGCATTTTTTTATGATTATTTTTTAAGTATTATTTATTTACTATAATTAGTAGAATTTCATTCTTAATTTTGTCATAAGCTATAATATAAACAAGATCACTTAATGTGGCTTTTAATTTTTAAAGCATTTAAATATAATTAATTGGTCGATTTAACATTGAAATTATGTCAAAATGATAATCGAAGAGTCAACATTTCGATGTCGATTCGAGCAAAATTTTAACTTTATAACATTTGATTTTCGACATTAGTTTGATGTGACATCTACAAAGTAGGCAAAAATGTTTTGGACAAACTTTGAGGTTTTAAGAAATTTAACCCTGAACAAAAAATTTCCTATAAACATGAGTCAAAAATGCTTCCTTAGTTAACGTTCAAAAACTTATAAAATCGTGGTTATTTTATACATTTATACAAATATAGGGGAAAGTTTGCGTTTTTTATCCATAAACTTATAATATATAGATCACGCTACATTTTCCGTAGTCAGAATGCGCCAAAAAATAGAAAGAGATAGTTGCTTCTACCATCATCAATCTGTCTTTTTCTAATGATGCGTGGTAGGGTAAAAAAATCTTCGTTGATTGGGAAACAGAAAAGTAGAAGAGATAAAGATGAAGACAGTCAGTAATACAAAACATGCTATCTACTCACATTCTTTAATTCTCGGTCTAGATATACTATGTCTACGTTTTTATCAAAAAATATTAAAACAAAAATTAAAGAATTAAACCTTCGAATCAGAAAAGACGCGTAAAGAAGAACGAAAGGAAACGAGTGAAACATCCTAGAAACAGACTGTACAATCGTAATGGAGGGGATACGCACACAAGCGTGAATCCTGTATTGCGCAGGCGTTTTGCGCATGACGTACAAAATTCATGCTTGTGTGCGTGTCCCCTCCATTACGGTTGTACAGTCCTGTTCGAAATATGTTCCACGTTTCTTTTCGTTTCTTCTTTACTAAATGGGTAAGGTGGTGAACGTTTCTTCATGTTGATTTACCCGTCGCGAGTGAGTTATGCATGCAATAAGTATTCGGAAATGATATGTAATGACGAAGGAATGTTGGATCGTGATAATTGGCCCGTGCGATCGTAATCAGCTATATTTTCCAAGGTAAGAGCATGCTTGGAATAAAGAAGCATATGAAGCATATGGTGGCGTAACGCAAGCGATATCACATTTTCGAGAAAAAAAGTATCAGATATCGGTGCATTGAAAAAGTAAACTTCCACGCAAAGCTTTAAAGCATCTATACTTTCGGAAAATACAAAATTATCTCTTCGGACAACATTATGCGATATCATATATCCGTCGAAAATTGCCACCACGTGTCTCTTCTATTCTGATAACTGAAATTGTCTTATTACATCGAATCAGAAGTACTATACGGAATAATGAACGGTTTTTCAGCATTTAGCCTTGAAATATATTGCTTCAGAATGTGTGATGAATACAATAAATGTCGAAATATCTCGACAGTTAACTTAACCTAACTTAACTTAACCTAACCCACGCGATCATAATCAGCCACATTTTTTTTTTTCAGTTGAAGCATATACAGAGTGTCCTGCAAAGATTGTGCCAACGCTCGTGAGCAGCTAGAGGACAGTAAACTGAACAGAAAAATCCTTTATCATTTTGCAATTTTTGCAATAATTATTGAAATATTAATTATTAACGAATGAGCACATGTTTCGAGCGGCTATCGCGCGGCTAGACCATGGGACCATACGCTTTAAGCGTGATAACGGCAAGTTTCATAATGTCGCACGGCAACGAAAAGTTTGGTATACGACGAGAGTGATACGCGTAAGAACAAACACTTTTCGTTGCCGTGCGACACGTATATGCAACTCTGTATATACAAATAAATGTTCTTGGTGCATAACCGGTTTAAAAACTATCGTTGCGTATTTCGAATTCTCCATATAAGAGAATAGAAGTTTTTGTGCGTATCACGAATATTAAATTATTGACAGAGCCGTGCAAGAATCATTGTCTTGCGTTGATTTTATAATTGAGTTTATTCGTCTCAAGTCTTTCGCGATTGAAAAACGTGTCCGAGAGTACCATATAAAAATAATATTACATTTGTCATAATAAAGCGCATTATTGTCGCGATTATTTGCAATCGCCATCAATCGCTTCATATGTACCAGTGTTTGTCGCGAAACATCATTTTTCAAACATGAGCTTCGAGCAATTTGATATAAGATCGGGTTTAGGAATGAGTTATAAATCGGATCCATCATAAGACTTAGAGAATTAATTCGGGCTTCCGCAGATCACAACTTACATATCAATAGATAAAATAATAAAATCAATAAATAAATTAATAGTCAATAATAGAATCAATAAAACCAATAAAATTAATAGATAAATTAATAGAATTAATAATAGATATATTAATAGAATCAATAACCATAAGTCTCAATCAAACACACATACATTGCAGGATCATGTCCATCATTTCCTTATTCGTATTTTCATTTTTTTCTTAGTTATTCTCCTATGTATTTCCTTGGATGCTCTTTTTTTTCTTTTAAAAGGAAAATCAATTTTCTCCTAGCTTTCTTTTCTCTATCTGCTATCATTCTTGGCAAATTAACCCTCCTTCCTCTCATCTTTTTGAATCTGATGATTTTGAGAAGGCAATTCAAGATTTTGTCAATGAATTACCCGATCTTGAAAAGGAATGATTCTATCACAAATTATGCCCTTCTTCTCTTGTCTTCTAAATCTGACAATTTTATAAAAGCTATCCAAGATTTTGCCAATGAATAATTTAATCTCAAAGCAAAATTACCTTATCAAAATAAACAACATGATGTGAAAAATTTCCCACTATTTCCTAATAAAATTTCCCACTATTTTAATTCCTTCACACTCATGTTTATTATTTTTTCATTACTTTTTTATTGTTTAATTAAACATATTTTTACATTATAATAACCAGTCAAAAATTTAATTTTAAAGATAGAATTTTTTTTATCTCTGATTTATGTCTTACGTACTAACACCGCGAAAAATAAACACATATAAACATGCACATAAACTCGTACATAATGTGAAAAATAATACATTATGGTTTATAATGCTCGCCGGTCCCCTCTGTCGGTTATAGCGGGACCTGGTCTGTAAGCTACCCGTTAATATAAAAGACCCGTTTGACGGCGTGGAGGGGGTAAAATAGACAGTCGGTTAAACAGGAACTGCTCAAATCGGACGAAAAACGTGGTCGTTCTCGCCGTGAATGCAGTATAATTCTCAGTTTTTTGAAATAATTAATAACATATTAAATAAAAATTACACACACTTAATATTTGAACTCAAATTCGTCGCTCAGTTTTTATTCATATAAAGTAATGCACAGCGCAGTGTGCAAATAATAAATTAGCAAAATGTGATGAAAAAATGGTTACAATACTTGCTATAAAGTATCGATTTAATATATCTTTTTAAAAATGAATATCTTGAGAACTGCTCACGGCATATTATTAGAATATTATATATAAATGTTACATAAAATATCATAAAATGCGTCATTTATTTTTATGAATAATAATAGACAAAAACGATAAAAAAATCGCAATATTTTTTATAATATTGATTGAGCATCAAAATGTTAAAAATTTCTTTTTTATTTTGTGATAAAAGAAAATTAAATAAAAAACCGGAAATTCGAGAAGATCTATCTTTCCCAATACTTTGATATGTTTTTATACGACACATATAAAAAATTGTGATTTTCAAAACGCGGAGATATATGCTTGATGATAGATATATTGTCAGATTTTCGTAAAATGTTATATGAAAAATGATATCTCTTGTAATATTGAAATGTAAAAGTGTTAAGAGTTTCTTTTATATCTCATAGAATGCTATTGTCCGGTAGACTTCATAAACTTTTTGTTTTACTAAAATTTTTTATACTGATATATAAGTTATTACGTTCGGCAGACTCCATGATTATTTTCTTTTACCGAAAATTCATTAGTAATATAAAAAATTCACGTTCTAAGAATTGCCCTATATCCGATAGAAATAATAAGCAGGAGAAATCTGCAAGCGAGACTAACTTCTCTGAAATAATATTAGAAAGTCAACCGTACAGCGGATCAATAAATTTAAATATTAGAACCCACTCTGAAGGGTTTGAAAATTTTAAAACAAAAAATAATAGACAGTCAAACGCTAGAAATCTAAAACCATGTGGATGCGAATGACAAACAGACCGCGAGATATTCAAATTCAAGTCCGGATGTTAGATCCAAAAATTCTAAACAAAAAATAGAGCAAGATATAGAACAATGATCCACAGATGATCCGAAATTTAAAACTCGCGACACCACTCGGCTGCCAGATCACCCTCTTATGTTATCTGTTTGATATAAATTTTAAGACAAGTAATAAAATGTCAACTTAGCCGATTATAACTGTCCAATAAGCATATTTTATATAACATTTACATATAATATTCTAATAATATGCCGTGAGCAGTTCACATCAAGATATTCCATAAAACGAAAGCCCTCACCCTTATTCGATAGTAACTACTCTTCATTGGTCAAAATCTAGTCTTATAAACAAAAATCTTCACCAATACCTAATTCAATATACATATATCTCAATAATTTTTAAATGTATTTATAATCATATTTAAAGTCCTTTTTCTTTTTTCTTTTTTTGAATAAATGTAAAATTTTAACCCGTTAAATTTTCCCGTTTTCTATCTCTCTATCCTGATATCGACAAGGTCCCATTCCGAGTCTCAAGTTAATAGGGATTCAGTTCATTTACTAAAAAGGGAATCGCCGAACGAACGGCCTACTGACCGAGTAAAAGCGACCCTTCTGGACGTTGACCAGTACCTGGTCCATCGTTGATCTTAGTGTTATGACCTTATCATTTGCACGGCGACATTCGAACATTAAAGATAGTAGAGCGCAAAACGTTCCATCAAATTCCTTTTCTAAACGAGCTTGCGATAAATATTGGGAAATAATTTAATATGATAAATTTATCTTTTACATATCTTAAATAATATACAGGGTGTCCGATAATTCGCGGATTACCCTTTAAGGGAAGGTAGAGGGTGTTATTCTGAATAGAAAAGTCCTGTACCATTTTGTGATTTTCTCAATATTTAAGAAAATATTAATTTTAAAAGATCAGCCAACGAAGTGCCGCGAAAAGCTCGTGGCGCGAAAATGCCTCCCACTGTCAATTGATATTCGGTCCGCGGCGAAGCAATGGGAGGAACAGTTTGCGAGCATGCTTCGCTATGGCAACTGAAAAAAATACACACATAATGAAAAGATCACATACATAAAACGGAGCGCGCATTATGTGTGTATTTCTTTTGGTTGCCATAGCGAAGCATGCTCGCAAACTGCTCCTTCCATTGCTTCGCCGCGGACCGAGTATAAATTGACAGTGGGAGGCATTTTCGCGCCACGAGCTTTTCGCGGCACTTCGTTGGCTGATCTTTTAAAATTAATATTTTCTTAAATATTGAGAAAATCACAAAATGGTACAGGACTTTTCTATTCAGAATAACATCCTCTACCTTCCCTTAAAGGGTAATCCGCGAATTATCGGACACCCTGTATAATTATATCGCAACGATAAATCTCGGTGCGCGTATTTCGCATGATGTATGTACATTTAGACGTTCTAAAATGTAATTTATTTTTTTATATATGATTTAAACGAGAGAAAATTAAAGAGAAAAATATTTTTATATAAAAACTATAATCTCGTAAAAGTTTTGACATTTAAATTTTAGCTTTTATATAAATATTAAAATTAGTAGTTTTTTTTTCAAAGCTTATAAAAATATTGTATTAATCTGTTTATTATATACATCGAACATAAAATTCAATGCGTATAATAAATTTTTTTAATATTAAATATTTTAAGCGTTACTATAATTTGTATTTTTTATTTATATGTTACAGGTTAACGTAGTGAACGTTCTGAAAGAAAAAGGAGAATTAAAAGAAGCAGAGCTGCCAGATTTGTAGACGCAACAGCATCCTTACAGCATGTGGAGGGGATAAGCTGGTAACATACACAAAAGCATGAGGTTTCGTCTGTGTGCGCTTAACAATCGACTAACTTTGGAATATAAAAAAAAGACAGATCAGAGCTGACTTTTAACCGGACGTTCACTGATTGTGAGTCGCGCGCCTAATAGTGGTGCGCCCGTCGTACAACGGAGTGCTTGCACATAGGCACATCAGGCGTGCGACTCACTGACATGCGCCTCGGCGCTGATTGGCCAGATTTTATTTATTAATAAATCCTTTATTAAGTGTTATAGAAAAAAATGGTAAAGGACTTTTCTGTTCAGTTTGCTGTGCTCTACCCACTTACGAGCGTTGTCTAAAGTGCTTTAGGACACCTTGTATATTTATTGATATATTTTAAGTATAAATTAATTATTTAATTTGCATTTCAATTTTGTATTAATTTTTTGAGATGATATATCTATCTTTTTTTATATACCGAGATAGGTCAAGCGTCGAGCGCACACAGACGAGACCTCATGCTTTTGTGTATGTTACTAGCATAAACATAATATATCTGGTTCGAGTACTAAAGAGTAGGGGTAAAGGAACACGTAGAAAAGGATAAACTCTGTTTCGTGATCCTTCTCTCTCGCTCGCGCGTAACATAGCATAACATAGCGAAAGAGAGGGCTACGCTACATGCAAGCGAAAAAGACGCAAGGAGCACGAAACAGAGTATATCAATTTCTATATCTATTTCTATACTTATAGCCTCCTTAAATAAAGGCTTGATCAAAATATACTATATCTATGGTTACCTGCCAAATCCCTCCACATGCTGTAAGCTGTTGCGTTTGTAATCTAGCTCTGCTAGGAAAGACATCTTGTATCGGCGGAGAAACATAAGAATGAGTATTTATTATTTATATCGGTTATTAAACATCGCGTACGCAAATTAATTTGGTCTATTTAATTGAATACATCAAACAAAAAAAAATTTTACAAAAAATTTGTATAAAAAAAAATTTCATTTTTATTTAAAATTGTTCGATATTTATATATTATTCCTTAGTATGCATCGGATATAAAATATTTCGCACAAAACATTAATTACATTTTGGACGCTGTTATAAGTTGGACATTATATTTGTTTATTACAGACAACGAGCCTCAAAGATCAACAATAACGCTGTTGCGCATCAGGAGAGTGATGAACTTTATTTTGTTTTGAAATAAGGATTGAGAGATATTGTAGTCGCAAATGTACAGGGGCGGCCTACCCCTTTAGATAATCTGTATAAAACCTTTCTGCTGTCTATGATAAGTGTCGTGAACCATTTTAAATATCGCGAGTGTTGAATTTAGCGGTGGACGAACGTTCGAGTTTCCCACTAGATTACGCGGTTGCGGTCGCGAATATTTAAAATCGCAAGTTCACCGTTTCGGGCGAGTCAGTCTTTGTCGCGAAATGTCAGTTTCGAAACATGTGTTTGGCGCAGTCTGTGACAAGTGCAGTGAATCGTTTTTAATATCGCGAGTGTCGAATGTAGCGGTGGACGATCGCTCGAGTTTCCCACTGGATTACGCGGTCGCGGTCGCGAATATTTAAAATCGCAAGTCCACCGTTTCGGGCGAGTCAGTCTTTGTCGCGAAATGTCAGTTTCGAAACATGTGTTTGGCGCAGTCTGTGACAAGTGTAGTGAATCATTTTTAATATCGCGAGTGTCGAACTTAGCGGTGGACGATCGCTCGAGTTTCCCACTGGATTACGCGGTCGCGGTCGCGAATATTTAAAATCGCAAGTCCACCGTTTCGGGCGAGTCAGTCTTTGTCGCGAAATGTCAGTTTCGAAACAAGTGTCCCGCGCAGTCTGTGACAAGTGCAGTGAATCGTTTTTAATATCGCGAGTGTCGAATGTAGCGGTGGACGATCGCTCGAGTTTCCCACTGGATTACGCGGTCGCGGTCGCGAATATTTAAAATCGCAAGTCCACCGTTTCGGGCGAGTCAGTCTTTGTCGCGAAATGTCAGTTTCGAAACAAGTGTCCCGCGCAGTCTGTGACAAGTGCAGTGAATCGTTTTTAATATCGCGAGTGTCGAATGTAGCGGTGGACGATCGCTCGAGTTTCCCACTGGATTACGCGGTCGCGGTCGCGAATATTTAAAATCGCAAGTCCACCGTTTCGGGCGAGTCAGTCTTTGTCGCGAAATGTCAGTTTCGAAACATGTGTTTGGCGCAGTCTGTGACAAGTGCAGTGAATCGTTTTTAATATCGCGAGTGTCGAATGTAGCGGTGGACGATCGCTCGAGTTTCCCACTGGATTACGCGGTCGCGGTCGCGAATATTTAAAATCGCAAGTCCACCGTTTCGGGCGAGTCAGTCTTTGTCGCGAAATGTCAGTTTCGAAACATGTGTTTGGCGCAGTCTGTGACAAGTGCAGTGAATCGTTTTTAATATCGCGAGTGTCGAATGTAGCGGTGGACGATCGCTCGAGTTTCCCACTGGATTACGCGGTCGCGTTCGCGAATATTTAAAATCGCAAGTCCACCGTTTCGGGCGAGTCAGTCTTTGTCGCGAAATGTCAGTTTCGAAACATGTGTTTGGCGCAGTCTGTGACAAGTGCAGTGAATCGTTTTTAATATCGCGAGTGTCGAACTTAGCGGTGGACGATCGCTCGAGTTTCCCACTGGATTACGCGGTCGCGGTCGCGAATATTTAAAATCGCAAGTCTACCGTTTCGGGCGAGTCAGTCTTTGTCGCGAAATGTCAGTTTCGAAACATGTGTTTGGCGCAGTCTGTGACAAGTGCAGTGAATCGTTTTTATATCGCGAGTGTCGAATGTAGCGGTGGACGATCGCTCGAGTTTCCCACTGGATTACGCGGTCGCGGTCGCGAATATTTAAAATCGCAAGTCCACCGTTTCGGGCGAGTCAGTCTTTGTCGCGAAATGTCAGTTTCGAAACATGTGTTTGGCGCAGTCTGTGACAAGTGCAGTGAATCGTTTTTAATATCGCGAGTGTCGAATGTAGCGGTGGACGATCGCTCGAGTTTCCCACTGGATTACGCGGTCGCGGTCGCGAATATTTAAAATCGCAAGTCCACCGTTTCGGGCGAGTCAGTCTTTGTCGCGAAATGTCAGTTTCGAAACATGTGTTTGGCGCAGTCTGTGACAAGTGCAGTGAATCGTTTTTAATATCGCGAGTGTCGAATGTAGCGGTGGACGATCGCTCGAGTTTCCCACTGGATTACGCGGTCGCGGTCGCGAATATTTAAAATCGCAAGTCCACCGTTTCGGGCGAGTCAGTCTTTGTCGCGAAATGTCAGTTTCGAAACATGTGTTTGGCGCAGTCTGTGACAAGTGCAGTGAATCGTTTTTAATATCGCGAGTGTCGAATGTAGCGGTGGACGATCGCTCGAGTTTCCCACTGGATTACGCGGTCGCGTTCGCGAATATTTAAAATCGCAAGTCCACCGTTTCGGGCGAGTCAGTCTTTGTCGCGAAATGTCAGTTTCGAAACATGTGTTTGGCGCAGTCTGTGACAAGTGCAGTGAATCGTTTTTAATATCGCGAGTGTCGAATGTAGCGGTGGACGATCGCTCGAGTTTCCCACTGGATTACGCGGTCGCGGTCGCGAATATTTAAAATCGCAAGTCCACCGTTTCGGGCGAGTCAGTCTTTGTCGCGAAATGTCAGTTTCCAAGTTAGTACTTTTGTTGTTTGTGATAAGTGGCGCAAATATCTTCTATCATCACTGGTGAATTGGGCTGAGACTGCCGGTAAGACCAAACCAGGTATTTTGACATCCCTAAAAAATTTTTGTTTTTTTATTTTGATATCTAATTTTTTTAGCAACTAGTTTTATTTTCTCATAATTTATTGTTTACTAAATCTACTAAGAGTCAGTCTAATTTTTTTTATTTTCCGATTTAAAAAAAAAAAAGAAACAATTCTATAGTAATATCTAGACAGTTTTACTTTTCTTTCCCTTACATATTGATTAAAATATGAAAGTAACGTTTATAATGCTATGTTTAGGAATATATTTTATTGATATAAATATTCGTATGTCTTTGTCATTAAAAAAGGAATACTTGGATTGATAAATCGATGTAAACTGTAAATATTTTTATTTATTTTTAATTTCATTTTATTTTATTTTGTAATTATTTTGTTTTTTGTAATTATTAGTTACAAATATTGTTTGATCTACAAATTAATTAATGCATGTCGTGTGTAATATACATATATATTTTTTTATTATTTAGAAATCGGAATGCATAATAATATTTTGATATATCAGCTATTTTCACATTTCAAAGCTTAATAGCTTTTGATTATATTGTTTATTTTCTCTCTTTCGATGATAGTCATCTCTTTCGCTGCATTTAAGTATAAAGTTACTAATGGATGTATGTGTAACGCGGGTGCAGCACAAACAGCCGGCGGGGTCTGGTATAGGCAACGATAAACACGGTTAGGCGACATAACTCGTCCGATGGAAAATGGAAATGGCGAGACATCGAATCGAATGCCCGTCCGCTTGTAATTTCGGCCTACACCGAGTAATTATACTGGTATGTATGCGCTTGGTCGCGGAATTTTATCGTTTGAAATACTAGCTGAATCTTTTGTTAAAAGTGCTTTTAACATTAGTATACATAATAGTCGAAATGAGTCATATCACAAAGTTTTTTTTTTTTATAGTATGATTATATGAATGCGCTTATATAAGAATTGAGAAATTATAGCATTATAACTTTGAAAAATCTTCAAATTATTTTATAAATTACATTTCGTTACACTCACGTGTAAGTTATCACATTTATAAATTTTTATTGCACATTTATCTAATTTACATTTGCTTAATTGTCTTTTACAGAATTTATCATGTCTTTTCAATTGCAATGACGTCTACCGTGTTTATCATATCAATATGTGTCAATTAGATCACTTGTCTCTCGATACATAGGTACGTATTGATCCGCTGTAGAATAATTTATATCTGAGACGACACATATCTCGAGTTCTCTGCGGGACCGATTTGATTTATCATTGATTTCTATCGATCACTGAAATATTTCAAGAACGATTAGTAGTATATTATTTTGAAATTTGCCTGTCTATACAAAAGAAAAAGAGTATCAAGATATAACCGATAAAATTTACCTTTTGAAAATAAGTATATATATTTTTGAATTAAATGAAAATATATGTGTGTATTATATTTTGTTGTAATTTTCATGCACATTTATCGGATTCTTTCGAGAAATTTTTTATCGATAATCCCGCGGTATTTTGAACAATATACTATATTATTATTATCAGCATGCAGCATTCGCAATATTGCGGAAGGGAAGTTCTCTCGGGTAACGGTGCTATAATCTCGCCTATTAACAATTCTGTATATACATTTTTAGGTCATGAGAAGCAAGATAGAGACTGCGGCCATTACGCGAGTTCTCTCGTTGTGGCGTAAATGCACTAAGAAGCCGGGCAGAATGAGCCAAGCCTAAGCTTCATTAAGAACTTACTCGGCCGTCCAATGGCCGTGTTTGTTCACTGAAGTTCCGGCGCGATGTAGTAAGGGTCTAATATATGTTTACATACGAGACGACGACTTTACGTCGTTGTATCGCCGTTTACATTATCCGACGCAGTGGCCACTCGCGCATAGTATGTATATATGTATGAGGGTGTGTGTGTGTGTGTGTGTGTGTGTATAGCCGTTCTTTAAAATTTAATTACGCAGCTACGGCTGTGCGAGTTAGAATGAATCTCCCGTGCACTTCGAGTAGGTGCAGCGCTCTCATTATGGACTCCTAAGAGCTTCTATTATGTAAGATTTTTTAAGTACTTGCAAAGAGAAGGGAAGAAAGAGAGAGAGAGAGAGAGGGAAAGACGGAAAAATTAAGTTGTCGCACGGCGCCGCTAAGTATGCTTAAGCATACTCCATAAAAAAAAAGGAATAAGAGTCATCTCAGCTTTCTCGAAGTTCTTAACAAAAATGCCGCGAAAAAGATCACGAATCGCGCGATGTGCCCGATAAATTACGCCCGTGTTTCAAAGTGCGTGCCGTCACACAAGTCGGAAGGACGGAACAATTAATTTGGATACCCTTCACAAAGACGATTCGATTTTGCGGTAACTACGATTGAGTAGCGTGTTGTTGTCCCAAGATACATGATCGATCATGCCCTCTGCTCGTCTCGCGTCACAGTCGCATCGGAGGGCGAAAACGTCATTCGAACGGTGGCTGATGCAATTTAATTCGGAAATCTAAAATGTGATATTAAATTTTATTGAGAAAACTTTTTATGAATTTGACAAACATATATACATACATGGACAAATACATATACACATACACATTAAACGTAATTATCTTTTTAAATTGCTTTAGAGAATATAAGCTATTATTTTGCTGATATATTTTTTTAGAAATCAGCATATTAAAATTTATTGTGGCTATGCTGATATAACATGTACACAACACATGATAATTATTATTTACGTTTGAACTATTCCAAATTTCTATTATGGAAAACCTATTAAAATTTTTATGTCATACAAATACTTGCATCCGCGGTGTTCTAGTTGAAATTACTTGATGGTTATTCTTACAAGAGAAAATTTTCCGTGTAAAATCTTTTTCCAGCAATTGTGTGAGTCAATATTTAAAGTTAAAAAAGTTTTAATTACGTTGTCCAATGCACCTCAAATCGATAGCGACGAGCGATTCAATCAGTAATATCGTGCAAGAATAGCTTTTATTGTTTTTAAAATAAATTTTTGATATATTTAAATTGTATAACTTTTAATATATTTGTGCGAAGGAGCTATTATACACGCCTTCCAATATAATATATCGAATACATAATAATAGTGGGATATAATATTAATTATATTAATAATATGCGCGAGAAATGAAGAAAAAATTTTAAAAATAAGACGGCATTTATATAAACGCATTACTTGTAGAAGTTAACGTTATTACTTAGCTAAAATAATAATCCTTGCTCTCGATGTCAACAACTTTTTCAATTCGCCAACGAATGATAGACTTTGTAAGCTTAAAAATTGCTGTGTCACAAACATTCAACCTACAAACCATTATGAAACAAACTTGATATTACAGGCCAATTAATTTTTAATTTAAAGTGGATATGATCCACTTTTATATTCAGTATCGCACCAGTGTGCATGCAAACATTTAAATAAATTCTCCTTTGAAAGTTGCAATAGTAAAAATGGTATTTCGCGAAAGCTTGCATTAATACCATATACGGTAATAGCATTTGCGATCGATGCGATCTTTTTTTTTTTTCATGCAAACGTGCGTCGAAACGTGAGAGCCAAGGGGTGAGAAACACGAGAGAATTCGATCGGGAAGGGGTTAAATTGAGCACGATTAACGTTCAGGCGATGCTTCGGCAGTGGCACGGATTGTAGTGAATGAATCACCGGGAAATCGTATACACTGGTATTATGAACGACAAGGGGGTGCGTTACACGCTTGTTCGCCACCGCAACAAGCGACACGAGCAGAGAGGCGCGCTTGTAAATTCGACCGCAATATATTCGTGGCAACGGTAGAGCAATCACGCGACAGCGTTGCTCGCCTGAACGTAATGAGCGATTTTAAGTCGAATTCATTGTCGGTCCATCTGTCATGGCGCGTTAGTACGCCTTGCTCCGAAAGGGAATCGCAATTTTATTTCGCCGCCTTTTATTTTTTTTCTCTCTTGCTCTACATACCTACATACATATTTCGTAATATTGCTCGAAATACAGAGGAGGAAGAGACAGTGCGCAAGTGAATTTGTCGGTATGTGATGATTCTGGGCAAACCTTTTCCCTCGCTTTTTCGTCCCGGCTTTCAAACATCATACATTTTCCCTAAGCTGTTTATGTGCTTTGCTCAGCGATACAAGTTCGCACGGTACCAATATGTTTCTCGTACTGTTCCTCATCTTGCGCACGCAAGAGGGAGGGCGAATGATATACTTTTCCGAAAATATCATTGTCCGACACCGTTTGCTTGGTTTGCGCGCGTGTTTGCGTGTACACGAGAGTCTGCATTATATATTTATATCCGTAAGCCGAGCGTTTGCTGGATATTTACGACAGATTGTCCGGTTAAGCGGCTTTGCCGTATATAAGTTCCGATATTCTGGAAAGAGGCTGTTCCGGTGAGATTTGGGCGTACTCTTGCTCGCCCGCCGACGCGGCGGAAAATAGTTTTCTACGATATCGTGTATACGGATTGCATTACCGTTTGCGAAATAAATCACGTAATCGATATCGCGGTGATTCGCCAACTTAACGATAACAGCCGTCTTGTAATGACGCGAAGTCGATCGTGGAATAAAAAGAAATTTCATGTTTCGCAGAGAATTGTACTTGTTCAAACATAACGACCATTAGTCGTTATTTGAGACTGTTTGTATTTGAAAAGTAAGTAGGAGGATATCGATATCGTCATTACAAATGGAAGCAAAAATTAACTTTCACATTTTCATGTTGATACGCTATAGGTAAAATTTTATTTCATATTGTTTATTATAGATTAGATAAAACTGTAAAGCTGATGGGAAAATTAATTAAATATTATTGTTTCATTTATTAAAAAAGATGAGAAGAGAATAAAAGATTTCACAAATTTAAGAAAAAATTTTAATTACTTTATTTAATTTTACGTAAAATCCGAAATTATAATTGTTGTTATTTGTTTAGCTGCAAAAATTAAATTTTTCTAAAAACATGAGACATACCGATGTGCTTATAAAGCGTTATATGGATAGTGAAGATTAGATAAGACAAAATAGTACCATAGTCTTTGTTGTCTTGATATTTTTGTCTTGAAAAGGGACAATCTCGCGATATTACGCGGCAAGCAACGAATACCGCTTGGTTATTACGTATTCATCCTTCGTCAAGTGAGAGAAACGACAAACGGCGAGAATACGTTGCCAACAGTATCCTAGCAGCTGTTATTAATCCACTCGTTTGTCACAGGCGCTTACCTTGTACAATCCTTCTCATCCCAGTGTCCCTTTACAGATATTTCCTCTCCCTTTCGCTGCTTTACGAGCGTTATCATTCCGTCAGTTCGTTTGCGGCGATTACAGAAACATTGCATTTACATTGCGGAGCAATTTTTTTTCCGTAACATCTTCAACAAATTTATGATATAACAAGTAGTAAATATAATAGTACCGCATAACTTTTTTTCACCTTTTGATTGCAATAAAATATGCATTTTGTTATTATGAATATGTGATTGTAAAGCTCGACAAAGATAAATAAATATTTTAAGTAAATTGATAAATAATTATAATAATATATGTTTATTTTACTCGCGCTTATGTACAAAAATATTCAAAATGGATAAACTTTGTGTTGAACTTTGCGGTAAATAGATTAATCGCTTGATATATGTGAAAGAGAGATAAAGGGTAAAATCAATTTAATTATAATTGCTCTAATAAATTTTATATTAATTATATATTTTATATTAATTACATATTTATTTATATATTTATTAATTACATTTTTTTTTAAATAATTACGAATAAATATAATTTTGTTTCAACATTTTAATATTACTTTTTTTATATATTTTTTTTGTTTGATAATGTATTCTGTGATGAACAAATTTTTTTAAATTATAATTGCTAATAAATTTTATATTAATTATATACATATTTTTTGAAATATTTATATAAATATAATTTTGTTTAAATATTTTATTATTTTTTCTATATTTATTTGTTTGACAGTGTATTTTGTGAACATACTTTTTGGGAATGAATTACTATCCCCATATGTATAATTCTGAGGATACATTATCTACTAATAAAATCATTCATCATGTAAAATAAAAATTATTTTGTATAATAACAAGAGGTTAAATTGTTAAAATTGTTTCTTAATTTTTTTAAAGCCATGAATCACAATTCAATAATTTACATGGAAATTATAATAGTAATGAAAAAATTTTGTATAACTCGCATGTATCTTTCTTAAGAGGATGTAGCGGCAAATAGAAGTTTGAATTGGTATCTTTTCCGGCAAAGTTTCAAGCAAGTTTTTAATAATTTTGGAAATATAACAAAGATTTTTTTCATAAATGATTAGTTAGACAATTCTTAGATGTTTTTTGAATTATTAGATTTAATTTTGAAATATATTGGTTATTTTTGCGGTAATCTAGTAGTTTAAAAAAATTAATATTTTTGCACATTTTATCATAATTTTATCAAATAAATTTACGATGTGTGTATAAATAATTGATGTGTGATAAATAATTATTTCATATATTAGATAGATAGATAGCTATATATAACATTTTTTGATTGTATTATAATTTCAATTAAATAATTTCTAATATTATCGTATAAAGTTATATATACATATAATACTTATGAACACACATACTAAAACGTATTTGATACGTCTCAATGCATGAGTCTTGAGATCGATAGAAAAGTGATTTACTTGATTAAGGCGGCGGAAAAATTATTCTGGCATAATTTCATTACTCTTCTCGGCACTAGAAGGGTTAAAGGGGTTAAACGTGAAAGGGGACACATGGTTGGTGTAGGGTTTTTTTTTGGTCGGCGAACATATTTATTCCTCCACCCTTTATCTTCATGTGACGCCGGGAGCGCCCATATAGGACGATCGGAAGCGGCAGACTAGCCGTAATCGATCGGGTCGAGCCAGTGATTAGCGTGTAATCGAATAAGGCCGAGCGATCGTCGATTAGCGATAACCGATAGCCATCCCGTTAGGTAACCGATAAATTGCTGCACACACATATATATATATATACACACACACACACACACACACACACACACACGCACATGCACATACTCACGTGTTCACTATCCACGTCGCCCCGGGCTGCTGCACGACGCGAATGAGGGAAGTGGGGGAGGAGGGCACCGAGATAGGACCCCCTCGAATTCCCCGGAGTATCCGTAAGTCGACATTGACGGGCTGACGGACTGGACAGCTGCTGCGCGTACCCCGTTTAATATTCCGCCTAATTCAGCAAATAGGAATGCAATGAGACGCGAGGATCCGCCGATAGATTTGACCGGATCTATTTCGCCCAAAATGATATTTAGCATTTGCGTCTCGCGAAATAGGCATCGCGCTTCCGCTCCGGTGCGATCGGGATCGGCATCCAAATTTGGTACAAATCAGTAAATCGCGTGTCATCGATTTAACGGGTGAAATTCTATCAAAAGTCGTGTATCTTTCACACGAGAAAATAATATCGTTTCGATAGTTGCCTGTCGCTGTTAATAAAGATTATATATTATTAGAAAAAATGCGAGCAATTTTTAAATATATTGATTGATGCGAAAAATTCAAAAACGGAATGAAATTAATCTTTAGACGACAGACAGTATCTCGTACACATCATGCCCGTCACGTCGGAGCGTACAGTGTTAATCCTGGGATTTTCGTACTTTTCCAAATATTATACTGTGCTCTAAATGTAGTTGAGATTTTCTCCATACCTGGATATTAATTGATAATTGATATAACGTATCTCTCTTTAATCTAGTACAGCGATAAATGACCTGCGGCGCGCGCGCGCGTGTATAACACAATCAGAAAGCAGAACGCGATTAAAATGTATTATTTGTGATAATTGCCACAATTCATAATCAATGTGTTTGACAGATGTTTTGTACACAATAGAAAAAAAAATTTTATATTTGAGGATCTTACAAAAAAGCATAAAATGTATTTTTACGTCAAAATAGTCTTGCTGTTCTGATGTGTTTTTTTTTTATTTTTATGATATTAATTATTTTTTTAATATATTGATTATATTTTAATCTGCCCTTTTTGCTAATTGCGTCACGCGAAATTCTACGTTTCGCTGTCGAGATCTTCTAGGAACACTCGATAAAAATCGGGCTGCGTTTCAATGTTCGCGAATTAACAGAAAATTTATCACGACGATTTATATACGCGCGGTTTAAAGGGCGAATTCGCGAAAAACAGGAAAAAAAAAAACGGACACGACGGCCCCGGAATACACCCTCTCGTATTCGCGGCTCCGTCATGGAGACATTCGTAAGAAAAGAGGAAACCGACTCGACCGCGCTTCTCGCAAAAAGAAAGGAGGAGTGCTGTCGAGGGAGAATTTCAGTTCCTTCTGTTTGTTCGTCCCTAAGGGACGCGTAGGAGCGACGACGGTTAAACGTTTTGCGTCGTCGGTTCTCGGGCGCAATCTCTCGTATTCACGGAAAAGATGGTACAGTTTTACTTGTTGCGGATGTTATGACTGAAATGCATATTATATCTCGTTATATGAATGTATCTAATATTTATATTATCTTTAATATTTTAGGGCGATACTCGAATAAATGAGCTATATTATTAAATGAATAAAATAATGGAGATTATTTGTAACGTCGATTAAAACAACTTTATAAAATTAATGCGATAGACGATTAAAAGAAAAGCAAGAGAAAAAAGAAGCAGATTTTTCTAAGCTAAAAAAATTGAGAGAAATATAAATAAACTTGAAAACTGTATTACATTTAACCAATTCTTATATATCAAAAATCGTTTTTTAAATAAAACGTTTTTCAATAAAACTTTTTAATTAAATTTTTTATAAAAAATTCTTGGGAGAACGCGTTACATATACAATTAGAGGATATCTTGTATCTCTATCTATTTTTATTTTTATTAACATGCTTCTTTCTCGACATACGGCTAATAACGCGTGCAGCTCGGGGAAATTCACTTGTAAATTCATGTCACGAGACAATGGCGGACCGAGAGGCGACGGGCAAGACCGCACGTTGTAATTCCGTCTCATTGTTTTCCAAGCGCGACGCCGACGGGCGGTAGCCGATGGAAATTTAGTTTTTTTTTTTTCTTTTCTTTTCCGCGCCCCTTGAACTCTACTCTTTCTCGCCGCTCTCTTCTTTTAAACTCTTCATCTTTCTTTCCTTCTTCGGTCTGCCCAGGAGCGGATCTGTACGAAAATAACTTCTGAAAATTGAGTTTTACGCTGTCAGTTGTCAAGAGATCTGATGGAATTATTGCGTTTAAAAGTATATCTATCAATATTTAAAACTTATAAATTATTGTGGAGTAAAAAAAGTGTTTGGCTCACATGTGTTTGTTTCGCTTCGAATGCATAAAATTGCAGCGCGATAGCTTTTCATTTTTATGAAATAAGGATGAGAAAGAAAAAAGCGCAATTTTATATTCTTGCGAAGAGTATCTCGGTTAGTTTCAGCTCCACTGACGTTGTCAAGGAGAGCTTGAAAAAAATATTAGATCCCCGGGAAAGTTAGGATCCACTCCTGGATCTGCTCTCTCGGCCGATCCATACCTCTTTTTCTCGTTGCATGTAAATTTCCCTTTTCTCTCGCCTACTCTGTCAGTGTGAGCCACTTTTTCCTTCTCTTCGGATACGTCGTGTTCGTATGTTGGAAGAACGGCCCGGTGTATCTACGACGATTACGACGAAGACGACTAGCGACGCGATTTGAAATTCAACGATGCCGGACGCGACGCGCGCCAGCCGCTCGTCCTTCTCGTGTCGGACCCGTTGTCCTGTTGTCACAGCTGCGGCTACCAAAGCTATCGTATGTCCTCGCGAGATGTACTAGCCTTCCGTTTGGATTCCGCGAGACTGCCGTTACCGGAGTACGAATGTTACCGGTGTCGTTCACGCTCGAACGTTTCGTGTGCGATGTCGTATTCTCGAGTGATTAAATTTTAAAAAGATGAATATGTGGAGGTGAGCAAATTCGCTAAATTCTTTAGTCAATTGAGAACTGCGACGAAATTAATTTAAAAAAAACAGAAGGTAGATAAAAAGTGTTAGATAATTACTAATTAATGCGAAAATATTATTAATATTTAATACGTACTATATGAGATTTTTAACGTATTTATTATATTTATTATATTAATATATTTATTATATAAAACTCTTATAAGAAGAGTTTTTTGCCTTTTTCAATATTTGTCATCAGCGTCGTTGTTCATTGTTTACAACCATGTCGATTTCATTGCGGAAACATCACGTACGTGCAGTAAAACGAATTGCAAACGAGAGTATAGCGTATAACACTTTCTCTACCGTTAGAATCGACTAGAAGAGTACTCTTCTCCCCAACTTTATTGCATTAGCAATGCAACGCTGATCGGATGCAGCGACGCAGATGGCCTTTCGTGATATCGTATCGTCCTATCTAACGTTCTCGGCACGAGTTGCCATGCAAACGAGATTAAGAATAACGAGGATGGAAGTAAGAAGGGGGTAGGGAAATATCACGAGGCCGTGAGGATGAAAAAGGAAGATGAGGGGAAGGAGAAAGATGAGTCTCTCTTTGGGCGCGGTACATCTTTTTAGTTACCATAGTTACTAAAGTTAATGGAAAGAAGTCGTGGCGGCTTCTCGTGCATTAACAATTCGAAAGGTCCTTCTTCTATTTTTCCTTCCCCCGCCGTTTTCTTCTTCTTCTACACTTCTTCTTCCTTTCGTCAAAGTCGCGAATCCGCTCGCCGAAAGAGAGATTCCCCTTTCTAAATGTAGAAAGGCAATCACGATGGCATACTTCGCTCTCCTTCTCCTCCCTTCCCGGTTTTTCGCCGTTTTGCGTTTCGTTAGCGCCGTAATGGCTGATGAATAATCCCCGGCAAACGAATTAAGAAAAAAGATGTCGCCGAGCAAGCCTTCTCCCCTCATCGTGGCTCGCCTTCTTCCCCCCCCCCCCCCTCTCCCCTCCCATCCGAGTTATAAATTCCCGGGCTACGCCGGTATTTAATAGAGACAATGAGAAAATGAGGTAGTCCGGTATCGCTAAAATATCGCTCTCGCCACTCTCATAAATCTGACATTCATCTTATTTAAGAGCGCGATTTCGATGTCGCTCTTTTAAATGATATCTTTCACGTTTATATGATTAATTAGATTGCTTCGAGATACAAATCATGTCACGTTCAAAAGATCAACATGGTGTAATATGTTTGCGCAAAATACGTAGGCAAAGTTACAGCTTTAACAATCGTAATAAATTCATCATTCGAAATTCGTTACTCGTCCGGGGAACTTAACAGCTACTGTTTTAATCGAATATTCCAAGTCTAATGTTACAGCGAAAGTATGTGTTTTTTTTTTTTTTTCCCAATACATCGTTATCTTAATTTTTTTTTATCGACGTAATATTATAGGCATATAATTTTCTCAATATAATTGGTCGCATGTGTTTTATTTATATTAATGACTCATATTACGTAGCGACGGTTATTAAGGGAATGACGTTGAATGTGTGTTATCTTATCCCCAGCGACGATCCGCTTCATGTTGTCAAGCGCAAGACAAATTGTGCGGACTGATTGTATTTAAGGGAATCATGGAAATCCGCGGGGCTACAGATGGGATGGGCTCTTAATCTTTTCCGTAGTCGATTGCGCGGATGAGCGAGACGCCGCGACTCCTTCATCCCTCTTTATTAATTCATCTTGTAAATCGTTATATATATATATACACATATATATAGAGTTTCGGGAGGTTAATTGCTGTACGATACATATAAAATATTAATGACTCGTGCAAAGTGATGACACCGTTTGATACCGCCTTGTATCAATATAGAGATGTAGTGAGTATGATTAATTCACCGTGTTCTCATTCAGAGAAAATGAAAATGAAAATAAAATAGTGTTTTTGTAGTTAAGAATAATCAAATCAATATTTAGAACGTAACAGTATTTAGCATATATTTAATAATTATTTTCTTCTTTTTATTAGTATTATAGTTTATATAAAAGTTAGGAGAAATAAATTTATAGATTATTATTATTAATTATCTCTCGCTAAATAGAATAATAAAATCGACAAATTAAATTTAAATATATCATATAATATGACAAGACAGAAAAAGTACATAAATATTTAACATCCGAATTTTAAAAAGTTCGCAGATAGGATATAATAAATTTTTTAATATTAATTACTGTTTGCTATGAAATAAATTAAATATATTTAGGATTTCGGGAAATATTGATAGTACGGGTTATCACATGCAATTTTCAAGAAAGATTGTTTTTGCAATATACGGAGTGCGACATTTAAATTGACACATCTAAATATCATAAAAACAAAGCATTTTATAAAAATATGTTTGAGACAAAAGTTGTTTGTTTTAAGGGAGGAAGAGAATAGCATCATTTATTTTTAATTTAGTCGATGTTTTGAAAATCAACTTTATTTTTTTAAATAGAAAACCTTATTTTTTATTACATATTCTTATAATCCTTTTTGAGATCTTTTTAAAACTCTATAATAAAGTATTTTTTCATTAAATATTTTTTAAGTTATTTTATATCTTAATCTGACATATTTTGATATAAAATACGTATATACAATATAATATATCTCGTAAAATATTTAATTTTTAATAATCTTATTATAATACCTTTGTTTAAAACATTTTTTTACAAAATGTTTTGTTTTTATGATATTTAGATGCGTCAATTTAAATGTCGCACCTTGTTTTTCGCAAGAAATTTCCACCGTCGTCGTAGAATTCGTAAAAATAAAAAATATCTAAAAAATCGATATACTTCGTGGAACGATCGACGATATGTTTTTTTTTTCTCTGTGGTGACAGGTTACTGTCTCGCGTTACCGATTTGCGGCGAGTGTCGTTAAAAATTGATCCGGGAAGTAAATGCTGGATGCGAAGTGAACAGAACGATCGATCGTTTTTACACCGGATTTTGGTATCAAGCAAATCCCAGCTGCGTCAATAATCGACGTGTCTATCGTTCACCGTAGAAATTTTACGATCCTCGTTATCACTCGCGTTGAACACCGGCGGTATCGACGAAAAGCCTCCTCTCACGTTCTCCAAATCCATGGACAGCTGTGTTTCCGAACCGGGACTAATTCGTGGTTTCGCGAGAGATTAATTGATGGAGAATTAAAAGTGTCGCGCGTCATCGCGCTGTCAGTGTCGATATTACGGCGCGACGGAAGAAAACACTTTTTATCCCACGTCCATCAGCACGCTCGTTTTTAGACGCAATCGAAAGCGAGTGTGACTTATGCATTTGCGTTTGCGAAAACAGCGTAACGGCCGAGATATTTCTAAAACCGGGCGAGATATATATACAATATACATATATATATTGAAAAAAACTCTTTTGCATTTCCACGTTTCGTGCAGAAATATAAAACATTGCGTGCAGCAAAAATCGATTGCAGTGCAAAAAAAAAGTTCAAAAAAAGATAAAGATAAAATAGTATCTCTAATTCTTTTGATTTATCGTTACGTGTTAGTTAAAATAATAATTACTTCGTCGCGGAATTATCTTTTTTGTGGGGGATCAATTCATTTTTTTTAAAATAAACGGCGAATTAAAGCTTTTAACTTAATTATGAAAAGTATATTTTATAATATTATGCAATTATATGAAATTTATCTCAGAATATCTGCCATCAATTACCCGCGCAATGTATTCTTTAACAAATTTAAAATCAATTTTTCCTCATGTGAGAGAAAAATTTGGAGAGAAGATTTTTAAGATATATATTTTATAACACGTATATAAATAAACTTAATAGAATATCTGAAAATTCTTACAATACATTTCCACGAGTACAAATGGGTCAGTGGAAATAATGGAAACATGTAACCCGTGTATAACTGGACAAGTAGCATGACATCTAAAGAAATGGAGCATATGCATACTCATTCGTAATCGAGCCGAGAACGGTGTGATGCATTGACCAATTCATCATCGCAGTTGCATACAGCGCTCTGATCGTTGTAATGGATGAACAACTTTTGTAATCAACCACCATATTCGGCTACCTTCTCTTGCCGATTCTTCGCTCGTTGCACAACTTGCTTTTCGAGTGCAATAGACTGTCATATATCTAATTGTTCAAACGCGCGGAGAATGGATTATTTGGATGTAAAGTTAGCGAAACTAGCGAACTAGCGGGCGAATGTTCCGCATTGTCGATGATTTTCAGTTGAATGAACGATCCGAAAGAAAGCGCACGTGGGAGAGAAAGGTCCGGAGAAACGATCGTCCCGTGTGGCGCATATTGTTCATGACCGGTCCAGGGAAAGTTTGATCGTTCGGGACAAAGCAAATTTCAAAAAAGCAGCAGAGCGAGAAAAATAGAGAAACACTTGCACGCAAGAAAGAACCTCTGTCCCCTGGGATGTTCCGAACTTGGGCAATAAGACGGCAGTCAGTTGCAAAGGGTTTCGGATAGTTTCGGAAACTTGCGATGCGCCGGCAGTCGCACTCTTTCGACTCCTTCTATATATTTCGCTAATATTACATTGCTATTTATTAAGCCATTCTCTCGATTCGCCTTCCTCTGTTTCGTTCATTCCTTTTCTCGCTTTTCTCACCGTTCGTTAAAGACAAACTCGAACGAACAACATGTTATATAAATTATTAAATATTTAATTTCCCGCTTTATTATAATTTTTATACTGTTGTTATTATCATTAAAAAAAGGTACGCAAACATATTTTTTAACGGTAGAGAAGAAGCATAGAAATCTGCGAAATAAGAGACGTCTAGTCTCTGTACAGATTAAAACAAAGCGCAGCTATTTTGCCTTTGCCGTACAAAACTAGATTTTCAAAAACCTCTGTCTCAAAAATCATTCTTTCTTTTTAGCTATTTGTTCTGCCGTTAACAGCGTTTCGAACGTACACTCCATTACAAAACTCAGTTATTTTGCGTATGAGTAGTTCTGTAAAAAGCTGCATAGATACGAAAGACAGAGAAAAAGAGAAAGAAAGAGAAAGATGCAAAAATATTGAAAAAATATCGCGCTATTTGTTGTTATTCGGGAATATTTTTTGTGTGCATGTGCCCTTTTTTTTTATTTAAGCTAATTTTTTTATTTGCACAATACTGATGTAAGCTTTTATGCAACGCCGAAACTTGTTTCGTCGGCAATTATAAATGTTTTTGAATCTCTACGCGTAATGCGATCCGCTTTGATCTCGATATCTGAGTAGTATTCAAGCATCTCAATCTGTGTTTGGACGCTACTCGTAAAAGAGTATTTGTAAAGTCATTCCGTGCCGTCAAAGAGTGGATATTGTAGTAAATTAAATCGGGAGGAGTGTAGTACTCTGGGGAAATAGAAACAAGTAAACCTGCTATATACAAGGTGCGAGTAACTCGGATCCTCGCAGATCCGTTTACGGTGAGAGAAGAAATGACAAAGAAAAGGCAGAACGTGGTGAATAAGTGGAGGAGAGAGCGCAGCTAGTTTGAAATTTCAAATTCATTTATGGTCTCACTGCCGAGTTTTAATTCGCTTTAATTATGAAAAATCGCCGAGTGCTGCCGACTTACCCATATATCCCCCACTTTTCCATCTTTTTTGCTTTCAGACATACGTTTGCGTCGAAGCGAAGATCGTTAGTCTTTCTTAACTGCCACATTTCTCTTCATGCGATATCTAATTACTCGTATAATTATCTCGTACGTATTAATTACTATGTATAAGTATTATTTAATCGTTGTCTCAATGTGGAGTGGAAAAAATGCGTGAAAAATAAAATTAATTGCAATTAAACGCGTTTAGAATGTTTTCTTATAGAAAGATTCTTATAGAAAATCGCGTATTGTAGCACTTATTGACAAATTTGACAAGGAAAAAACATTACTAATGAATTTAAGATTTTCATATATTAAGAAACATATATTTAAAAAATTCTAATAAATATTCATGTAAAACTTGATTTAGATTCACTTGCTCGTTTAAAAATTATTTACTAAAAAATTGTAAAAAAATATTATCTATCTTTTTCCTTCTTTCTGCAAATTACTTGTTTTTCTTTGTTTTTTGCAGTTGATTTCACGAATATTTACGATTAAATATTACGATTAAAAGTTTTTGTTATAAATTAAAAAAAATTATTATTTACAATTATTTTTTTTTACAGAGATGTTAAAAATTATTTTGTGATACCTTAATTTTTTTTATAATTTATTTATCGGATTTTTCAAACAGTACGACCGTACAAAATATATTTTTTGTTTTTTAAATTTTGACAATTTTTTGCTACTATTATATAGCCGCAACATCCTTAAGATTGTTGATGCGAAAACTGAATTTTTATGTGTAACGAGCTATTATAACGCGTGTGGAGAAACGTTGACAGAAATATTCTACTTTTATTTCTTTCAGACGTTCCATTTTCTTTGCTGTCATGTATTTCTCCTGTTTATCGACATATTCAATTACCACAATGACATTTTAGATGCTACGATATCCGGCGAAATATATATATAATATGATATATGCAAAAATCCATGTATAATATGATATGTACATATTTATTGTTTTCTCCTTTAGATATCGCGATAAGAATATTGACCAGAGTATCTCGTTTCCTTATTATAATAGTTTTACGTATGGTAAACTTTGTAAAATTACATTATAAATATTTGCCAACTTGTATTTCAAAGATGCATATTATAGTTGCACAATTCTGATTAAAGGGATTACAAGGAACCTTTCTAAATAAATGTAGCGTATATGGCAGTGCAAACGAGAATACACGGCACTCACGTTTCATTTTCCAACAGCATAGTTATATTAAATAAGACCATGCATTATCGCAAATGGAATCAAAATCAGAAATGCAATTTTAGAATCAAAAGCTACGGGTCTAAAGAAATATGTAGTCATCTCATTCATAGAATAATATTACCATAATAATAGACTATAATAAGCGTAGTATTATCTAATTTTTGTTTATCTACAAATTATTAATGCACATCAAAATCTTTCACCATCGACTAAATAACTAAAAACCAAGTTAATACAGAAATTACTGTGTCTCATATATTAAATTAATCTTCTGTGCTGCATTTTCAGACAAATCTAAGAAAAAAAATATTTTTATAAAATCTGTAATCGTAAAAAGTTTATAAACCTGTATCTGAGAAACGAAAGAACACGAGTCAAAATGTAAAATGAAAATGTACCTTTAATGCGTACCTCTTGTATTGCGTTGCAGGTAAGTCGTGATGCATCGTTCACAGCATCTACTACTTTGCCGTCTTCTTCAGCTTGTTTAACTTCTTGAGTTTGATGTCCATCGATCTTCTCTTCGACTTTCCTCGCGCGAGTATTTTGCCCCAGTCGAACGTGCGTTCGAAAGGCGTGCTCTCTAATTTAGCCAGGGCCTCAGCTTGCACTTCCAGAAAATTGTATATAATTTCTTCCTCCGGATCGATAAAAACGTCCTTTTCAACGGAAAGAACAATTAGTATCTAAAGACATCGTTAACTTATAATTAAACACACACGATATTTCAATATACAATTTTCAATATACAAGATGTAAAGTAATCTCTAAAATACAAAATATCTTGTCCAAAGAAATAATACACACATAATAAATATTAGGGATAAAAAATATTAGGTTGATAAAATATCGATCAGTTGAAATTACTTTTTCGTTTCATTTGTTTTTTATCTATAAATAAATAAAATATATAAATGAGATGGATTTATTTTACGGAAAGGAATTTGTGTGAATGTAACAGTATCAAAAATATTTCTGCAATATGTATAATCTTTGCGTATCGATATTTTATCATAATTCATGTTTTGCGTTACAATTTAAGCATACGCTTATTTACGTAGAAGAACTTTACATTAATTATTTGCGAAGGATTTTCGCGAGATTAATTGATTTCCTTGACGTACTTCTTTTCGAAAAGTGGTTTCCTTAATGAACTCGTCGATCATTAAGCGTCTATCGATCGCAGAAACTGGCAAAGGGGGCAACAAAGTTTCTTTGCGCTCCTGCTCCGGGAAGAGAAATACGACAGCTTCCTCAAAGATTCTGTCCTGTAGGTTCAGAATCTCGCGTATCTTGCGCTTCTTTGTCCTCTCCTCCTGCCGCAATCTAAGAAGGGGGGCGCGCTGTCTCTCGAGGACGTCCTTCCTTAGTCCTTTTTTCTCCAGGATTAGTCGTTGCATGCGCTTTACTTCTATTGACAACCAGCGTTCCTTGGCTTCTTCGATGAATTGCCAGGGTTTCCGGTGCTGTGAATAGTACAAAATTAATTTAATAGAAAAAGAGAGAGATAAAGATTAGTTTATTTCTTTTTCGTTTCCCAGATGCGTTCTACTAAATATATCACCGAGAATTTTACGAAGGATACTATTATTCACGTGACTATAAACGTTCGATTGGTCCTCGGTTTTGTAGCGTAGATTGTTGCCTGGAGCTAAAGTGTTATATGTGAATAAAAAACGAATGTCGAATTATTTATTAGCATGTAACATGTTAAATCGTACTGTGATCTTTGTAGGTGTAGGTTCGTGAACCATTGGTTCGAACGTGTCGATTTTAATCCGTTCCTCGGCCTCCGAACGTTTTTTCAGCTCCGCTATTTCGCCCATCTTTTTCTTCATCTTCTCAGGATTTGTTTGCCGCCACGTTTCCTGCCAGGCTTTAAACTCGCTTATCTGATCGTATACGGAAATAGAAAATCGTTTATGAATGTAGAAAAAACAAAGAAATTTTATTACCAGTTGAGACAGCAGAATTTACGGCGAATCACAAAACAACAGAACAAAGATCTTTTTTTTTACGATCACGAATTTAATTCAGATATATTTTCTTTTCAAAAAAATTGTAAAGTTTTATGAATCGCGTGGAGATTCAAACGCTTTTTGTTCTAAATGCATCAGAAGATATTACATACATATTACTGCTTGTAATTAATAAAGAATTAATTATAATTACTTTTATAATATTTGCTGCCACGTAATAATTATACATATAATACTTTCCATAAAAATATATTCCTTTTTTTTTAGTAAATTTTTCAAAGATATTTTTGCTCAGATATCTAATCATACATCTAATCGATATGACAGTGTATATGTCAGCGTCTCTCTTTTTATTTTATCTTACCCTTTGAACCTGTCGATCGATGAATTTTTTCAACCACTCGACGTCGCTTACGTCGTACGTCAATAAGACACGCGGTGCCGCGAACATTCTTAAAGAACCATTGAAATCGCAAAATCCAACACATTGTGGCTCGAGCGGCAGCTCGTGCGTATAGATGCCTGTAATTATCCGTCCGGATAAACTTTGCTCGAAACTCGGCTTATGACTCTTGACTATGAAATCCCACATTTCTATGGTTCCATCCATTCTTCCCAGAATCAAAATGGTTGGACGCAAAATTCCCCAAGAACACGCCGTGTATCTACGTTTTGTAAATATTAATTCATTTTGGCAATAGAGAAGCCTGTCGTGCTCTTATTGTTTTCTCTCTTTTATATATAATTAATATTGTTATCTATTTTTGTTGTAATAATTATATTATATTAGAAATTGATTTATGAGCTAAACATTAGAAAAGATTCTCATAAATGTTTAGAATCGCGAGAATTTCAATTTGACAATATTTGATAATGACACTTGCGATCGCATATACATGTACATAGCCATATATCGAAAATAGTTTTCATTAACAGACTAGTAATAGTACGCGAACGTGTGGTAAGTTATGCTCGTATTGTCATGCAGATCATATCGAAAGTTCGATTCGTCGAAAACTATGCGCAGAACGTGAAACGCGAGCGAGTTCGTGCTGGGCAATACGAAATGCTACATTGCAATTACACATTGTGGCAATTTATCGCGCGAAAAGGCAAGAGGGGGGAGGGATTGCTTGTTATTTTTATCGCTAATAAAAGGCCTGTCGCGCCGCGTTTATGCATATTCATGACCATGTTTTGCTCATTCTCGCGCTATCGACGTTTTTCTCCTGCAAGAATAATTTCTCGGCTCCCAACCCCACGTCCATGGTTTTTTTTAACTCTTTCTCTCTTTTGCACTTCATCCACTAACAGAACAAACAACTTCCTTTTTCGTATACACGACGAAAATCACTTAGCGCCCGAGCATTTACTTTGACGCAGAGGTAAAAGTATCCGGTTTGCTTTACTCCACTAATTACTCTTACCCACCTGACCTTGGACTTCTTCCAAATGAGCGGCTCGCTGAAATCGTCCCACCATATGGCGAAGATCTTGCCGCCTATCGTGACTACCACATGATGGTAATAATTGGATCTAACCGAGTGCGTCACCGGCCCGTCGTGCGTCCTTTTTATCCAGAGCCATCGTACCGTTTCGCGATTCACACTCGCGTCGGTGGCGAATTCGTAGCCGCTCCATGTTATGCAACCGAAATCACCTGTTGCCACAATTCACGCTTTAACTTCGTTTTATCGTTAATACGTTAGTGAATTAAATCGATCTTACTTATAGGTGGATTTTGAGCAATTAATGGCATGTTTAATTAATGGGATTTAAATTGTATCAATATTAATGAGCTTGGAAACATAATCATGTCGTGTCTATATATATATATGGATACGATAGGAAATTGAATCGTGTTTAAGGAAATATTATACGAGATCGTTCACCTTCGACGGTTCCGACGAGCATCTCTGGCTCCATGACATAGTCCGGCTTCTCGATTATGGGTCTATAGTACTTTCTAATTGTGATGTCGTCTCTCACCGGGAATGGCTCGACTTGGTCCTTGTGAAACTTCGGATTGTACAGGCTGAGCGTCGTTATCACAAGCTGCCGGTTCTCATCCGGATATTGAATCACGAGCATGTAAACGGGCTTCAAGATGCGATTGAAAATCTTAAAGGGCGACTCGGATTTTTGGATATCTGGTTGTACCTTTTTCTTTCGTCTGCTACGAATTTGTCGAATGTCCTTTTCCATAGGTCGCCATCTTTTATAGGGCATTGTGTTCTTCATCAGGAATAAAATATATTTTAACGTCATCTCATTGTTGATAATGAAATAACGTTAAAATGCGAATAGTTGTTAGAAAATTATAATGCCTTTATTTTTTTTAATAATGTGTATGTGTATGTGTTTTATCGTGTATGTATATCTATCTTTTTTGTATATGTGTGTGAGTCAAGTATCATGCATAAAAGACAAAGTTTTAACAGCTGATGGATTACAGTCTAAATTTATCATGAGATTTTTTATTAATGTTTTATTCGGATAGAAAGATTTATCTCCGTCAGTGCAATTTTATGCTATATTTCTTTCTCCCTAAAGCGTTGAGAATAGGACATAATCTCGTAAGTATCATACCAATTTCGTATTAAGCAAGGAAACAGTTCAATAGTGTGCGGGCGTCTACGTAGCCATTGTGGCACAACTGAAATGAAGAGCGACTCTCTCTCTCTCGCACGTCAATGGGCGCTCACAGAGAACGACGAGAACAAGGAGGTAGTTGACAGGTTCTGAGCACTACTTCGAATGTATGGTAAGGGACGCGGGAAGGATTGGGAGCGAGAGTTGAATACCGATCAACGATTATAGAGGAATGGTCTATCCATTTTCGGACCATATAAACGCCAACTTCGGAGGAATGACGGGGAGCAGCAGCGAGTCAAGTCGCAGAACCATTACGGTTCCGCAGAACGGGGGAGTTTCTTGGGCACGGGGATGGGATGAAAGCGGAAGGCGAATCGTCGTCTCGTGTCCGGACAGAGAAGGACTCGAAAGGCAGGTCGAACGGTGTTCGCTCTTTAACGTTTAGCTTGCGACAAGTTTCGCCCTCGTGGAACATTCAAAGTCGCTAACTTCCAGTCTCGGGAGATACGACTGGGAACCTTTCCCAATGGTTACCAATCGCTGGTCACCTGACGTTAGCTGCAGCGATGTAGGTTGTTCTTGCATTTTTTAAGGAAAACGACAATTTAAGGAAAATGACATTTTCGCTTGGGCGACGATACCAGAAAGTCGCAAAAATGAAAGATAAAGGAAATATTTTTTTTTTTTGTTAGTGTTTGGTGGAAATATAGTATAGTAGTGGAAATATTTCTTGAATATTTCATATCGTTACTATTGCAAATTGAGCAGCGTTGTAGCTAGACTAAAATATATTTAATGAATTAATATTGATTTAATATAACAATCTGAATAATATGTTTTTAATTTTTATTAAAATGATATTAAAAACAATCTGAATGGTTTAATTTTTATTAAAAACATACCATTCAGATTGTTCTTAATTGATATTTCAATTCTTGATTGTAACTGTATGTGAGCAATGTGATAAGAATGTTTATATCTCTTATTATCCAATTTTTGTAAGATTATTAATAATATTTGTGCTCTTTTATAAATATATGATAAGTTGTAAAAGTAAAAAATTATTAAAATATATATTTTGTAACAGCTAAAAATAATACATACAAGTTTCTATATGCATAATTTTTTTTTTTTTGTTTTGAAAACGTATTTATAGGATTTTCTCTAAAATTCTATAAATTCTGAAATAAAAAGAGCTACTCTCCATATTGATAATGAAGAAAAATGAAAAGCCACTTTCTTGATCTTCATTATTATAACAAATCGTAGAATATATTTATGGAAAAATATATATTTCGCTCGCATAATACATTTTTCCATTATCATATATACATAATGTTATGAAATAAGTGCGACTATCTAATGTACATTTACAATATACGTGTATAAAAAAACTTTCTCTGATATTTGTAAAAATTCATAAAATAACCGTGATTTCAGAAGTTTTGGGCACTAACTTTTTAAAGAAGCACTTTTTAATCTATTATCGGAAACTTTTTGTTCAGAATCAAATTTCCTATAAAATCTCAAAATCTAGGCGGAGCCATCCTGTATATTAAATAATAAATAGTTTAAAAATAGACTAAAAATTGTACTTACTTAAGATCCCAGAAGGCGATCGTGCCATCCTCGCTGGCGGTTACGCACTGACAACTCAGGTCGTCCAAAGACGTGTCGTCTGGCAAGGACGAGATTCGACCGTTCGTATCGATCTTATGATACGAGGGCATCCAATTTATCTGGGTGATACGCCCCTTCTGGCTGTGTTTGAGCGAGGACATCGCTATTGGACTGATCAGCGACGTTACCGTCTCACGCATCCACGTCATCAGGCCCCTCATCGCGATGCTGTACTTCACTTGGGCGCCCGTCTGCGCTACAACCGACTCCACCTGCTCGATTTTGCCAGGAATGTGCCAGATGGCGATCTACTATAACGATACAAGTAGGTTTTACTGCTGTCCTCTTTTTATCTCGTTTCATCACACTCTAGACTTTTGAAAATTTCACGATATCGTAGTAACAAGTTTTCTATATATGCTTGTTCATCGATTTCTTTTTATCCAAAACTTGCTAAATTTAGTTCACAAAATATATTGAATAATCAAGAAAATTTGCATGATTTTTCTTTTCAGTGTAAAAAATAAACAAACTTATTAATAAGAAACATAAATCAACATATATTTGCATGCGATGTTAACTAAAATTAATGTCCTTTTTATAATAAAATAATTAATATTTTTCAAATGACAAAAATAAACGGATTATGTGATAATTATTTGATTTTGCGCCGTTATTACGATGTTGTTTTTCGGTTGTGCCAAACAATAATATCGAGTTACTCGAACGAATCAACTTTTTCTTATAACCTAATTATTTTAACAAGCTTAATAATCTTATTAATATCTTAAATTAAGATTCTTAACAAGATTGCATTTCTCTTGAAAACTTTGCCACATCGCGGGGTTTAGATTAGCTGATAAAATTTCGAAATCGCTGCTCATTTCGCATTGCAAATTGTCGTTTCGCGTTCTCGCAATCTTTTTGCTTATCCCAGGCCAATATCACATGTGTGTGTACATATGCATAGAAACGAATATGCGGAAAGTGGAAAATTTCGCGATTGTCTCAATGTATTAATTTAGTTCATACGTGATGTATCTATCGATATTGATCATAGCTAAGCTTATACCTAGAGATGTCCTGCATGTTAAGCGCTGATGTAGAGAGAAGATATTTCTATCTTCGTTTCACATTCCACTGTTCCGTCGCTTTAACATTCGCGACAACGATTCCTTTTTATAGCACGCGCGTTTGCGCAAATTTCTCCAAAATAGAATATTGTGTGGCTCGAAATTCGATAGTGATTCAATTATTATTAATTATTATTAGACGATCTATGCATTTTAATGGTCGCGTTCAGTAGAACAATTGCTAAGTTATCGTCTTGTCAATATTCAACGTTGATTTGTTGATTCTAAAAGTAAAAGCCAATCACGTTGGATTGCTATTAATGGTTTGTTTTTGAAACGGATATTCGCGGTAAAACATTGCAATAGCGACGACGCTAAGATAATTTCACAGTGTCGTGTGAACGCGTCAAGTTGAACGACGAACTTTGACATCGCTCACTTCGCGCTTGACGTTTCCGCGCGTGTACACAGTCGATGGTTACGGTGATTTTATGCGTCTTTTCCTTTATCTCGGACGAATATTGTGTATCAACGGATGTAGGCGGTATTCGGTAGTGCCGAATTTAATGACAGGCGATCGACATACATATTAATTGTTGCGCGCGAATCGTGATTAATGCGTCTTTCAACATTCATAATAACTGATGTTCCTCGCTTCGCGTCCCATCTTCCGTTACGCGATATTTGCTCGACCGACGAGCAAGTGCCATTTAATATCCAAAGCATCGAGAGGCATCATGACGAGAGAAGCAGCGGGAGATAGCCAGGACTAATTAACGAGGACAGGTGATTCGCATGCGTACAATATTTGCGTTGTTCGCGTCCGTCACGATCGACGGTCGTTTCTCGAATTTTCACATCGGCTAAAAGCGCGCCAAATCGCGAGAATATATATACGCGGGATCGTGTTTTTCGATATTCGTGACTGATATCGATCGAGTTACGATTGCATTGCCGTTCATCGAAAGAATTTGTTTACGAATGCGCGTTATTTTGTGAGTAGTTAAAACGCATCAAGAGGCATCGAGGAATCGCGGCGATAAATTATAATCGAGACAGGGAATTGCTGTACTTCTACGATATTGGGGTAAGTGTTTATTCACGCTATATTTCCTAACGGATATTACTTTTCGAATTCTTTTCTCTACCTTTTTTAATTCTATCATTACATTATCCAGCAATATTTATAAAAATATTCATATTTTTCTTGATAAAATTGTTTTATCAGACATATATACGGGAAAAATATTTTGTTATCGTAACAAAATCGTCATTATGTGTGTGTCTAAGTATATCTATGTCATAGCATGATTTTGATGTTAAAGTAAATAAATTTTGATATCATAATTTAATTATTTAATATAACAATAAAATTAAATTTTATCAAATAAATTTGTTCATAAAAGTACGAATTTGTTGCTAAATTAAAATAACTTTATCAAATTTTGCAGCAAAACAATTAGTTAACATATTTAAATAATTCTTGGCAAAATTTTTCTAACAAGTAAAATTAATATTTTCTATAAAATTTTTCTTGCTATGCATATAATAAATAATGGCATTGCTATGTCGGTATAAAAGGTGCTACTCTGTATTGTCCGTGAAAAAAAATTTTTTTTTTGTCTAGTTTAGATAAGAATGAAAAAGTATATTCAGTAAAAAATAGGATATTTTGAAAGAGAAGAAAATTTTTTGATATATAAAAATATATAAAAATATATAAAAAATTTTGATATAAAATTTACCTGGCCGTGATTGATAAAATTTACCTGGCCGTTTTCACAACCGCCTACAATGATGCTAGCATCGAGAGGGCAAACACCAATAGATGTTACTTCCCGCGGACATTCAAGGATCAGTTTAGGCAACAAACAGTCAGTGAAGGACCATATTAGTACTCGATTATTGGCTTCGGAAGCTAAAAATACCTGAAAAAAAATGTGCTACTTTGTAAATTATATATTTAATTACGTTGCACGCACATGTTTAATAATAAAGTTTTTAATAATAAAGTTATTAATAAAGAAATACATTCTACATGAGCATTAAATTTTTCATTAAATTTAAACAATGTAGAGCAATTTTAAGAGCAATATAAGCAAAAACAAACTAGAGAAATAATCTAAGATGATTGATGAACCTCGTCATAAGTTTTGGGACCGATCAGATGTTCGCCCTTAGCATGTTGTGTATAAGTAGCTACCGCCGTTCCGGTCCAAAAAGGATGCCAGCAGAAATCGTTGATAACTTTATCCAAGATGATTTTTCCGTTATAGTAGCTCTGCTGTTCTTCGTAACCTATCGGCACCGGTGCCTGTGTATCCTTCTCATAACGCACCAAATTTACATAATCGTTTGTATATATATCCCACGTGGAATTCATTAAAAGCTAAAAAAAAAGCAATGCAGAAGTATTAAGGTATAATTGCTAACCCCATTATAAACTTACTTAAAAAAAATTTTAAATATTTTGATAACTAATTCTTAATTAAATTGTATTTTCAATTGCAATCAAATTTTATATTAGATCAAATTTTATTTAAAAAATCAAGAAATATTATTTGTAACATATTACTTGATCGCACATATCACTGGTATAACGTTTCAGAAAATCCTTGAAGGAGTCTATCTTGTCTTCGGTGTAGGTAGACAAATCGATTGTCTTATATTTGTACAGATATTGGTACCAGGAATTGACGGGTATCGATGGCGTCGTTTGCGCCTCGTTGTGCTGTACGATTGGCATTATTTGCGTGGCTCTGCTTACCAATTTACGCCATATATTCTCGAATATTTGCCTATACGGTAGCAATTCGATATATCCATCTTTCTGATCGTCCGCCTTCCTGTCCATCAGATTTATCGGCATGTTCAGCAAATCACCTGCAGACGTCACCTGATAACAATTAAATGCAAAAGATACGATCGTTATTAATGATACGCAGCACATCGCAAAGTAATTAAATAATTGATGAACAAATAAATAATGCTGGTATCGACGGGATTTATGAACTACTTCTTGCACTCGATTAAAAACAGGATAAAATGATTAATAAATAATTTATTACAATTTATAAATTTGCTGCTGTACGATATTATTGTTGATTCATTGGAGTATTTATAGACGGGATTAGTAGAAATTTACGGTAATCGCTTTAATACCGTGGATTGGAGTTAACATACGTGAGCTATCAATATCCATGTTCTGCACACGCGCAAGTCACGCATTAGATAGCGTGTTCTGTATTGTGTGCTATATTGGAGGGTAATAGAAATTTTCAAAAATTCCCGATATGTTACACGATGCGAATTTGAGCTTGGCGGCGGAATAGATATGCAAATCTCGAGCAGAAAGTTCGAGGCGAAGCCAGAGTCGCAAGTCGACGATAGTTACGTTAGCGTAAAAAATATATTCGAGTTGGGAACTGTTGAGATTTTTATAGTTTGCTTCAATATACTCAATAACTTAAAAATTATTCTACCATTTTCTATCAATTTTTGTTTTTAATTTAATTTTTTTTTAATCGTGTACAAGTAAATAAATCAATATATTAATGTTTTTCCAATCCATCCGTTTTTGAAAACTTGAGGAAATTAATCTAGGTGTGTGTGTTAATTTTCACAACTTTAAAAATAATTCTCTCAAATTTTTAAAATAATAAATTGGACTAACTTAAATATTACATTATTTGATCCTTTATTTGTTAAAATATTTATCGTTTAGCTTTTTATAGTTAAAAAATGTTTTAAATTAATTTTATTTTAAATTAAAAATAGTAGATTAATCGGAATATGATTCTTTAATTACCCAATTAATTGTACTTGATGTCTAAGAATTAGAAGTTTGTGATTCTTTAAACAGACTATAATAGTTAATATTATGCAAACCTCGATCTCGAATAGCGGTCTCGTATTTTTGACGACATTGATGTCGATTTCGGCACCGCTTCCTAAATCCAACCATTGGCCGGGAGGTTTGTAGATTGCATATCTCACGCGATTCTCGTGATCCTCTCTTTGAGTTTGTATAAAGTCAATTATTGCATCTTTACTTTCTTTCGTGAGAACAATGTAAAACTGGGCGTCTTCGGAAACGGACGGTGCATAACCGATGAGAATCTGTTCGTTAGGATATTCTTGAATCTCGTCCTTTACAGGCAGGAAGTCACTGCTCTCGGAATGCAGATCTATATTATCCTCGATGATATCCTTTCTAACATATACCCATGGATATTCCGTAGTGACATTCTCGCCAATGACACAGCCGACGATCTTCTGCGTCAGCGGCGACAAATCGATTCTTACTATTCCCGGCATTTCCTGAGATGGAATCAAACAAATGTAATTTAATATATTTTATATATATATATATATATATATATATTTATTTATTTATTTATTTATTTATAAAAGAAGACTTTTATAGAAATTAGAGAGATATGAGATACAAACATTCGACAACAATGATAAATGTTTAAAATTAGAGATATATCTGGAACTTGCAACGATGAATTTCTATTCGGGTATAATATTCTACATTTAATATAATAATTCAATTAAAGACGATATGAAATTTCGAAAATAAAATAAACTGCTGTTAAGGTGGTAAATATTCACCATTGATATGGAATATCGAAGTTTTTTCTGCGGTTCTTCGGCTATCTGCGTTGTGTCAAATTTCCAAATGTCGGTCATTGACGGTACAGCGGCAGCGAGATCGTAGAGAGTTCTCCGTTTTTCCGTCGGATCCTCCATTTCTATACGAATTTTCCTTTTCGCCTCCTTTTCCCAATCTCGAAAGGCTGAGAGGATAATGAAACAGATAATTCAAAAAAGATAATTCAATTTTTAGAAAGTAAAGGATAATGAAATACACAAGCGTAATCACAATCTTGAATCTTTAAAATAATAGTAAAAATTAAATATAGTAATACACGCATACGCACGCGCGTTTTTCATTTATTTAATAATTTAATAATGCTGTTATAGCAAAATGTTAAGAGCTTTCTAATTGCTGATATTTAAAATATCGGAAATTGATTAAAATAATAAAGATAGTTAGTCATTATATTTTAACAAGTTATTTAAATACAACAATTACGACATATTTATCAGATTCGCAGGATTCATACATTTAAATAAATCAAAATCATAATCTCTTTTATTATTCGAACTCGTTGCTTTAAATCGCGTCATTCATATTTGAACGTATTTATAGTCGACTAAGTTTATATTTCATTGTTAACACAGTGCGTACTTCTACCCAACATGCGTATCCGATATGCATCATCGATCTTCGTATATAATTTTAACCCATTCATTACAAAGTTTCAATATTGGTATATTCGACATTATCGACATACTTCTTGACAATACACTGTATACTTTTAACAGCGCATATATTACGAGAGAGTATATTTTTAAATAAATAAAGCAAAATATATTAATATTATAAACACAAATCCAAAAAGCAGTAACTTTAAACATAGAAAAATAATAAAATGTATTACAACTGTAATATTTTTTATCATTTATGTTCAATTTATGTTTAAATATTATGTTAAAACACAATTTAAATAAAATTAACATATAATCCGATGATTTTAAAAGAAATATCACTCATAGCACAGATATATGCTGTGTAAAATATATATTTATCAAAATTGTTGTTACTTGTCAGATTATTTCATAAATTATAACCCACACAATTTCGCTTCTACTTCTTCCGAGTCTCTGTCCTCGTAAGATTCTTCCTTTTCCTTTTCTTCTTCCTCTTCTTCGAAAGATTGTTCCATTTCGAAAAAATCCTCATCATATTCTTGCTCAGTATCATTTGTTTGAACATTTTCGTCTTCCAATATTTTTTCCACATTTTCTTCGTGTTCTTCTTCATCCATGATGTAAAAAAAATGATGTATGATTGTCCGCTCGATTATTTTGTTTCCAAGCCACGATGAGCTACGCACGACCAATGTGAAGATGCAACTACATATACATTCGTATGTGCCCACATACATACATACCTAATGCGCATAGGATCGATATGACGAGATGAAAGATAGGAGAGATCTTTTTCGATAGGAATTGATTCACCTCGCACCGGTGTAAAATTTTTTTAATTCGAACTGTATAACATCGGTAACGCGACGAGCTATATATGCCGAGGCTTAACGAAATTTTGAGTCGGGTACATTTGCAGTTGAAGTTGATTGAACATTGAAATCTCGGGTTTCATCGTCAGGCCGCCGTTGATCGCGAAGTGGATAGATGTTTCGGAATATCAATTTTTCCCTCCAAATACGTGTACACGCGGGCGACGAGGGCGATTTAATTGTTTTTATATCAGGCGGATGAAACTGGCCGCTCGTGCACTTAACCCATTTCGCAAACTCGATATACCACAGGCATTGTCAGCGCTGACGAAACGTTTTGTAATCCAATGAGTGATTTAATTGCGCAGCGACCAATTCGTCGTTTAAACGCAATGTATCGCCAATTGATGATATTGGATTTAACAATCTATCTATTATAAATATTACTAAAAGTATTTATTAATGTAATAATAAGGAATATATTGCATATTGAATGAAAAAAGTATAATTTGTATATAATTGTGCAAATGAAATTCTTTTCTATAAATATTCATCGTATATTTACAAAACGTGATGTGAAATATTTTCAATAAATTAAATAATTTTAAAGAAATGTATAATTTGTTCTTGCCATTATTTGAATATAAAATTGTAATTGTGTTATTGAAATAGCTCGCTAGTATTTTGGGATTGTAAATGAAAAGTTTTTATCAAACGGCTGTTTAAATGCAATTACCGGCAATATAAAATGTTATTTGTTTGTCGAAGCAAAATTTTATTTGTCAAATAAAATAAATTCTTACAGCAATAAATATTACATGCGATGCTTCCTCTTTCCCGATTAATATAATCTTATATGTATAACAGAATTTGGCAATATATTTTATGTAAAAAGGCATAATTAGCATTAATCAGTAGCTTGTAGTAATAAAAATGTTTTGTTATCGAGCCAATGATATGTCACAAAAGGCACATATTGTTCATAAATCCGATAAAACATCCGACAAATATAATACGCAAAAAGAGATGGGGGTATATCATAGAAATAATAAAACGATGTTAAATTTTCCGTTTAGCAAAATTTATAACTTATCCTTTGCGATGCGGCAGCGAGAGATAAACTTACATGTATTTTGCATACATCTTAAAAATTCCCTGCCGTTATTACGTTACGGTTGCAAAGAGAGGGTCGTTCTACGCTAAATACGGGGCAAATATTTATTCAAGATTATGGCAACGCAGATTATGATACGACTTTATCCTGCATGCAATGTATGTATATTTTCGCCGCGTATACATGTATGTATATGTATACATATATATATATATATATATATATATATATATATATATATATGCGCATGTGTGCGATTCTATTTAAAAAAGGAGGCCTACGGCTATTTAATCTCGTCTGACGATGACGTTTATCTTACAATCAGCTTAGTAAATATTTATCGAATAGACATTAAAAACAAAGATATAAAAATATAAAAAACGAAGAGGTATGTAATCTGTGTTTAAAATATACGGCATATATAGTTGTGCACTCTTTACATATTATGCAGCATAATACTTTCGATTTTAAAGCATTTATTAGAAATACAATAAGTATCGATTTTATTTTTGCATTTTTATTCCCCTTCTTGTCGTTCAATGCTTCCTTGAAAAACATATTTTGTATTTGCTTTATTATCTCCGTTATACCTTTTTTCTTTACAAGTTGTAAAAAAAAACAGTTTTTTTTTAAGAGCCTTCAGTTAACGTAGATTGATTTTCGCGTGAAACGAAATATTGCGTGCATTTACGGATTATTATTCACGTGACTTTTTATATTTAAGAATTTCTTTATATATATATACAATTCTTATTTATTCGCTATAAAACACGCAGATTACATCATAAAACAGTAAAACGCACGTATTACATCATAAGGTGCGAAAAATTTTGACTACTTGCTCCGTCATTCCGTCATCGCCAAATGTCAAAGCTGGGATATGTTAAATCTAGTATATTCAATCGAAAAATTTTTAATTGCATTATTATATAGTAATCTATCAGATTCTAATGTAAACATTCTACATGCGTTTCGGCGATCGTTATTTTCAGCGTTTGGAGAGTGAATCTGGTAATCGGCGATTCGCACGCCCGTTGGAAAAATAGATTCCGCCGTTTAGACAATTTGGCTTCGCGGCCGGGCGATTAATCAATTGCAAATATATACCGCGTAGATTGGAAATACACGCTGCCTATTTCCTGTTTAATCGAATCAAATTGAGATGGTATTTTCCCTGTGTCCGGTCTCCCCATTTATCGGACCAAAATGTCGAGTGGTGCTTTTCTCCTCGTCCAACGTAGAACATAAACGGCCCAAAATACGTTCACTGATTAATCGATCAAAGAGAAAACCACGAAAGTCCTCACCGAAAAGGATGTAGAACAATATTGGGCAGAATAATCTTTTATTATTTTCCTAATGTTAGTTAGAGTTTCGAATAATTTGCGAAATCTATTTGCGCGATAATTTTCTTTTTCCATAAAAACGCAAACGATATGATCTTATCATTTTTTAATCACATCTATTTCTTGCTCCGTCTGTACGTTAAATCTCTCATATCTTTATTTTTATGTAAGTAGCCGAATGCAGAATTTTAAGTGGCACTTTTTTCGCGGAGATGTAAAGGATTTCATTGCAAACAGATGTTAAAATATATTCAGAGTCTTTGCGCGGCGCGTTTACTGTCGCGTTTTATTTTGAAAATTTAGAATAGAGCACTTTTTTAAGTCCCTCCGGACGGAACTTTTATGCTGCTTTTGTAGTAGTCGACCGACGGACATTTTATCGTTTTAGCTTTTATTCCGCGTACTCGCTCACTCGCTCGTTCGCTCGCGCGAGTTCGAAGCTCCCCGTGGATATAGAGAATCGCACGGGACAAACGCGCGCGCGGCCTGTACAAGTGATGCATTGAAAATATTGGGTTGTTTTTAACGCCACCGTTCATCCCGGCGACATGAATTTTTACGATGATTTGACAGCTGTGAGATTTTCATATGAAAGGATCTCCCGTCAAGCTCACGTCGAGGAAATTATTTGAGAAATAAAATTTATACTTCCGGTCTGGATTTTCGGGATTGGCAGCTCGTAGACGATATTAGCATGACGATGTTGACTCGCGTGAGTGTAACGGATTTAATAAATTAATTCCCCAGTTTTGTGGTATAAAAGTCGTATATTCGCTAAAAAGTTATAAATAAAATTATATTAAATGTGAATTTTTTGAAAAGATGCAAATAAATATAAATTTCGGTATAATTATATTATATCCAACATTATACGAGATACACTACACAAGATATTATTAAATAATGTTATGTGTATAATTACATATACAATATAACTATGTATATAATTATATCAAAATTTATATTTGTGTTCATATCTCTTTTAATAAAATTTATATAAATTTATCTACAATTTATATTTTCTGGAAAATATTATTTGAAATTTTATAAATTCTTTTAAAAGATACATGTTTTGATATATTATTATTATTTAATTTATGATTATTTATCAAATACGTATATCTTCCTAGTGTTGTTGTGCAAGTGTCTTTTTCATTTATTTTTCTCACGTGTGGCAAAGATTTTTCAAAATTTGGATTGTTTCCATTCTCTTGCAAAAGTAGAGTATTTGTCAAATACTTCGTCGCCTGTGCTTCTGAAATTTTCATTCAAAGCGTTTCGAATGTCCGACGCGACGCGACACGAGCCCGAAATATGTATATATAACAGCCAACATTCGCCGAGCAGACGACCGATTTAATTTCGCCGCATCGCTCGCTATCGCGCGCGCACTAGCATTTAGCGATCGCGAGTTGCGCTCTATTTTCATTTCCATTATGAATAATGCCGAGGTAGTATAAACGACCACGACCTACTGTGTCGCGATTTGCATGAGGCTATTTTTAATCGGTAACGGAAAACGGTAACGACAATGATGGAACGAGGGCGATATGCAGCTCGGAAAGAATGTCATTTTATAAATATAAATAATCATCTTGTGCGATGTTTATTATTTTAATATCGTCTTTAATATAAAATTAATGTAGACTAACATAACAATATTTTCTGTTTTGCTTTTTCATTTGAAAAAATTTATATGCAAATTTTGAAATCATTTGAGTTCTATATTATGACAAGTAATCACATTTAGCACCAGAATATAATACGTGAAAATGAATGGACTTTATATTGCATATTCTTATTCGGTTCAAATGAATTTAATGTCAAGTGTGGTAGTGGTATTATTTTTATCTTTATTTTTATTCAGTAAACACTATTGTCTACATTATAAATTTAGAATCAGGCAAGTATATTTATACTTTTGTTACTTATATCTTTCATATTTTCAGAACTTTGATATATTATATAATTGATAAAAGTCTGGGTTTTCTTCAAAAAATATCTAAAAATTTTTAATAGTTTCTAAAAGAGTCCTGGCAATATTAAATGTAAAAAATAAAAGTTCGAATATATATGCATATAAAATACTGATTTTACATTATTATTATTATTATTATATAATATAATTATATAAATCGATAATATTTTTTTTATAAGGATCGATTTGATTTATAATACTTTTTGAGATATAAATGCTATCTAGAGTTTTCGAGAAAATATCACATTAGCGAAAAATTTTTTGACACACGAAAACTTGTTAAAGGTTTTTTATCACGGAAACTCTGAAAAATCAGCATATGAGCTATACTGTTTCATTTTTTATTATATTATTAATTGTCAAAAACTTTTTTGAAATCACAGACGTCACATTTAGTGATAAATTTGAGAATACAACATAATAAAAAAGCTTTATTTTCTTTCAGGATATTTTTAATGCATGAAATGACAATAAAGACTAACTATTTCTCGAGTTGTAATTCTCTAAAAAAAGATAAATCGACAGTAAACTACTAATAAAGAATTTCGGAAAACGGTTGTCAACGAACCACCGTACAAGGAAACGCACTACAAGCGAATCGCGTTGTCGGAATAAGGCCAGCGTGCATTTTACGCAGGACGATATAATCCTGAAAGTCGAAGGTACGGCAGTGATGCGATGCAAAAGTGGCATGGTATGGTGTAGCATGAGATGCAGTATAAGAGGCTCCGCGAAGGTATACGGAGCGATATCGCATCGTCGACTCGTAAAATCTCATGAGGTCGCTGTCTCGGTATCGAGAGATGTCTCGTGGGCAGGATAGACGTTGGCAGCGAGGCGGAGAGGAACATGACGACGACGACGACGACGAAAAAGGAGGTTTGGAATGTTGCGAGACGTATATTCGATCTGGGTGAGGTAAGTCTGATCGGAAGAGCAGGAGGGGAGGCACGGCGGTCCATCACAATTTCACATTTCACGAGCTGCTGTTGCTGCCGCAGCAAGCAAGCGCTCTGCTCGCTCGCGGCGCGATTTCTACGAGCGTGGATATTTGAAGGGAAAGCTCCGTCGACACGCCGTATTCTGCGTTTCTCTGCGCAGAAAATCTCTTTTTGTAACCCCCGCAGGAAAAACTCGACGTTTCCGAAATGTAATCCTGCATTTCATCCGCTCATCTCTACTACGTCTGTTAAAATACAATTTTTTGCGCGCAAAAATCATGCAGATGATAGAGAAGAAAAAGGAATACTCGTTTTAATGGCATTAATTTAGACACATATTGCATTTGCACAAGCTCACGTGGAAATGGTGAGGTTTTACTATAGATATGGAGATAAAATATTGTTCATTTTTCTAAATTTTACACCATTTTATATAAATCATTGTGGAATGCAATTACTTAACATTTATTCATTTTATTTTTGTTATGAGAATCAGTAATGATAAAAGTAATTTTTTCAAAATTAATAAAAATACATTAGAGACCACAGAGATATAATAACAAGGTTTAAAGAGACGATAAGTGCTTCTTTTCGTCGGAATATCACGCTCGGCATTTCTAGCGACGATGTTCGACTTCCTCCATTTAGCGAACGAAAATTTCCCGAGCGCTTGTATAATTCTTGCCTCGATATATTCCTTGCGTTAATCACGCGCAAACAGGTATCTCGTTAATGAAGGGAGAAAGAGGAGGGCAATCCCCGATCATCGAGATGGTTACCGGATCGCGTAACACGACGCGTATCTGCGACGACGCGTAAGCCCGATTTACTTATCGGCGCTCTACGAGGCCCTCTCCCAGGCAGCGGATGATGCATATCGGGTTAACGAGAGAACGTGCAACCGGGAGAAACGTGATTAGAGCGCGCGGGCGGAGGTCGTGCGCACACAGATGGACGACGGTTGGTTAATTTTCAATTAACCGAGGGAGCGAGCGCGGCTCCGCCGGACGGGGGACACCGGATTATATCCGACGACGGCGATCGGCACGTCGGATAGCCAGCCAGCCGCCAGGTGACTGCCGATCCGGGCTCCGCTTGTGTAATGTACACCCGGGCGTACACTACACACGTTGCGGGCGCTCCTCTTTCTGATCGCAGCCTCCCCGGGATTGATTGGACACAGCCGTACTCGATTAAATTGTCGCGCGAATACGGACTCATCTCTGTCTCCCTCTTCTCATTATGTCTCTATCTATCTCTATCTCTCTCTCTCTCTCTCTCTTCTCTGGGATTGCTCCCCGTAAAGCCGGGTCTCTTCAAAGCACTCCGCGCGCATCATGTCGATGTAATCGCTAATTCATCGAGGGCTCGTGATCGGCGTCACTATCATCTTCGCGTAATACCGCTAACGAAGTTAAATCTTGGGGATGCGGCTAGTAGTGGTAACCCGATATACGTATTACGCGATGCGTGCATCGCCGCTAAGACATCATTTATTTCATTCGTTATCCATCGTTTATTTAAGGACGATTTATTTTTGGGTGCAAATGTATAAGATGAATAAAGATGCGTAATTTGTTATGCTTATTTACATGTTACCAAAGTTTCCTAACATATATATATCAATTTGTATGCTTTTTATAATTTTATTTATCTATTTATTTTTTTAATCTAAACATATTTTAAGCTTGCACTATAGAAAAAAAAATGTATTATAGTAAAACGTTACGGTAAAATGATAGATTTATCATTTTTCTTGTTCTCTAGCAATATAATGATTGTAGATATTTGAATACGTCGAATTTAAAAAAATGTGTTCAACTTGATAATTGGTAAACCAACATTTCTTGCCTCTCTCACTCTTTCCTCTGTTACGTTTTATTTCTCCTCCGCCAGTCGTTTATACATGGGTCCTTATTCCCGCTGCCTTCTTACATCCCGAGTATGAAAAATTCCCTCTTGCCGACGCCATTCAATTTCCCTTTCTTCTCTCGCGAATACGACGCGAGCCGAGCCGCCATCTCGTTAGTAACGCGATCTTTTTTACGCGCGAGACAAGTAATTTTCCATCATCTCCATTTTTTTTTTTTGTCCATTGCGCCGAAATTGCCGGTGCTCTCGCGTTACCGCAATTAATTTCCCGCCGGGTAGGAACGCGGCTATCAATCGGGCGATGGTGAGGACGATGTCCTTTTCCACGGCGCGAACATTGCGCTCATCCTTCAAGCGAAACTGAATCTTTATTACAGCGAAATACTATCTCCGCTCGGTAAGACGGGAAAACTTATTTCGCCGGGAGCTCTCGCAAGAACATCTATATACGCCATATGCTGCCAATTCGGTCTTCAGTTTCATCTTGGATCTTGCCTCGGATGCTTGGCTAAGAAAGTACGATTCTGTTGTTAAAGCAGAATAAGCTGTTGACGAAACGATCGTCAACAATCGTGAACGTGGACGCGTCATAAAATGAAGATAAATCCGAGTTGCAACGGTATCTCCTTGCAAAATGGCAAAATGTATTTTTATTTTAACAGAATTGATATTAATTAAATATAGATTAAATATAATTTATAAACAAGCTATAAATATTGTTTAAAAAATCAAAATTTTGAATGGTAGAAATACGCGAGCATCTTAATTGGAGTCAAGAACTTTTGCGAATAATTATTGAAGCTTCGTGGATATATAAAGAGTATATGCATATTTACTTGTATAGCTCGCTAAACGAGAAAGTTGCTTTATAAATCATTGTTCGTACAATGTGCTACTCTGTCGTTTTAGGAGGCAACTTGCAGCAAGAGGTTCCTTTAGGAATTCGAGTCATGTCTCGTCGATGGAATGCCGGCTCGTTGAAGGCAAGCTTGGGGAGGGTGGGTGGGTCGGATAAAGGCGATCAACTAGAAGACGACCTCTTACCGCACCTTATACGTGTAATAACGATTAACATTGATGGTGCACCTGTCGCTCTTGTATATTGTCGCAGCTTACGCTCATTGGCGGTGCTATTAACTTCCAACGTTATCTCCGAGCGACTAGGTATTTTCGACTCATCTACTTTTGCGTAAATATTCGGTTCTTCATATCATTATCTAGACTAAATACCGGAGAGACGGATAACAAAAAAACAAATTGAATATGCAAGCAATTTTATATATAATTATAAAAAGCTGCTATTATCATTACGATCATTAAATTTATTGCCACAAATCAATCTCTATTCCTTGTCTTATGATTTGTAAATATGAATAGTTATTTTATTGGGAAACTATTTTTGCGGTTGAATGTAACCGAAGCTTTGTATATTCGGTTTTTTGCATATTTAACTCTTACTGGTCTGCCGTTTGTGGCTGCTGCGGTATAACTAGAGCCAAAATTTTAGTTTAATAGCCACTTGTGCCATAACTGTCAGCCTGTTGACTGCCCCCCCGTTCACCCTTTTTGCATCGAACTTATCGATTTCATTATACGACATACGATTAATGATAAATATTATGTGCGGCAAAAATTTTACGTTGAAGAAATTTTAATAAAATTTGATTGTTGAAATTTTATTAAAATTTTCTACGACCGTATTAATATTTTTATTTAATTAATTATATTAACTGCCTGGCTAGAGTTGAAAATTCATTTATTCTCTCGTTGTCGAGTTCACGTGCGCTTACGAGGGGCTTAATACGATTGCGAAAATAACCTGTGAGATAGGTCATTTTCATCGTGGCGCATTTTACGCGATGAAGCGCTGAAATTCTCCACTGCGATTTGCCTCAAGTTACCGATCCGGTGCAACTTCCTCTCGTATAGCCGGTATCGAGTTTACAACTCTGATGTTATCTATTCCAAGCACACAATTTATGCTTGCAAAAGATGGGATATGCCGAGAGTTGGCTAAACAGGTCAGTGGCACGTAGAACGTAATAAGGACACTTCACAACTCGATACTATATCAGAGAAACAATTGAGTTTAAATCGTATTCTTCAAAATAATAAAATGGACAAACGAAGAAATTAAATATATTGTTTTATTGCTTTTTCATGCGTATGTAATAAATTCCTAAAAACTGTACGCAAATACTCAGTTTTTTGATTGTAGAAAAAAAATTATTTCTATTAATTTAAGAGTAAAAAGCAAGAAAAATTAACGGATTATAATTATCTTTAGCGAAGGAAATAACAATAACTATCTTGGCATAGCTCTGTGTCGCAACACAACTGCCATTGTTATTATTTGCAATATATAGCGTCAAAGATTACAGCTGTTAATGAACAATTCATGTTTTACTTGGCAGAGACGCTCTGATTACCATACTTCTGATGAACGTCGCCGGTTGCTGTCGTCGCGAGTTTGTAAACAGTCGGTTCGTGGAATACCGACGCATCATCAAAGTGATTAGGTGTTTGTCATTCGTGTGCGGGCGATAGTTCGATTGAATTTCTAACTCCAAAAAGTGGTTTTAATTATCGATTGCGCCCATCGTGCGCGGAGGGATAGCGGAGAAGCAATTAGCTTTTTGCACGCCCGAGGTTGGCCCCTTTCCCACATTCGCCGTCGCTCAAAGGAGAGAAATTCTTGCGAGAATTAAATGTCAATCAGCCATGACGTTCATTAAGCGGCGCCGTTTGTTCTTGGCTTTTCCGTTTTTTTTTCTTTTTTTTTTCACTCGCCGCGCGCGCAAAAGAGAACTTGTACTATCGTCCATGTATTCTAATCCGGATCGCCGGATCCTCAGAATCGGTTTTTCGGCCGATTCGTTTGAAAGATTTCTTCGTGGCATGTTGATTTTTCAACAATATATATACACTCAATTTTTATGTGAAAAATTAATAGAAGTATACGAAAATGCGCAATGTATTAATTGTTTATTTATATTTTATAAACAATATTTTCAAAAATTAATAAAATATAACATTAGTCGCCAGATATTACGTCATTAGTTGACTTTTATAAAATTCCCTTAAATAATTTTTGCAACTTATAGAAAGAGAGTGGCCGAGAGGGGAGGAGGAAAAGTGCAAATGCACATCGTAGCATTGTGCACGAGCACCAATGCAACAATGTTTTTTAGAACGGATCGAAGATTTGCTCTAGGTGGTGCACGATAGACAACACATGTTGTAGCTTTGATAAATGGTAAGGCGAGAATAGCCATTTCTCGCTGCGGTACTTAGACGGCGGCGCTTCTTTGCGAGATGTCTTTTCACGGCGGAGTAGGCTGCCGCTTTCCTTTGCATAAAACATAATTACTTAGAACGGCGGAGAGTAATGCCGAGTGCTCTCTTCGAAACACAAAAGGCGACGTACACACGCTCCGAGGTATCTCAGGTAGCGTGAACGGGATCCGTGGTGTTTCTCAGCGAGAGCACAACAGTGCGTATAAGATCAAATGCGCATCCATTTCCGCGGAAACGAGTTCATTCCGTTTCGTAAATTTCGCGCACAACACCTGTGTCCCGCGGTCTAACGCGATTCAATTTATAATCCACTGCATATCGGAGAGCTGTCGAAGAATATATCATTGCGCAATATTTTATTAAAAAATATAAAAAGAGTCTCTTGCTGCAATTTATATATAATTTCAAGACTCTTATCGTTTTTTTCATCTTATATTCCAAGTTTCTAAAAAAGACTAGTCGAGGGGTTGGACACTTTAAATTTCTCATGAATATCGCAACCCGGACCCGGTATCCTCGGTGACGGGAAAATGCTTTCCCATCATTCCAACGTCGTCGTCATCGATCCGACCTTCCTCACGGAGTCGAAAGTGTAGAAATGGCCGCGCGTGCCCATTCGTATTCACGGTTATGTTCCCGACGGCAATTCTCATAAGTTTTTCCTCCAACTTTCCCGTATTCAATTTGCGTGCCACGCTGCGGTAGTCCTTCTCATTTTTCTTTATACCTTTGCAAAAAAGAAAAAAAACGTTCGGTCGCTACTCCGGATATCGTATATTCACTTTCGATAAGCACACGGAAACGATGTAAGAAACAGGGAGTCTGCATGAGGAGGGTATATACATATATCACTTATATTATCGCATATATATAATATCATATATCGTTAATCGTTTCTGTTGTATTGTTTTGGAGGAAACATCTAGAAAATTGGAAAGAGACGTTTCGATGCTCCTCGTGAAAATTTTTAAACATTCGTTCGCGAGTATATATATATATATATATATTTGCGACCGACGACGCGAATCTGACATCCGCCACTTTTGCGTGATACACCGATCTTCGCTTTCATATGCGTGTGTGCATTCGCGTGTATGCACTACATACGTATGCGGGGAAAATTGCGCGTATCGTCGGCGTATACATTACGCATACAGATAGACAACACCGCCGATCCGGAGCTTTTGTGCAAGAAGCTCCTGAAGCCCCCGGCTCGCTCCCTCCCTCACGATTCGCCTCTATGCGGGGAAGAAGAAGCCTCGCTCGTAATGGATGTAAAACGTATGCGGCTTGGTCCATTCTTTATCTTATACATGCCCATACACATATATACGCGAGACGCGGGGATGCCTCGAAGTAAGCGTGCATTCGTAGCAATATACTTCGCTCGTGAAAATGGAAATGGAATCGCTTCTACCGCGCGGCCCCGGGCTCGTATCGTGTTTCGACGGTGTAAATGGGCCGGTCGGCAAATTTATATGGCTGCCATATATAATAATAATAATAATAATAATAATAATAATAATAATAATAATATATATGTATCGCAAAGGAACCTTTTGGTATTGATAATTGTTGTTTCGGTATGTTAAAAAATTTACATCCTTGTTTTTTTGAAATTTTTTTTTATGCTGTCGATAATTTACGTAACATAGTGTAACATGCTCTTTAAATCGATTACGAAATGGGTAAATGGGTCCTTTTATCAAATATTGCTATTCTACATAACAGCGATATTGTAAAATATTGTAAAACGTAATACAATAAGATTGCTCTTTCTAATAAATATAAATTTTGTTAAAATAATTATTTCTCGAAATATTTTTTTTTTTTTTTCAATTTTGTTATATCGCATTAGATATGCATTGATCAAGAAAATAATTAAATTTCGTCGTATTGCAAATTTCTATCTATAATCATTGTAATGAGTCTCCATTGTAGCAAAAGTATCTCGTGTGAAACAAAATTATGATATCGCTGTACAGTGAAGCGTATCGAAATATAAATATAAGGATATGCATGACGCACTTTTACATAGAACATTCCATACTTTTGTAGCATTTTGATTTGTTGCTCTATGAATATATAATTTTATTCATATTTAATTGTGAATATTTAATTGTGATTATATCTTCTTGTGTGGGGATAATTTTACAACAATGTAATACTATTCGTGTAAAAAAGACTATAATAATCAAGAAACGATTTTTTTTTATATAAAAAAATGATGTCGTAACTGGAGGAGGATCATTAAACTATAACAACGCTTGAAATAATTATGAAAATTAACATTAATGGCTCATAAAAAATATACTATTATGATGATGTAACTATTACGATGATGAGCATTATATGATAGGTAATGAAAACATAATGACGATGCGTCACACAAAAGTCGATTAAATATAGATATAATATAAAATAATAGGAACGCGATAAATGCGGTAATTTAATTTAAAGCTTTTATGCTATCGTTGATCGTGTATTAGCAGCTTCAATAGCTTCGCGTTGCAGCTTTGTTCGGAAAATATAGTAGCCTATAAGTTCATTAGCTATTGTTGTGCATATATACGTACGGGCGTATTCATAATATTGCTTGCAAATGATTGCCATAAAGAAAGTAAAGGAAAAACTGAAAAGCTGACTATAAATATCGAAGCTTTAAATATATTGGACTTGAAATCTGATACGGTGACAGCAACAATAATATATAAATATATGTATTTCATATACATGTGTGTGTATGTAACAATGTTGATAAATGTAATAAGCGCGATTATGCTAAATTTTCATAGAATTCTCCTTGTCGCAAATTTATCACGAATAGCAATTAATAGATGAATAATCTTAATTATTCCTCTCTCTTTATCATCATTAGTAGTAAGGTACAGAAACGGATGAATTCCAACCTGTTACTTAATATTTCCTTACGTCATTAATATTTTATTTTTTATCGATTGTTATCATCGTTATATAACAAGTTAGTCTTCGCACAATGGATCGGTTATAAGCGGAAACAAAAATTCGTGTTTTGAAGAAGGGTAAATTTTGAAATGTCAGCGTACGTTTTACTGTGTTTTGTCTTCGTATTCTGCTATTTTCCTCTATACACAAGACGAAATATACAATATATATATATATATATATATATATATATATATATGTTGTATTATATACGTGCCTAACAAAAACATAAACAGAAACACTGAAACTTTGGTATATGTTACAATCGCAAACAACGGCTAACTATTATTTGCTCGAAACTCCTTTTATATTCCCGAATAAATGTGAAAAATAGCACGATCGTAATATTTAAAAACCGACTATCCTAAATTCTCTGATAATTCTAACTCCAAAGTTCCACTTTCATTGTTATCTCACTTAATAGTCCGGATTCGCATATCATTAGTATAATATTAGTATCATGTATCCTTCCATTAGTGATTCGAATATCACATTTCTACCTAATTTTCGATAATTTTAGGGGGAAATCTCTGAAATTATTAATTTATCCCAACAATTAAAAATCAGATATATTACAGTGAACGCAGTTAATTTGTTAAATGTCGCATTATTAACAATAAGTTTAATATTATTTTCGCGAAAATCTATCTCTATTTTTCGCCTCTGCTTTCTCGACAAAATTAATCTCAGCTTGAATTCATCTTGTAAATATAACTTTGCGTGTGCGCAATTTTCTCAGCATAATTCACAATCGTTGCGCTTCAAATGTCACATTGTTTCTCGAATTACTTCATTTTCTCAGAGGACAATTACTCGCGGAAAATGACGACAGCCGGTGAGACGTGGCGTCTCGTATATCGTCCCTACACTCTATACCGGTCGTCTGTTTATTACGCAAACATAAATGTTAATATTAATTCCGTATACACGCGTGCGCGCGTACACGGAGGGTAGCAGTTATTGTTTCTCGCATTTCACGTATTCCGCATACAGACCGTTGCGGCGCGCCGTCGCATAATCGATTCCGCGTATCTGCGCGATGACGAATGACTTTGAAATAGGTACTTCGGAGATAAATAAACATTTTGCGCTGCAAATATTACCTAAAGCCGCTCTGTTATTAATCGATTCGTCGATCGGTGGATGTAGCCGGCGTAACGGCAAGCGTGATAAGTAATATCAGTCTGAATACAAAATGGTGACTATTACGCCATAAATAAGGTCGTGAAAAGAATTTCGCAATTTTACGTCATGGACACGCGTAACCGCGCTTTTCTTGACTCCCGTTTTCTTTTTTTTACGAGAGCAGTCGGTTTTTCCAGTAATAAAAATTCCTCAAAATCGCATTTCACGAGAATATTATGCGGCGGCTACGTAAGAGGGGTCTCCGAAGCAAATGTTACCAGCCACGGTGTTGATCGACCGATGGCGAGATGCCAAGAGGGACTATCGTGATAACACGCCGGAACATAACGCGGCGGAATGCCCTGTGAAAGGGAATAAAATTGGTCGAACGCCCGATAAATGCATCGTCCGAGAGGGACGAGATATGAAATTCAAGGCTTTACACAAGAGAAATGCCCTTGCGCCCTTTTGCGAACAAAGGAGAGATCTATACGAAGGATCATTAAAGGCTTACACACTAATGACTTTCCATATCGACGATTGCATATCCGTGCCGTCATATTTGAACTTTCCCCGTCTGTAAATCGCGCGTCTCTAACTTAATAAGCGACTTAATCTCAATGCTACGATCAACGTTGATTGATGAGCGCGCGTGCGAAATCGTTATTAGGTTCATTTATTATAGCGATTAGCAGCAGCGTGTGTTCTCCTCGTAACGCGTATTTGGACATATTTTACGGTGAGAGGTAGGAGAGGTAGAAGAACAATGTGCGGTTGGTTTTTCTCGTCACGAACGAAAGGGATGAACGAGGTCCCGTCTCCGGGGGCGTTGGATATAGCTGAAAGAGTAACGCGAGCGTCACAATTGTAACTTTAATTTCTCGAGGCGACAATCTCGATGGAATCGCGACGGAACAATCATGGGATAGGGACTCGGACAGAACGAATGCGCAGCAACAAGGAGGAGAAGGGGGAGGAGAGAAGGGCCGAGAATGTTATCCGCATCTCGGTTGATAGCAGGGTGAGAAGGGGAAAGGTGGGGAAGGTTGGCAGCTTGGAAGTGAGGGTTTGCAGCTTAACCCCCGTGTCCTTTTGGCCCGCGTGTTTTCCTCCACCTGTTTCCACATCCGTATGAAACTTATCCTGTTTCGAAAGTTTCGATCGTGTCGTGTTGTCGAGTCGCTTTATAACGCGGCCAACTTTTGCGCAGCGCACACACCGATCAGGTTCGCTAATTGAACTTTAGAACATTACCACGCGCGCACCGCCTGCCCCTTTGATGGCAACGAACCCGGACAGTAGTCGGCGGAAGGGCATCGTTTTAACGAAAACACCGTGTAATCGAGAGAACGACGCGCTTTTAGTAATGAAAGCAGTAAAGGAGTACACTCGCAAAGATCTGAAGGAGTGCGATATAAAGTTGATTCCTTTTCGTTTAAATATTCAACGTTATATTTTTTTTATATTATTTTAAAATATTGTACAATTGTGCCTTTTTAATGTCTTTATAAATCTTTAATTATGCATTTTTTACTCGCTGCTTGTTTTTATCAAACTCCTTTGCGCTATGAGTATCTTTTAGAGTCTTTTTGACAGGGGCTTTAACGCGCTAAAAATTTAGTGGTTCGATGGTACGAAAAGAGCGACGGAGGAAAAGTAAAGAGGATGAAAAGATCGCTTTCGACTTTTCCGGATGACTTTGTGAATCTTAGCTGTTTCGTGTAAGTGGCGGATGAGAGGGAAACCTTGTCGGCAAATCTACTTAACTTAATCTCGACAGTAATTTGATAGTTATTCTTTTTAATACGTAATATTTAAGCAACATTAGAGTTCAATAATGCATAGAGTGTAAAGAAAATTTTCTGCATTATAAAACGCGCTTATAAATGTTATGTATGGCTAAAAGTAAATTTAAATAATTTAAATAATAAAAAATTTTATATTTTTTTCAAAAATTATTAAAATTTTTAAATATATTTATATTATAATGTACATGACAAAATTTTTTTTTTTAAAGTTAAAATAAATTTAAATAATTGCAATGATATAATATGTGTGCCCACTCGAAAGATATTAAAATTACATAATTTGTGAACTAGCATTTCATACAGCAGTAATGATCAAATCAGTGTTTTGACTTGTTTCATCTTATTAGAAATTGCATATAGAATATATCATGAAAATCAAATATCAAAATATTATTTATTTAATTATATGTTTATCACTGTTGCATGCTTGCTTAGATAACTTCTCTCTCTGGATGCGCAAACATAAACGATACCAACTTTAATTTGATCACGAAAGGAAATTAAACGGTTTACGCTAAAGCCGGCGTGTTTTACTAAAATCTATTTCGCTACGAAATTACGAAAGCGCGTACCGAGAATTTATCGACTGGTGACTTTCCACTGGTGGGCAAGACGACCGCCTACGGTCGCCTTTGCTTTAGCGCATTCTCTACGTCGCCGCCATGAAAATTAATGAACGCCTAGAACTCCGACGAGCTTCCGTTTCCGGTCGTCCAGGCAAGCGCGAGCGCCGACGGCGAGCGAGAGGGAAGGAAAAACCCAGAGAGCTCGGTCAGAAAACGTAGTGTTTCGCTCGTAGCTCGTTAGAATAGAGAAGGAGCGAGCGGCATAATTTCCAGTAAAACATTCGTTCTCGTCGCTCGCTAGTTCTGTGCCGAGAGTTTTAGCCGTCACTGACTGCTGGCTGCCTCTAATAAAATGCAATCTGATATACTTTCGCAACCATTAAAGCATATTTCCCACTTATTGTCAGAACGTTCATCGCTGACAAGCGATTCTAACGATGGGAACGCGAGAACATATGAGATATATTTGCGCGAGTTCCAGAACAAGTTTAGAATGAAATATATCAGTAGATAAGAAATATGAATTTAATGAGAATTCGAAGAAAGAGATAAATATATTTTTCAATCCTTCAATCGCAACTGTACCATTCTTTTGCCTTGTAATATTTTCTAGAATTGTTATTTGTAAATTGTTCTATATAAATTGTTCTATACAATAAATTTACAACATACTGGGTATCTGGTTTCCTAGATTATCCCGAGATTAGACGCTGATAGACTGGACATCTTGATCAAGACGATATCGGTTGCCCCGATATATTATCTACGTCTCTTGTCAATAAAGCGCTGATATTGATTGCCGATACCGTTAAGGATATCGGTTGTTGATATCGTGCTGATATTCATTGGCAATGTAGGGGTAAGATTGACGTTGGTAGTTTCGTTATCATTTCGACTTCCAACCAATCAAGTGCGGATGTTGCTTTAGATTGATGGTGAATTTTTGTATCGATACCGATGAGATAGCTTATTGCGGATTCTCGTTTACGATCCGCGTTTGGGCGATGAAACGAAACAAGTTGCGAAGCATGCGACGATAGAAGACGGAGTTTACATTGACATGACGAAGAAGAGCTAAGAGTTTTGATCATAAATCAGCTTTACTTCAAGAATTAATCGTGAGAGAAAGACACGACGGAAGACGCGAGGGAAGAAGAGGAAGAAAGAAGAGAAGGGAGATAATATATAGAGTAAGGCGACATCTCCTCTTCTTGCAGATTAGAAGCGGATAAAGCTAAGGCTAGAGCAGAGACGAGTTACCGCCACCCGGACTCGAGTCTTTAAATGCATAACACGCTTAATCCTACGTAATACCATGCTCCTTATCGTTCCTTACTCTCGAGCGAAGGAAAGGACTCTTCTCTCTGCGTCGCAATTGCCTCTGTCGCTCTATTTTGTCCCACGAGCCTCGGTCGAAATACCACTCTTGTTTCCGTATTCGACGAACGTGGCCAATCCTGGAATAACGACGAGGCCGGGAGAGAAGAGCAGAACTAAAAGAACAACAGAGGGACCGGTGTTCCGGAAAATAAACCATCCGTAGCGCAGTTCCCAGTAAAATTTATCCCGCTGATAAAAAAAAAAAGGAAGAGAAAACGCACTAAATTTCGTTCGGTCGGAATCACTGCGGGACGGAAGTTGAACAAGCTGGTTTTGCATACGCTGACCATAATCATTCGTCGATTCTAAGACAATCCGCTGGAATCTCTCTCTCGGCTACCCTTTAGTATTTATAAGTCGATGGAAAGCCAAGGAAATAGGACTTGCATCGCGTCCCTCTCTGAGACTTTGATGAACAAACTAAAGTTACTCGCGAGAAACAAGCGCTTATTTACATAGTGGATTTTACCGAAGCGGCAAGACACTAGCGAGGTTTTGTAGTTTTATGATAATGAGATTAGTGTAACGGGATTTACGCGTAAATGACTCGCGCATTTTTTCGATTTTGCTATTGAAGTAATGCGAGAGGATTTGACTTGAACATACCCCGTGAAAAATTTGCGCTCCGCTTACGGATTTCCTAACGTCCTCCCAACGTCTCTACGATAATGGAGATTACGTGCCATCCGGTCTTATGTGGATGTAAAAAATAGAAGAGACGCGTTGAGAAAGTTTCACAACCGAAGTCTCTCGCGCGCCATCGTCATCGCATTGTTTCCGTGAAAAGAAACTCGAGTACTGCGGCTTTCCGATCGAGAATTGTCGATGATTCGGATGCGGCTTCAATGATACCGCTGATTGTTTCCGCTTTTTATTCGGCGAATAGCGGAGGCAGATAAATGCGCGCGCGTCGTCACAATGGGGAAAGAAAAGGAAAAATACGATGTTTCTTTTTCCGCCAGTTCGGGCATTTACTTACACGGTGCGTGCGGTTTTCGAGAGCGAAATAATTTTTTGCTTGTACGGTTTCGCTACTGGATGTGCTCTCGCGCTGTCATCCGGGATAACATTATGACGCAGCGTACATCCGCGACGACGTAAATCCGTGTTATTTCGGACGTAATGGAATCGATAGAGCGGACTGGCGCGTGTTTACTCGCGAAACAAGCGGAGTCAACGAAAAATAAAAGATTAAAATGGACGATGCGGCGATCCTCGTGCGTTAATCGAAAATATTTTTTTCCCCGACCAGCTGACCGCGCGATGAACTCGATATGTTTATTCCCGCCGAGCGGTCTGCGCGCGCGCGCGCGCGCCATGCTTTTATCAAAAAGTGAGCGGAAACACTTGCATAGGTTGTGCATATATAAATTGGAGCATTTATATTTGCACGTTATATTTTGCGAATTTATATATTTTTTTTTTTTTTTTTTCGAAGCTATCGAGGATAATTAGCGATCGAAGGGAGAAAGCAATATCGAATTCTAATTGACGAATGTGTTTTGTGCGCCCGTTTTTTGTCGCGATCGAAAAAAGTTTCCGCATGAGTATCAATGAATTGTCTTTTTTTCCCCTCGAAACGACGGACACATAGCTTGAAGAATGTAACGGCTTAAGGAAGTCTTGGTTGGCGTGCGCGGTTGCTGTATAAAGTAGATACAGACCGCGTCCATTAAGTCGCACTTACCGCTCGCGCGTCGAGTGTGCATCAGTGCTTTGCTTTATCGATATTATTATCGTAGTTCCCATTTAGGCGCTACGTGCGTACAATGCGATTACAATTCCCTATACTATCGTGTTTGCAATTCTATAGCGGAGCTTAAGTCAGTTTGTGGGTGCTGCCGCGAAAATTGTCGCCAAGGCGCAATCCGGCGGGAGTTTCTCTCGCGGGGAAAAAGGAGATACATTTGCGCGTATTTTGTACGAAATCGTCCATCCTCCACGATTCTATGGAACAATACACATTAAACGAGTGTCTTACGCTATTGTATAGATAGCGGGAATAAAAAACAAGGAGGTATTTGCATAAAATCGATTTGCTGGATTCCGCGTCGCGGTCGCCTCGTCGAAGAGAAGGAAAGCTTAGAAAGCGCCATGGCGAGCGAAAGAAAAATTCAGGGTAAATACGAGGGCTCGAGCGGCCGCAAGGTCGCAAGGTTTTTTTTTTTCGATACCAGCTATGTGGAAAAGAGCAATCGGTCCTGGCTTACGGCCGTTTAACGTTCTTTAGGCAAATAAAAATTGAATGTAAGGTAAATGTTATTTTAACGCGATGCGGGAAAGAGGAAAAACCCGTTATTTCTTGCGTTTTAAACGTGTTGTATAAGCAAATGAGGCGCATATAAATTTATCCTCGTTTACCCCCGTACCTACCTGCCGTCAATATTATGTCTATACTGCAACGTTATATGCGCTTGTGATATTATTTGCCGAGCGACAGACGCTGACACTTCTAGTTTGATATCGTATAATGAATTGTCAATAATGTGTTCCGTTCTCCATATTTCACACAACGCACATACACACAATCGTAAACTCTAAGAAACTCCGTTGAATCATGCGTTGAATTCTGCGCTGGAGGATTCATTTTTTTACGGAGGTACATCACGCGTATTCATCGCGACATGTAATAGGACGTATACGCGCGGGAGCTGAGATAGAAAGAAAATAGTATAAAATAAAAGAAAGAAAGACAAATGGAAAATAGAAGGTTGGGGTCAGTGGCGCTCCGGGAAGAAATAGGATTTATCCCTTCCAAATAACCGGTACCTGTCAGTGCCCCGTCGTTCGCAGGTACCAGTTGTAGAAACTTGTCACGAGGAACGACGACGTCGCACCGTCCCGTCCGTTCCTGGGAATATTGCGCGAGAGACGAAGAAGGAAAAAAGGACGTAGTACGAGCGGAAAGATTGAAGACTTAGTGAGGGTTGGAAGCGCGTGAGAGGAACGGGAAGGACGCGGAAGATGGAAACGTTAGATTTTTCGTGTTCCTTGCGCAAAAGAGAGGAAGTGGAAAAGCATTAGTGAGCGATAAAACCTTTCTTTCCCCCTCTCTCTCTCTCTCTCTCTCTCTCTTTCTCCCTCTTTCTCTTTTTTCACTTTTCTTCTTTTCGATCGTGTCATCCTTTTTTTTTTTTTTTGATCGTGTACTTCTGTCTTCTTTATTGCCGCGAAGCGCGACGCGTTTTTCTCGCACATTCAAATATTGTGCGAGAAAAAGTTCGATCCACTTTCGAAAATGCAACGACTAACAGCGTCAGAGGGAAAGAATGTCGATAGCATGAGTAAACGAGTGTAATGTACCGTGTCGAATAGCTGGATGTGAATGCGCGCACGAATCACGATGATAAAAATTGATAGCCGTCTTGACATCGGTGAATTGCAAATTTTCACGAAATTTTGCGGAGAACCGTTTAACGTAGTTTTATTCTCCGCTCGATTATCGCTCTTGTCTTTCGTTTCTTGGTGAATCGAGCCTGCCTTTTCTATTCACGCTTAACGACTGAATAGAAGTTATGCGAAGTTTTGGAAAAGTATTTTGCAAATTATTATTTCGCTACGCGATAGATCGCGAGGTAACAGGATTACCGCGACAAAAAGCCGTCGCATTTGTCCAGATTTCATTTTATCAAAATTCCAAGTGAGAATCGAAGCATTTTCCCGTTTCCGCGGTAAAGGGCACTTTCGTTCGCGAAGGACTGCTTTGCGGAGAGATGGAGGCTGCGCTAGAAGCTAACCGGAGAATAACCGGCGAAATCGACGCACTCGCTCGGGCGTAGCGCGGACACATCCGTGCATCTCGGAGATTTCTTCGACAGTTTCGCTTCTGCGAATTGCTTGAAATTCGCGAAACCGCAGGGACTTCATCCGCTCAGTGTCTCTCGATCAGCTTTGCGAAAGCGTTGCCGCGATTCATAGTGAAGTATAGAATTTATTATAAGAATGAAAGAAATTCATATTTTATAAGATCGGTTTTATGTATAGTTGAATGAATTAATGCTGCGTTTATATTCAATGATCAAATTTTTTTAATGATGCTTAAGCAATACACAATCATATTTTATCACAATTCCAACATTGACTTTTTTTATTTGAAAGTCGTTCTTAAATATTCTTTTTTTATTTTTTTAGATTTTGTTCTCTCGATAAATTCACACATACACACATATACACTTAGACACGAAGTACGTTAGAGAGTCTTCAGGAACCGGATGTGCCCTTTAGCTTAAATTAGATCATACCCAAAATTAATCCGACGTAGGCGGCGTTTTCAACGTAATCGCATTTGCTTAAGTGACACTTCAAAATCCCGGGCCTTTATTGGTCCTCGACTTGATTCAAGTGCCAATTATTTTCAGAAGATTAATGCGTTAAGCGCGCGCGCGCGAGTTACGAGCCGTGCACTCGATGCACGGGAAGTTTATCTCGCTAAAAGAGAAACGTTATGTTCGATAGTTATCTCCGTACGGAAAGAGGCAAACGTACTCAATGCATATGTGGGGGGGGGGGCGAATGTTGGAGGTTTCCACTCACGATTAGCCGCGCTTTCACCATTGCACTCCACGATGCACTTATGTAGTTGGCACTGCGGGACCGAGAGTGTCGGACGCGGCGCGTATTTGCCGTGGAAAAGCATTTCTTTCTTGCTACTCTCCTTCCTTTGCCGGATGTTCGTTATTTTTTCCACCAGAATGCCACCATTTTGATACTTTTTTCCCCCTTTTCCTTCTCGTTCGTTCTTTCTACTTTGCGCGGTCTACCGTCCTGCGGAAAAGCTTCCTAAAAGGTGGTGGCATCTACTTCTTTCTACGCTGCTTTCTCATGCCACCATCTTCTTTCTCCATTTTAAATTTCTTCCTCGTAATTTTTAATAATGTTTATTCAAAACTATGTGTTAATAGAGATTTTCTACAATGCAATGTTAACGCTTCAGCTTTACTTTAGCTTTTTGCTTTTTCCAGAAAATGTGATTACTTGTCTTATACTGCAAAATCTTCAATATGTTAAATATTCCTTTTTACTGAAGTATTAAAAAAAAATTATATATTTAACATAAATAATTTTTTTTAAGTACTATTTAGATTTTTTAAAGCTCCGATAGAGAATTTCTTCCCATTCTTCTCAAGATTTTAAGAATTAATTGAACACTGATATGTTTTCTTCTTTTTATAAAAAATGTTTTTATAAATTAATAAAGTGTTAGTGACGGAGATGCACATGTGATTGCAAGTGAAAAATCATTTTATATACAATATAGTCTGGCTAGTTTGGATTTAAATTGTTATCTCAAGTGTCGAGAAATTCTGATATTTTGATCATTTAACATTTATTTATCTTAAAACAGTAATTGTTTGTGAGATAAATCAATAGGGGAGAAGTGACCAGAAATAATTACGCTACAAAAGAGTAATTAAACGCGGCCTAATATTTCTCCAGAGCGCAGCGCAGATAATATTTACAAATTATCACGCAACTTGTACATGCAACATTATTTTCCCTTTATTTGGAATTGGTGTAAAGCTTTATGCCAAGTACATTAACCAGTGCGCTATCGGCTTAATTGTCCGCGTTGCAACGCGAATGACACGATTAATCATTTTGAGCCGGTGCGTATCAAACAATTGAAGTTGCGAGGTACGCTGGACTAAATGGACTGAAGTAACCTGTCGCGTATCTGGGAACACGTGCAGTATATAACAGGCACGTGAGCAATGTGACGCGTTGCGATATGACGGAAGACAATGTGACAGGTGGACCAAGCGGAATAACTTATAGTAGCCGAAATATTAAAGGCGAGAAATACTCGTACTATAAGTATATTTACGTATGACCATTACGTATAAAATAAATTACGAGATGCAAATTTAGTTCGGAAAAGAAAAGGTGAAATTGTCGTTTTTCGACAAAAAAATTATATTTATTATAATAAAATTATAATTTATTATAATAAAAAAATTATATTAATTATTATAATGTATAAAATATGTTATATAATATTTGTTTTGCACTATATACTCTAACACGAAATAATAATACTTAAATATTTCAAAATAGATTAATTATTATTCGATTCGTCATACATTATTCACTCAGTATTAACGTAAAATCTTTAAAATTTTTTTTATGAAATTGATATTGCGGTATTGATAAATGAAATTTTATAATAAATAATTAGATATTGTCAAAATAATGTTCGCATTTAGACATTAAGTATATTCTGCTTCCAATATTTATATATATTTTGTTCAGTAAATTATTATTAACATTATATATTATTAATTTTATGTAATATATATTTTATATGTTTGATATATCATTTTTTATTTATATATTCATAAATTACTTAATTTTTTTTTTAATGATTTTTTTTAATGAAAATGTCATTTTTAAATATTAATGAAATAATGTATCTGTTAGATATTATTTCCCTATGAGTTAATAACTTATGACGATATAATCTCCGCATGAGGAAGTTTAAGCCAACATCGAACGTCTGCTGCGACGTTCTGTCGTTGAGATTTCATCAGGGGGTATCTAAGGGGTGTCATAAGCAGCTGCTGTGGACAAGAGTACTTGAAAGCACTTCTGCCCGTTCCAAACTCGAAAATAGCTTCGCTTCGTGCGTTAGTTTCGTCGTTGGACGATGACAGCATACGGACACATCGATTTCCAAGAATTGTAGATTGTACTAAAACGCGCCGATCTTGCATATAAACAATCAACGATCCAATATAAATGTTTTTTTTTTATAAATTAAAGACATTAGACCGAAAGATATATAATCGCGAATAAGCAATTATAAATAATATCAGGGGCAGATGCAGGTAATAGAACAAAAAGTGACAACTAAAATGAGTGCACTATGACTTGATCAGATAAATAATTTGAAATTAAACAATCTACAATTCGCAGTAACATATTAAAAATAGAAATCTATTTATTGAATATGTGAAATTTGATATTTTCCATTATATATAGAGACTTATTTATATTTCCCAATAGATGCGCGATATTTATTACACTTTTCTCTTACAAATTGACGCAATATCGCCGCATAGACTTACAAAATCATAATTTCAAATGGAATACTACTGCGGATATTTCGCATCGGATTTTGCGTGTGTCGAAAAGCTGTCGCATTGACATCGAGCGGATCTCATCGGATTATCGGGCTCTCCGCGAAATTATTGCCATCGCGAAAGAACACGGATGGTATTTTGGAATTTCGAGAGAATCACGCGCGCGGTAAAGGGAAGGGGGCGGGGGCGGGGAGGGAGATGGCCCGCTTGATGGTATAACCGATGGATAACAGACTAACGCTTCGTTATACGCGGACAATAACTATACCTACCCTACCTGCCGCGCTCGTGTCCGTTGAATTATTTATGCAATTAGGCGTCATCGCTGCACGTTATGCGTATCCACCGTGAATCTACGCCGCCGACAACGCCAGCGCTATTGCCGGGCGCTACATCCGTCGATTGACGGGCGTGGAAAGACTACGTTCGATAGATGACTTCGTACCATGAATCGATCCATCGCTGCCGGAGATTTCTGCGTGGCTAAGCTTTAAGAGAGTGCGGCTGGAGGCTATAGGCTTCCATGAACGTGTATTGTTTGATTTGATCTTCTCTTTCGCTTCGATAAAAATATTAGATTCATTTGTATCATGCAGCAAGCTTAAATGTATACGTTCGCGTATTACTCTCGAACAGCACGGTGAAGAGATTGAGTAGAGAGCGTGAACACCCATTATTGCTCTTGTATTCGACAGTTAATTACGTGACGTTTTAATGAAATCAGCACATCATGATTGGATCGACGCAAGTTGATGCATATTTAGCATGCAAATATATGAATTGTGTGTTTTTTTTTTCGTGTCCTTTGTAAATTTAATTTTGTTTATATCGTGCTAAATGCGTGCGCTCTTTTTATTGTAACGCACGTTCACGTTGGGGACAATGCATTTTCGAGTGAATAAGGACCGCTAGATTTTTTTTCTATCGATATATTCATCATTAATATATTCAATTAGGAGCATTTCGGACGAGGAAGTAATCCGGAAAAGTTAGAGATAATAGAGCCGGCACTCGCGAGGGCTCTAACGGCGAGACTAATGGCAGCAAAGTCGAATAATTTGAAATAATGTACGAAACTTGGGCGGGCGATTTGTTCGGCGAGTTTGTAGTCCGTGAAGCGCTAATTTTTCTTCTACGTGACCATTCGAGCGGCTCGTCCGTACCATAATTCGTTTTAGTAGTCGTGAATCGAGCGCGCACCTACGGCGCGATTTATTATCTCGCGAACGAAAAACTCTTAGTTTCCCCGTTGGTCCATTCGACGCTTTCGTATGTCGGACGATCGAGGAAAACTCGTTGGAAAGTCGAAATCTACTTTAGATACGTGACCGGTGATTTTCGCGATTTATATCCCCGCGACTCGTAGCGTTCTCGCGCAAATACCTCGTGCGTTTTCGAGCTTTAAAAGGCCGATCGTGTTTAAAGTCCTCGCGCCATGTGTGTTCAAATGTTTTCGTCATTAAAAGAGAGGCTGTTTGCGCTTTCTCGCGAGAGAAAGGATCGCGAATCGATAAAACAACAGCTGCAAGCCCGATACGTTGCGATATTTGACAACACGTTATTTTGTTTCACTTGCGTAACATAACTGCAAATCGCTTTTGTAAAGCCCATCATCGAACGATATGAATTCGCAGCGCAAAAAATACAAAACTGATTGTATTACACAATTCCTGTAACAAATGCTTCCACGTATATATTTACATGTATTTTAAATCATTGCGCCTTCTCACAGTTACATAATTACGTTATTTAAGCATCGAGATCTATTTTACTCTACAAATCGTTTGGAAAATTTCTGGCTTTTCTCGTCTATTATCAGCACATTTATTAGCATTTTTATTTCTTATCCAACTTTCCAAGCCAAAAATTGTCTGTTTACATCAAGTTTTAATTTAAATATTATACGCAATCAGATTTATATGTGTAATATTATAATATTTTTTGCAATCGTGCTTAAATTATTCCGCCTCTATGTAGCGTCGCCGTATGTAGATATATATGATTTTTCACGTTTATCCATAAATGATGTAAAGTCCATGTAATTCTTTTATGCCGGGTTGTTTGTGAAACGTTTGTCATATTGTAAATTGATAATCCTGTCGGCGAATTTTTGGTGCTTCTATTTGTGCGCGTATTCACAGCGTGTTTCTAGGGACACGCTACTCTTTCGCTCCTGTATATTTTATACGCAGAAAACATCGCGTGTGCAGTATCATATCTGCTTTCACATAAACTTCATATCTGCTTTCATGTATTACTTTCCGTATGCAATTAAAGTATCATTGCGTAAAATACATTAGTTTAGAAATTTTGATTTTTCCCGTTAATTGCGTATAAATTTTCTATTACAGTAATATTACTATGTTGCCTGCGAATTAAGGTTGTCGAAAAATTGTGGAATTCTTTATTTGCGCTTATTCGGCATATTTCAGATGCTTTTTGATTCATGCATGATCGTTGCACAAAAATATGCGGTCAAATCCAGCTTTAATATTTTTTTTTTTAATGAAAAAGAGAAAGCAAAGAAAAAGAGGCAAGGAAGGAGAGAAAAAAAAAGGGGAAACAGAGTAAAGTTATATACATAAAACTCTTTACATATACTTTAATTTATACTTTATTGTTTATCATCAACTGTCTTGTATCTTGAAATGAAAGAAAGAGTTTTGTCGTTATTTTTGCAATTTTACCACGCATTACTACCGTGAAGCAAATTTCTGAAATCGCCCTAAAATAGAGTAGACCGCCGACTAAACTAGTCGTTCTCGCTGGTATAATATCGAGAGTCCGGGAGCCACGTCATTATTAGTATGCTAACGTAAACATTACTGCCCGTGGCTATGCAGAGCCGGGTAACGTAGTCGGTAGCGTAATCCGATACTGTTGTAGGTTATGCCGTGGGTAACTATGCCAAAACTGGGAAGTCTACTGTAATCACGATTGGCGGGATAGAGAGTAGAAGCGCAGATTGCACGGTTAGAGCTGTGTGTATAATTAATTTCGAGGAGATAAAGAGAGAAATAAAAGAGCGGCTATTACGTGTTATAAGATAAACAAAGGAGGATTTTATTTAACTAATAAACCTTTTTTCTTTTAAATTTTCTTTCTTTTTTTTTTTCTTAGTTTATTTTGTCTCATCCGATAAATGACTGGTTCGCGAAAAATCTAGATATGTGGAAAATCGCTCCGCATGCCAAGGAAACCTAGCGCGAAATAAAATATGTATCGGCTACCCTCGTTTCTCTCTAGCGTCTAGTTCACGCTGCAATCCGCCAGCAAATCCATCGGCATCGATTTATTATCCGCAAAACGAGTCTGTCTGGTCGTAAGTTCACCCGCAATCGAATTTGTGGTGGACATTGCCGGATTAATCGATAACGTAAAGATAGGGAGATGAAATTTTTTCTAGACATTTAATCAATAATATTTTTTAAGAGAACAAGAAATTGTTCAAACGAAACATTGTGACAATTTTGATGCCCCTTTCAATATTACTAAGCGTTTTTATAAAAATGAATCGCTGAGAATATAATACACTAATGACATTTGATGAAACGTATATGTCAAATTTGTTTCGTTAATTTTATTGTCTTCACAAAGGATGATTACAGCTGCTGAGATATATTTTGATAAAATCATCAATCTTTAATCACGCATTGAGTCATCTCCTATATCGTAGCAGATGATGGCGTTCAAGAAGCGGATGATCTCGCAGAATACGACTCGTCGCTGATGGCAAATATCTGTATGAACTCGAGTCGATCGGTGGATTCTTTAAGCACGTGATTTCTTTGAATTATGCTCCAATTCGTTCTCGCGTTTCGTTCTAAGCGCCTCGAGGTAATCGAGCGTCACGCCAGATCGCGTTACAAAAATCGTTTCTCGAGGCGTGAGAATCCCCTGCCGTTGGCCCCGGCACTTTATTGGCTCGTCCGTGACGCGAAGACCGCTTCTAGGTCTGACTAATGGCAGTGGCTGACTATTGGCGCGGTCTGACTACTGGCGATCGAGTTATCTTGTTAGCGGCAATCGATATCGGCCAACTGTGAAGAGAGGAGTTATCCTGTCAAATGATGCCATTTCAGTTCTCGACCTGTTTTTCTTCCCCTTTCCGATAACTGATGGACGAAAGAGGCATATTACGCGTTAATGATATTTTAAGATTAAAGTAAATGAGAGAGAGAGAGAGAGAGAGAGAGGGAAAGAGCGATTGAAAAATTACAATTACGAAAGATAGAAAATACTCATCCCTACAAATTTTTTAAATCTTTGGTGGAAGATGAAATATTTATTTTACAAAAGAGAGAGAGAGAATATTTACTTTAGTATTTTCTCTTCTCAATAGTCACATAAAAATATATTCTTTATTATTTGCATTAAAGAGGATAAATATTCCGAAAGTAACATTTTCACAATGAAACTTGTTATCGACTTTTTGTTTTTTTATTTATTAGTTTCGCCAAGAGATACTTTTACATGTATAAAAGTTTTTAAGGCGGTTATACACTTTTTTTTATCTTTCTGGATCAATTAGCTATATATACATGTGTCTTGCATAAGATAATAAAGTGAACTTCGATAAGAATCATTGAGCAAATAGAATTTCTCGTTTGCCGCGTACAGAGAGACGATGTACGATAATTCGCTTCGGATAATTTAGTAAAGCGACAAAAAAATGTATTACTCAGTCAGTTGTTTTCCGTTTGCTATTTCATTTTCTGTTATACCTTGGCGCAATTTCGAACGACGTTGAAAATGCGACGAAAGGACGCCATTATCTCGAGCACGTACTTTACTCAAGCATATTTGCTTTGCACGAGTAAGTAAGTACGCAAATCAGCAGAAATAGAAAAAAAAATATGCTCCCGCTTCCTTAATATTCGCTCCTAGTAACTAGCACACCGGGTGCGCCAATTTTATGTAACACACATTCGGAAGCCTGAAATAACATCAAATCGAAGCTATCGATTATATACGTTAAAATTAATTGATATTCGTCGTGCTTTAATAGATAATGCTAAACATAGCCGGAGGCGACTTTGCATTTGACGAGGTGATACAGTCACGATCGATCTTGAAAGGTCACATGCGCTTGTCATTTTCTTTTACAAAAGTATAAAGGTGAAAGATGAGAACCTTCGCGAGAAATGACGAGAGAGAGAGAGAGAGAGAGAAAGACTAACTTTTTTGAAATATTTATCTAAAATATTTATGACTCTTCACGATTTTACTTTTAAAAGAAATGCATGACAGAAGACGTACTGATAATTTCATATGGAGATCTTGGAAATCCTGTACGCCGTCAAATTCGTCTTCCGTAAGGCAATACGAAGCGTTTCGTGATTCGCCACTGGAGATGGAAACAATATTCTTCCTTCTCCGTACCTAATAGGGGGATCCTGCCTGAGCCGTATTATCCTTGTGAAAAATTCACGGACTCTAAAAGCACGGCCATTCCGGATCCCCGGTCGATCGTCTTGTACATTCGCCGTGTTCCGTACATGGCCCGGAATTCACATTTCCATAAGAGCCGCGCGCCATCGCGGGGATCTCCCGATCGAATCTTTTATCATTCCGCCATCTCTCCTCGAACGATCTCGCGTGCCTATCCACGGACCCTTAACGATGCTACAATGCACCGATCGATAGGCATAATTCATAGACGACAATGTTTCATAAGCCCTACGGCTCTCCCATCCCTCGTTATGTTCCGACATGGACGCGCGTTAATACTTAAATCATGTCTCGCGTTCTATAGTCTGTTAGAAACGACACAGAGTCACGACTGTCGTCGCGTTGTTACGAGCAGTAATATGAACATACGATTGGCATTAGAGACACGCGACGTTAATGGGCGGTTAGCGGTGAGCGGAACGGGCGGTTAACTGTCAGAATAGTGAGATCAAATTGTTCCGCAAAATATTTACCCTTTTCCATTCCGGAAAGAATTTAATTAAAGATCTCATGAAATATCATTTTATTTAATATAACAAATACTTTAATATTAAAAGTTTTATAATATATTAGTATAATATATAAAATATATAATATAATATATTATAAGTTTTATAATTATGTGAGCCTTATATAGAAGGTAGTAAAATTTATTAAAAATTTTAGGTAAATTAATTTTCTTTTTATGTGGTTTAATACACATTCTCGATATTGATTGAAATTATGAAATATTAAATATATAGCATATTTAAAACATTAATTTTATTTAAACATATTAAAAGTAAGAGCATCATTAAACCTTTTTTAGAATCTGTGAAAAAGTTTCGTGGTGAGTATAACGCGTTACTTTTTGTCTGCCTTTTGTTTTGGAAAAAGTAGACAAACATTTATCTTGTGCCGACGGTGCAACGTTGCAGGAAAAATTGACAGGCTTTTTTTTGTTTCAAACTCTTTCTATCCTATGAAGTACCGGATGCATTTATCGATTTGCTTACGAAGCCAATTACGACGGTGTGTAATAGAAGCATTATTCTCTCTAACAGTCACTCTTCTGTAGTTATAAGAAAAAGTAGAGCAAGAGTAAGAATATACCCACCGTCGACGTTTCACATTTCGCAATATTTCGCCGGCTACGTAATTTTCGTAAAAATAGAGAAAATAAAGTGTCATGGAAAATGAAGGGACGGAGAGCTCTGGCTATCATCATCGTTCATCATTAAAAATTTTATATTAGGAGGCTTTGCGTGACACTTCACGGAAATTACAGCAAATGTGGTGTCTTTTATCCGTAAATATTTCATCACGTTAAATTAGATATTAATCTTTAAATTTTTTTCAATACGGATTGCAACTTTTAGGTTCAATAATAATAATGATAACACTATGGACTACATTAATTAAGCACATATGACATTATATGATGATATTTGTTGATTATATTATATATGTATATATTGTGGAGATAATAAATTATTTTGTATTTTTAAAATTTTTAAAAATATTGAAAATATTTCATTAATAGCCGATGAAAAATATATGAAATTATATTCAGTCAGTTGCATAAAAATGTAATAGTGCAAAAATAATAAAAATGTATTAAAATAATAATACAATAGAAAGCTCGCGTAACTAAATTTTACAGAAGCTTTGATTTTATATTAACTAAAATTATATTATTTTTATTTAAAAATGAATATACGTAATATAAATCTTAATTAATTTTTAATTAAGATTAGATAAAATATACGAAATATGCAATCGGTGGAAAAATAACACTACACGTACACATTTTTTAATGCGCGAACATAAATAAACTCGTCATTGTTATTTACATTAACGTTAATTGTTTCAAGATGGAAAATAAAAATATTAAAAAAAATCTCGGTAAGCGTTGTTTTTCTGCTCAATCGTATTCGAAGCTTAGCTTCACTGCTGAATTCCATATGTGAGTCGCGAATTTAAAGGCTACTTGCATAATTTGAAGCGCCCTCAGAACGATGGCGGCATATTTTATCTCTCGCGAACGAGGGAATGCCCCTTCTACCACTTCCCCCACGAATTATTGGTACTTTTGCGACACGGTACGTACGTGCAACTGGCTCATGACTCGCGCGTATATATTTTACCCTGGCATATTAATTAACTCCGAAGCACATAGCCGGGGTTTTTGCGCTGGTCGACTTGCGCAGTGCGAAACGTCGCGAAATTCACTTCAGCGATTATAAATGCGCTAAAATGAAACAAATAAAGGATAACGGTCCTCTAGAGGGCCGCAAATGTGGGGTGCGAGCCGGATAAGCGATTTATCTTTCTCTTTACTTAAATATTTATTTCAAGCTTTAGCTGGAGATTTACGCGCATGTATATTTTAAATATTATATATATATATATATATATATATATATATATATATATATTTGCATAAATGATATCTGAACGCTTTTTATTGTTGTGATTGATAATTGTGTTTTATATAATCGTGATAAAATGCGTCAAATGGGTCAACAATCAATTTTCATCAATATAATCATTCAGAGCGTATCTTTCCCTTTTTTCTTTATTATTTATTATACGAATAAAAATTACTAAATATAATAATAATCGCAAATAATAACATAATTTTTTTTTTAACTTCTCAATATGCAAATAAAACGAATTATTCGCAAATATAAATGTTATAGCTGATTTATGTTTCATGTTTTTTTGACATCAATTTTTTAATATGTCAAAAGACAGAAAATTTGACTGCAACTTGAAATGTATGCAGCTATATAAGATATTATTTGCCACAATTTCCGATATTTCCAATGAAATAAATATGCTTATCGATTAAACAAATAAAACGACACCAATATGATTGTTTTCCATTTGTGTGCAGCGCGTTACGCGTATACCAGATACGCATATGTCGTATCAAGAAGCGGTTGTCATTTGGCGATCCAATTTGTTGTTTTAACAAAATAAATTGCAAATTCGCGTAACGCGATTCTCCCGCCGGATTGACAGGGCTCGCTGCCTCTCGGTGTGAACTGCAGCTCAAATTGAATAATGAATCGCGTCCTGTTTTTTTCGCTTCCACCAGTGGCACTTCAAGGTTAATTAAAAAGTGCAGCTATTTATTTAACTAGCGCGCGCGTATAACACTGCCCTTAATACTTCGGACGTAATTACGTTGCGCGTGCTACTAACAAACCGGTCGCTTGTGTTTAAAATTCTTTGACATCTGAATTTATCGCCCGTCAGTGGAAAAAGTTTACGCTGGACGCGCCGAATAATCCGCACACCAAATGATTTTCGAGTCGTGCCATTCAAAATGTCAACGGCTCGCGATTATGCGCAATTGTGTTCACGCAGCGGTGAAGGGGGATGAGGAAAATTATCGTAAAATTTTTAAAGGCGCACACAGAACGAACAAAATCCCAGTTTCTCCGGAGAGGAGAGGAGAGAGGAGACAATGCTCGAAAACTCGTTCCACGAGGAGCGGACAGAGAGAGCCCGTAACTTAATACCCTGCCGCGTTGTCATCGCGGAAAGTAAAGAGAAATCCGACGTGTACTTAATAAGTTTTCAGTAATAACCGGAGCTCGGATTTCCGTGGTGAGACGCTTGACTTCGTCGACTTGCCACGTCAGTGCCCTTATTACCCGACTACTCTACTAAAATCCTCCACTCGCGCCAGAGCGCGTAATCTTAATAACTGCCGCGATCCGGGCTCAGGCAATAACTATCAAGCGGAATTTATTCGTGGTATTTTTAAATTGCGAAGCGATAATTCTGATTTTGTTGGAATTACCGCGTCTCGAAAAGCGTCTTGAAATGAAATCGTTGATTAATTTTCGACCATTTTAGACGTATCGCGCAATAAAATAGTAATTTGTTCTAACTATTAAATATTTTCGACAAGTACGAGCTTTTCCGGAAAAAAATTATTCGAGTCAATGCCAGACGAAATGCACGTATCTCACATATACATATGCGTATGTATTTGTGCTTAAATTCTATCGGAAAGAAAACTCATGTGTAATTGTACGGTTGTGCAGCCAGGCTTTATGCCAGTTGAATTTTACGTTAACGTGACATCGAGCCGAGGGTCGGCACCGAGAAACAGTGAAATATGAATCTCGGTCGGTGAGATCAGTCAACGAAACCAAGATAATCAAACGCGGCTATCTACCATTGCGCTCTGTAAATCCCAGAAGCAATAAAGTTGCGGCAGAGACAGGCAAGGGAAGAGCGAGGGAGGGAGGCGGGAGAGACAACGGCGTACTTTCCGTTACCACCTTCCTCCACGATGGAATGGTTGCGCGAAAGAGAAAACGAAGAGAGAGAGAGAGAGAGAGAGAGAGAGAGAGAGGTTTCTTCCCGACGATTTTTTAATTACTCGTTCGCAATTTCGCGTCTCCGCGCCCGACGTAAACGCCAGTTCGCGAGGAACGGCCGGCAGACAATTGGCGAGAGAGACGAAAAGGCCGGTGCGGAGAGATGCTGTCGGAACGATCTGGGATTTATGTTATCTCCGGAGGACTCGCGGGAGGCTCGCACGTGTCGGGGAAACTGGATTGGCGGAAAAGAGGAGAGGCACGTGAAGGTCGTTCCGGCCGATATATATAACTAGGTGAGTCAGAGACGGGAAGGTAACTCTCCCTTCGTAGAGCTCTGCGAATTCTCACTTTGCTCTATCCTCGTAATCCTGCCTTCCCGAGAGTAGATTACACATTATCGTGTGCGCGCGCGCGCATATAGGTGCATAATAAATGAAATAATGAAACTCAGCGTCTCTGGCTCTCCTCGTGCTTCGAGCTCCGCGTAATTAATAGGAGGAAATGCGACAAAGTGTGTTCGTTATACGGTAGCGCCGCTTCTAATTTCGCCGTGGTGTAACACGCAGTATTAATTTCGCCTGCTTTATTATCCATACTATCCCGCCGTTTTTACTCCGGAATATCTAATGCGCATGTGCATTACATAATTGGCCGGGACGTACATCAAGAAAATTTTATTATTTATTATTTAATTATTTGTTATATCATTAAGAAATATACCTTTTCGCAATCTAAAAAAAAAAAAAAAAAATTAATATTGGCAATATACTCACCTGTTATCGGATTACAAAGATGAATTTTCACAGAGATATAAAGGTGATAATAAATTAGTTCTGGCGAACGTTGGCTGACTTTAAATTCCTGCGCCGGAATTGAAATCGTGCTATCACGCACAGATAATTGTGTAAAATCTCGACTTGCATTCTAGGTTTCTTTAAAGTCGTCCAAGGATCGCCAGCCGCTTCTCTTCTCGTCATTTTTCATATCAACACGTTTATTCTGATTACGTTGAGGTGTGTATATATTTATAGAGAGAGATCTATAATTATTGTAAATACACGTAGTATGGTCATCGCAATTTCAATATTTGACACGCTCGCGTTTCTCTCGTCAGGCTCATTAGGTGAAATCTCACGCAGCATTCGCAACTCACAGGCACACGAATCACGATCTTACAGAAGAATGTACAAACGAGCACGCACACGTTTACTCGGTCAGAAGATTATGTACAATTCAACATACACGCGCGATTTGCTAGACTTCTCGTCGCACAATTCACGTTATTCCATAGAAAGGAACGCAGTTATGTCAATAAAGAGTGGAAGGTGAAAAAATATTATCGTTCAGCGCCAAAAATAATATTCGACGAAAAAACATTTCAAGTATCAGGCTTACAGAAGCACTGCCAATCAATTTAGCATCTTAAGCCGTCAAATCCTTTTGTATCCCATTGTTTTCTGTGTTTTTCCTACTCTTTCATTATTCGTTCATAATTATGACAATAATTAAAATCAGAAAATAATATTGCAATGTAACGTAAATGTAATAGTAGAACAGAATATTGAATTCGCGAAAGAATGTTTAGGATGGACGAATGAGAAGTCATGTGCTCGAATTTTTCATCGTATAACATATTAGATAATTAATGTTCATTCTTTGTAACACGCGAAAGTCCGGACATTGTCGTGATACACTTCGATATCCGATAGATGTTCAAGAGAATGCACCGGAATATCTGTATTACTGGGATAGAGGATGTATTACGGATTCCGGGAAGTTTGGGATTGATGCGGCGCGGTTATCGCGGCGGATGATACGCGCGGACGCGGCGTAAATGAATATTCCGCTTTAAAAAAAAAAAAAACTTTTGAGGGCTTTATTAGAGCTTTTGACGCTTTCGTACAGCTTAATAGATTTCACGCCGCGGAGAGAAGAATTGACTTTTAGATTCGATATGCCGGCATAGAGATTTCGTATAGCGGGGAAGTGAGGGGAGATTTCTTTTGAAACTGACACGAGGCGTCGGCCCGGGCCACCTTTGCCCTCGAGGTTTCCCTCGCCGCGGATGCAACGTACGCCGCAATGCAGACACGATATACAAAAGCGCAACTTTGCTACTTTGGAGGCTGCGGTGAAACGAATGAGCGTGTCCGTTTGAATGAGCGATCTAACAGTCGGTTCTTACTGAAATTTCGCACGGATGGTCTGCTTTTTCGCGTGCTTTGATCAATGGAGAAGCTTTTTTTTTAATCAGAATAAGACTTTGGACAATGAGTAATTAATTCATGATAATTTGTTAATGAAAACATAATATAATATGTCTCACATCAAAATGCCATGCAATGAGAACAATAATCTCTTTATTACACCTAAAATATATAGAAGAAATCAAAGAAAATTAATAAAATTTTTATCGTTAAAAAAATCCGGTATTTAAATCAGAATATCGCGATATGAGTAATTAATTCATGATAATTTGTTAACGAAAACATAATATAATATGTCTCACATCAAAATGTCATGCAATGAGAACAATAATCTCTTTATTAAACCTAAAATATATAGAAGAAATCAAAGAAAATTAATAAAATTTTTATCGTTAAAAAAATCCGGTATTTAAATCAGAATATCGCGATATCCACATCAAAAATGACAATCAATAATACAATATTTTAACAATAAATTTTTAGTATTTTCAGTTCTCTTTCTTATTTGTATCGATTTTATCAAATGTGATTATTATCACAAAATATGCATATATAAAGTGACAATATTTCAATCTATCGAAAAATAATCTGAACTGTGTCCACATGCAATGACATTTGATTTAAACATTGCGGCTAGTCGGACACACGCACAAAACATATAAACGCGTATTGGCTTGCTCATTCTATGCCAGAATACGGAATTGGGTTGCGTCGCGAAATTTCGCGGTCCAGTCATTTCCTTATCACCGTCGAAAATTTCGCGGCGGCGAAACATGCCCGCGGTATTTGACAGGAAACGTGGAATGTATTGTAGCATGCGAGAAGTGAGAATGCACGAAGGAGGCGCATGTGGAGGGGAACCGGCGCGTGATCGTTAACGGAGCGCGTGCTTAAAATACCTACAAAACCGGAAGGACTGCTGCCAATCGAACTTTTGTGCATGTGTTGTACAGATAGACATCCGGTGTACGGATCGAGTGTACATATCGAGTGGATTTGGACACTGCAGTTATTGTATGCGCTGTACGTGGTACGCGTAAAGTTATAACTTCATCGAACTGAAGTGCATCGTGTTGATCAAATGTCAAAACATTCTTCTTTTTTTTTTTTTATTCGAATTGTTGCATTAAGAGCGATTTCTCTTGGATTTTATCTCTCTTGAGGACAATAGAAAGAACTTTAATTTAAAGTATTTTTAGTCGATTGTGTGCAGGAATTCTTTTACAAAGAAATATTAAAGTAAAAGAGATTGTATTCTTATATGTCAAAATAAAAAATTATATATATATATATATATACGTAATGTCAAATAATATAACGCACAAGAACAGGATATAGAAAAGAAGACAGTTAAGCAATATAGTTAGGTCTATATATATATATCTTTTGAGTTGGCAGGAGGGGCATTGATCTTACGGAGATTTGATTGGAGCACTCAAGGTATAATTTTCTTTTCTCCGTCCACTTCGACCTCGTTCGAGCGCCGAACATAAAAGGAAAAGATTCATCTCGTCTCAACCCTTTCATTCTTGAATTCTTGAAAAAATTCTTTACTACGAAATAGCTGCAAAATTCTAACTATAATGGAAAGAAAGGCGCAAAGTATGTTTAATATTTAAAGAAAATAATATATAATATTAAGATAGAGCACACGTGTTTCGATGCTTGTCGATTAGTAAAAAAGATGTTCCAAATAAAGCATGAAAGAATTAATGCGTAATTTATTCTTTACAACACTATTTTAAATCACGTGAGAAAATTGTGAAATAGCCAATACTCACGCATACATGCTTATATATATATATCTCTTTTTTTATTATTCTTAATCCTCGACTTTGCAGAACTACCATAGTCGCATACACCCGGCGAAAGGATAGATTTACGCTCACGTAGCACACACACACACACAGATACACCCAGGCACACATGCGCATACGTACATATACATATATCTTTATTTCTTTGTCTGACCATTAATCGCAATCCGATCGTTTAATTATACAGTCCCGCCCGCTCTTTAAACGGGCCTCGCCTAATTGGGCGCCCAAGACTTGACGATATACGCGGAGGTATTGTATTACGCACACTCTGAAAAAATATCTTGGCGCTGTACATCGGAGCATATATCTTACAAATTACGAAGGGGGCGTATGTACGCACGAAGGAACGCTCGTCACGTCGACTTTCTTCGCGTTCGTCGGTCGACGACGACAACGACGATCAATAACGAATTTTATGTCGTACGTTTAATATCGGTTAGCCACGAGAAGGAAACGATCAAGATTTTTATTCTTTCTTTATAGCAATTGTTACAAAAACATTTCACAATTATATGAGACAAGAATATATAAATAATATAAATAAATAAAAATCATAACATTTTTGAAAATAAACAAGAACAAGATTCGCGTTAAGGTCATCGTCTCTCACCTTTCCCGTGGACCGGCAAGACGCAATAACGCTCGATACAATTTCCCTGGCAATGTACGTAGATCTTGTAATGTCGTTAACCGATCCGTCGATAACGATCCTTCGTGTGCCTGTTCTCTTGTCGTCCCTCAAAGAAGACGTAGGGGTTTAATCTCGAGCATCTCTCGCGAATAAAGTCTCTCTTTTCTCAATGTCCTTATGTACAAGTTATTTACAACTCCGTCTTCGCTGCGAGTGAACGCGACGATGAGGACCAATATATGTATATATATATATATATATATATCTAAGATGTACACGCGTGTACATTTGTACGGTGCACAACGTACGGCGACGCGCGAAAGATACTCCTCTCGAGATTGTTCCTTGTTATTTTCGACGATAAACTTAAACGAATGTGACATGGCAGTTGTGCGCGTTTATTGTAGTCCTATAGGACAGCTCTGTCCACAAAATTTCGTCGTAAAATAATGCACGTCGCGGCAGTATGTTATTTTTTTAAGGGATCGACGCGAAGTGAAGATATAATCGGCCGCTAAACGATGCGAATTACATCGCGTTTGATATCGCGCGATTTGATATCAATTAAACGCGGGGTTCGTATAAAAGAATCCATGTAGATAACAACATTAATTTCAAATGTATTTTTTATTCATTCTCCATACGCTTCTTCAATTGCTGATTTTTATCGTACGATAGTATTGTTTAAATTGTAAATTTGAATAACCAGCTTTGATATACGCGATGACACAAGTAAACTTGTTTTGCCGGAAAAGAGAAAATAGGAATATGAAAAATTACTCGAATAAAAGAATCAAGTATTATTCGCGATATTTCAAGGAAACTCAAATAAGGTCAATCAAATTCGAAAAATACAGCGCGATGTAATTGACCGTTCGTGAGCCGCTTTTAACTCAACAGTCCAGCAACGTTATTGTCTCTTTATTCACGAATGACGATCCCGTCGCAAAATATCTTCCATTCGAACTAAATGGAATTGTATATGGATGCTCGCGTCGCTATTGAACGATGCGCAGTGTACAAGGTACGTTTAGTAATTAGAATTAATATACATGTTTTCGGAGCGCGAGTAGGCTCTTCATCAACGCACACGATATAATTTCGATAATTAATCTAAATTTATATTCCGTGTCCTCGTCCTCGAGGAAAAGTTATTATTTACAATATCTTACGAGAATGTGTGTCAGATCGTTACGAAGGGAAAATTCTTTCTCGAGTTATTGTGGAAATGCGACTTTTGCGAAATTTCCGCGCGAATATTATTCACACGTCGCGCGTTAGATAAGAGAAAATTCGTGTAAATAGACTAGAATGATGAAAAGATAAAGCGAACGAGCCGCGCGCGAGAAAGGAGGATCGATAGTTCCGCTTATTTTATAATCAGCAAATTTATTCTTACCTTGCAAGTTTCCGTGGTGTGCAGCGAGCTGAAAATTATTCAGAATAAACGTCGATATATAAACTGAGATTTAATTAATCAGCTCACGTCAACGTGACGTACCTGAAACATGCCTGTTAACATGCCACATAGAACGAGTAGAGCAATTATATGTATGCTTTTTTCGAGAGAATCGATCAACCATTCAATAGCAGCGTGATTTGACTGATTAATCGATTAATTACTATTTTCAACAATTATACTGATACTGTGCGAGAAGACATAATTTTATTGGCCGAGCGTGAATTTATTTATGGAATTAGATCGATGCGATCGAATATTGGATAGTTCATAAAACTGCGAGTATTTTTGGAACTAGAAATTCCGCGGTAACGACAAAAGGAAGAGAACGTGTCTGACATAGAGAAAATCTTCACATTGGATTCTCGTAACGCGTCGTGTTCTATGCGGCGCATTTGTTCCGTGTTTGCAACGCGGAAATATTTTTGAGGATTTTCGCGGAATAGATTGATCCTTTCCACGGCGCGGATCTGTCCCGTTCGCGAAATTTATCGTCGCGACGTAATCGACATGATACACAGTACTCCGAGAGAGAAGGAGAAAGGGAGCATATCGATAAAGACGCGCCCATTTTACGAAAATACACTCAACGCGCGACGATCTTCTTTATTCCCATATCTACTTTGTAATATAAAGTATACTCTTGGGATAGAAAATCTACATTCGCCGTCGCGAGACATACAGGTACATCGCCTCTCGCGATACGAACATCCCGCGAAATGTGGAAATCTAGATTTTTCCACACGTTTCTTTCCACTTTATCGGCTTTTCGGTCAACCAATGGAATTTTCCATGGTTTTGTGGACATTTTTAGACACCGATATTTCCCGAGATCAAAAGGATCATATAAGAATGACGATTCTGTTGTGAATAAATTCATTTCGCCACCGTGCGACGTTCTCGATCGATTTACCATACACTTTTTTATACTCCCTTTTTTAAAATTATAATATAAATTTCTCAGGTGTATGTTCTTTCTGTAAATATTTGTTTTTGTACATAATATTTTTAGTTCTCACTGAAGATAAATACAATTCTTGGAATCGACTTTAGAAATTCGACAGTAAAAATTCTGATAATTTTCTTTCTTTCAGATATTTTGTTTAATATATACGATATTTGTCATATATGTATATTCTCTCGCGAATATACAATATCTCGGATTGAAGAAATTCAGTTATTGCATCCGATATATTGAAGAATCTTTTGATATACATCAAAATTATTTGAGCAGTCTTGAATGTTGAAATTAGCTATCTCAATAGGATTGCAAGTAGTAGCATGAGTAGGTAGTAGCATTCAAAGAATGCATCTGGCTTTCTCTCATTATCCTTGTGATCCTTTATCCATGTTCATGCAAATCCTTTACTAAAGTCTAATAGTTCGATCATTGGCAGTAGAGCTCCTGGCAATCGTCATCGGCGAAGAACGAGCGATTACGTCGCAGCCGGACGAAACGCATAATTCACATTCGTATAGAGATATCTTTTCCCGAGAATTCGAGGACGTTTTACTTGAAAGAGAGCGCCGCGCAAAATTCTAAGGAATCGAAAGGTCGGCCACGAAGACGCGCACGATCGTCACGAGTCGGCGGCCATATCAGACGTAGTACTCGTTGACGTTGAGCGCGTCGGAATCGCGTCCCTATACGCAGCTCTCCTGGGTCGAGATGAGGGGCGTGCGGACGGTGACGACCTCCCTCGCCGGGTGATGCTGCTTGCCGCTCATCACGGTGGAGACGGTCGAGTCCTGGAGCACGTTCGCCGTCGTTATGGGGGTGGTCGCGCACGACGGCGCGTTCGAGACGTCTATCTTAGGCGGCCTGGCGTTGTGATCGATGCACGCGTAGACGGTGGCTTCCTTCGTGTACGGCTTGCCGCCCACGATCACCCCGAGACCGCCGTAACCCGGAAGACCACCCAGACCGCCGACACCGCCGCCAAGGCTGGCCAATTTGGCGTCGGTCGCCAGGGTCGACAGGGTGGTGGGCCTCGCCAGGCACAGCTCGGCGTACGTCACCTCGCCGGATAGCTGGAAAAAAGAAAATTGGGATACGCTACACAAAGACCGTTCGGAGAGAGAGAGAGAGACCTTTGTGTTGCCGTAAAAAAAAAATTGTATTATTCTTTTTTATAAAAATTGATTATCATATAAGTATAGCAACGATCAAAGATAGAATTACATTAACTGTTAATATGAAATACGCGATAAAGGACACAGAGAAGAGTCAACTCCAGCTGAATGAGATTCATTGGATCGTACGATGAACGTTGAATTCCACATTAGCCTTGAATCCGATTACGATTGCAATGTGCGTATTGTTTCGATCGATCGAATCGGTCGTGTATTATGCAACAAGTCCGGCTCGGATATCTAATGACACGTGGGGAACAGGAGATTAAGCTAATTTCACTACATTAGCGTACATTGAGTTATATAGACGTGTATGCGCGGTGTAATCTTCGCTAAAGTAAATGCAACCGGGATAATGCATATACGACCGAGCATTTAAATAATCCCGTGCAACTCAACACGAAACGCAGCCAACTTTCGAGATAGAACCAAAGCGTTCCTAAGAAACTAAGGGGAGTTTTCGCGGCGCATTTTCCCTATTCCCGGGACTTAGATAATACGAACAGGTCTAACTTTCGAAATTTTCACTCCTGAATATTCCTAAGAGACCGCCCGGACTAGTTGGCTCGTATCACGGAAACTTTTGACGGCGGAAGTTCTTTCGACTGTTTAGGACGGAAACCCTCGAATGCCCCCGACGCCATTTCCTATAAATTGCACGCAAAACAGCACGAGGAAATGTTCCCTCGCGATGAAACACAGGAAGGAAAGGCATACTTAGACATAGATGTAGACCAAGTTGTTTTCGCAGCGGGTTATTTTATTGCATTTTATCGCGCAAAGGATTAATGAAAGAAGAAATATAAGTTTTATTTGGATTTACAAAACGCAAACTGCCTTTTACTACACAATCGAGCTCTCAATTTTCCAAGAATCTATAATTTATTGCGAGAGTTTCTAAACTCTGACAATCTCTTATACGAGAGCTTACGAGAAATTTTAAATCGTATTGCCAATGTCCGAAGAATTTCCAAATTCCGCGAAAGAATTGAAACAATTGGATGGAAACAATGATTAAAAAAAAAAAAACAACAATTAACTGGAGGTGAAATGGAATACGAAAATTCTTAGCGATAATCAAAGTTTTCCACTCTGGAGTTTTGTTCTTACCGAGGTTTTACCAACAGAACTTTAGATCCCAGCGGTAATTAGCAATTAATTTGGTGTGAAATTGAGGGTGAAGTTTCAGCGAATCGTGACGAAAGGAACTCGAGTAAGAGATGGAGGAAAATTTGAAGGAGAAAACGTGCGTGGAGGTAACGAAAAAAGGGCGGCTTTTAATTCCGATCGTTTGTTATCGCGATCGTAAAAGTTTGCCTTTATAATCCGGCGATTAAGAATATTATACTGGGTGAAAAATAATTTTATTTTGGAAAAAGATCACACTTCTTACCACTCTGCCTGTATATATCTCGGCATTTTAGGATATTTCTTCGACCTCGGAGTGTTTCGCAAAATCGGGAAGAAACGTGGACAGTGCAATTTTCTAGTTTCGAACTGCTGGAAGCGTCGCTTGCCGGTGGAAACTACGCAGAGCCCCGTCTGCCATCCTCACCGGATGGATACTGTTATTTCAAACTACACACCGCTCGGAGGACTTTCTCGGAAATGTTGGCCGAAGCTTATCGCTAAGGGAAAAGGCGAACGACGCGACAGAGTACGACAACGGTGCGATTCGGCAAACTGTCTCGCTTCTTCCGTTTCTTTGCACTCCACTTTGCAGTTTCCCATCTCATTGGATAAACCTATTAATTTTATTAAAACGCTCCTCGCAGAACTAACGGAACTCTCGTGATTTAAACCATCTCGACTTTAATTGTTTAAAATCCCTCTTTGCTACAAAACGATACTTGCTGTATTCACTTGCGCCTCTCGTGCAATCAGAACATTCATTTACTTATAATGGCTATACCAACTATATGGTATGCACCGAGTAGGACAACAAAGTATAATTTAACACGGAATCTAAAGCTAAAGAGAATCGTTTGTTGGAGAATTGGCTTTTGCATGCGCGCAGGTTATATTTGCTAAAGTATGTATATATGTTTCATATACAAAGTACTATTCAATTTTCATCTTTATCTACAAGATTTTATCAAGATTTATTAATATTTATATTAATAATTTATGTGAACAGTAAATCTTTAAAATAAAGTTATGTGCGATGTACAACGTCATTTTAATCCTCAAAGAACGTCATATGAGAAAGAGAAGAAAGGGATGAGAATCAACGTTTCGTCGGAAACGTTAATTCTTTCGCAGATAAAATCGAGAAAATTAATAAATTTCGTTGAGAAAAGAACTTGCGTGTCGCGCGTTACTTACCGGCAAGGTTGGATAATTGCTGTAGTCGTTATGCGAATAAGCGGGAAGTCCTTGGAGGTGATTATTCGTCTGCTGGGCCGGAAGGGACGACGGTGGAAGACCATCCGGTGTGTTTTGCGTTGCCAACGGTGTGCCGGAAGTCGAGCCGGTCAGCTGATAATCTGAATCTTTCAATTCAAGTACAGATAAAAAATCTTCCCGCTCTGCTCCGCGACGAAATACTATAGAGTATGATTTGGTTGAAAAGTTTGTGTCTGTCTTTCAGACGCAATTTCGAAATATCGGTTATGAAAATCGATAAAACGCGTGTCATAAGTGAATGTGAACTTTTCCGATAAAATGGTCAAGTATGCAATACGTGATATTTTTAAGAGATAAAAACATATTTGTGTGACGTACATATAATATATACACATACTGTCTTCTTATAATTTTCAAATAATGTATAAAAAATGTTTATATAAATAGATGCAACGTTTCGTTTCTTCTACACGCATATCATTGGAATGTCAACTTAAATTGATTAGATAAGAGATTTATGCGATATTTTATTGCTACCGTCTATTTTAATAAGAATTATTATTAGAAATGTTGCAAAGCGGCACCACAGCCGTGAAAATTATTCACAGAATTGATTATATTATAAAAAGAAAGCCGCGATGTAACGTGTATTCGTTTATGCTATTAAATCAATTTAATCACTAATTTACATCATGATGATGCACTGAACTTTATCGTAATAAACTAATAACTATGAAGCATTACGAATGTATCGATACGCGGCTTAATTTACCGAGGAGCGATAGGCTAATGCGATATGTTAATTAAATAGTAATTTGTACCTAAACATATATATATATAGCATCGATCGTGATTAAATAATTAACTAAGTAATATCGCGTCCAGAGTAATTTTCTTCATTAGATTAACATTGAATATTTTGTTTGAACGACAAATTATCGTCCCGAATATATATATATTTCGCGAATATAATTAGTAAAATGCCTGATAATTATATAAAGGAAATAATAATTTACTTTTGTCGTATATAAAATCGATCGATATTTTGTTATCCGCTTTAAAAAGTCTATGCAACAAAAATGAGAGGACTTTATACGAAAAGAATGATAAACAATTGGTTGATGATTGTATCGCGCAATTACAAAGCTCGCCAGCGCGATTGTAACTATTCGAACGTTGCGTATCGGATTCGCATAAGCGAGTCTGGTGAACAAGTCTGCCTTGTAATCGGCCGAGTAATTTATTAACAAGTCAGGGGTTAAGTTCTGTAGTTACCGTGCACTCGATCCATAACCGCTAGTGCCCGCCGTTGCCGCGCATTATTGCGAACGATGTAATGACGCATAGCATAGTTGTAGCGCGATGCTGTTAACGAATCGCGGTGCGTTGCACTCGCAATAGAGTCCGCTGAATTTCCGGTCTCGAGTACACTCGCCCAAGTGTTCGCGATCGCTGTCAATCAGGCATTACGCTTGAAAGCCAGCGGCAATGTAGCTGATAAAATTTCCATGTCGAATGGAACGTCAAACTCCCGAAATAGCAACGTTAACTCTATTCCTCTCTTCCTTGTTACTTTTTGCATACATTTAGTTTGTTCGAATAAATGTTGTATTTTTAAATTGATTTAATATTTGTTTTCAATTAAATATCATTTATTTGTCTATTGCACAGATATTTATTTAAAGATAAAAGTGATAAAATTATAAAAAATTTTAAAGTGTTAGAAATGCTGTATATGCTCCCTTATGAAGAATTACATTTTATGAAAAAAATTGTAAGTAAAAATGAATCGAATAGAACCGGACGAAACAACGGAATTAAACGGATAGCGAACTCGTTTCCGCGCGGCCGATTCTTTTAAATTACAGATCAAATTGGAAACTCGGTTCTCTAAAGTAAATTTGCCAAAGCGTACATAGAGAAAAGTGGAATAACCAGATACCATTTCCTTCACATACACACGCATATGATGAAAATAATTAAATGTTTAATTATAAAGAAAAATCATTAGATATTTTTTTTTTCATTATTCTCTATCATGATATTTATGCGATAATAAATTTGAGTATAAAATTGCGACTTTAAATGAAAGAGGACATTAGTCACGAATCCTTCAAAAAATACGAAATTTATTTTTCGCGAATGCAAATTTTTGCTGCAGTTAAAAGGCGGGATGCATCATCGCAACAGGAGTACATTGCGTTGTATTTCATCTCGTTCTTCGATCATAGGATGCAGAGGGGGCACCGTTTGAAATTTTCGAATCTCGATCGATGTATCACTGCGCGATGTGCGTTACGCGTTATTTGTCGTTTTATATACGGGGTAGGCGTTGCGTGCTGATTTACGAAGCTAAATAATTTCGTGCATTGTCCGAATTTTTCCGAGCGTGCGCTTTGCGCCGGATATATGTATATTTAGGATATTTCCGAATTTTTTATTTACACATTGCCCGCGTATAAAGTTTACCGTCAAACGATGCAAATATTAAACAGTTTGACAATAAAAACGATAAATGAGAGATAAATTTGTTCGAAATGCGTGCGCGCAATGCAGTTTTTTCGAATTCATTTAATTTTTATAGAGATTAATCGATATCGAATTTTTTTTTTTTATTGATCTTTTATGTCAAGGATAGTTTCGGGACATACCTTTGTTGGTCGGCACAACGTCCGGATTTCTGTCGTCCGCGTCGTAAAGGTCCTCGGAACTTGGCGCGGTGGCCTTCTTTAGAGGTAAATCGCCTGGCCTTTGAGCTCGTCTCTCGCTCCTCACTTTTAGCGCGGCCAGAATGGTGGCGGTGACGAGCAAAAGTGCAGCGACCACACCGATCAGACCCCCGAGTAACGGGGTAAACTCGAAGGGTACCGGAGTACCTGTGAACAAAACGCGCACTGCTCTCGTGCAAGTATGTCGATACAAGATTCTTCGTGCAATGAATTAAAAGGAGGCGATTTCTTTCAAATATCATCTCAAATACATTATAAACGGATCGAAATAACATTGCGACTCAAATATATCTGGTGTATTGGCGTACAACGATTTTGATTCTTTATCTGTGATTCATTCACACGCGAGATAAGATAAACTAAGCAGCGACTCGCGAGAAAAGTAGCAACGGCACAATTTTCCAGACGGGCTAGCGAGGGTAAACGGATTAAATGAGTTAAAGTCGCATTACGCCGTAAAAAGATTCGAGATATTTGGCCTGCGCGCGAAAATGGAGCCGTCTGACTACCTACCTACCTACCTACCATTTCTAAGATTAATGAATTCGAATCCTTTTGATATCTCTCCACGTTTAAACACCGTCCCGGGCGACGTTTAATTTTCCACGTCTCTTCCGCAACGTCTTCTCTTCGTATTCGCGCGCGCGCGCTATCGTTCTCTACCTGTCCGTTTTTTAATCTCTTTCCTTAGCCCGGGTCTCCCCTCCTGAGAGACATCGTTCGTAATTGCCACTCGTTTTAGTCACGAGCGACCGAGTGTTTTTACTCCGTGCTCCGATGCACAGCCAAAGTGCACGTTAATTTTTAATCAAGGCGAAAGTGCACCGAGTGTACACGATATTTACCTGCCATCTGCCTTTCTTCGTCACCTCTTTGCTTTTTTCCTATTTTGTCTTAAACTTTAACTGATTCTTAAAAATACGTTTCCGTTCGATGCTTTTTGTTCCTCTGTCCCTTTATCAGTGAAATTGCAAATCACAGGTTCGCATACCTAATTTGATTTAAATATACTGAGAGAGAATGCGAAATTTCGTCCTTATTGGGGTCTCGTGCAAAGATATTCAAACGTTCGTAAAACATTAAAGGGATAGGACGAGTAAAGCGAATTTATAATACAAAGAAATCATTAATCATTCAAATTTCAAGGGTACTTGTCTCTTTCGATAAAAACGAATGTTTTTAGGATTTATCATTGCTTTCTTTTCGAAAAACTGCTCCAACTTATTTAATACTTTAAAATACTTTATTTAACTTATTTTTATTTTTACTTTATTTAATATTTTAACTTTTAATTTAACTTTCTTTATTTGCAACAATCGCTGTTTCGTCTCTTTGATTTTCTCATCGGTGTGTGAAAATCTTTTCAAAATCATACTGATTTTACACAAGAATATTATGTTACATTGAATATCGATAATACTGTATGTAACGCATTACATTTTGTTCTGCGAATCGAACCTTGTTTATTTTCCGCGTGACGCGGAAGAGAACTTTTAATAATACACCCTTCTACCGGAACAATATTTATCGAACCGCGCGATACAATACAGCAGTCGTAAGCCAGAAATTTCCGCACCGCGGAAGGTTCGCGAATAATAGTAAATGGAAATAAAAGTAATAGTAATGGAATTAAGCTCTCGCCGCGTTGCGAATATTTGATCGTATCGCGATCAAATAGAACGCTCTCCCTCCCTCTCTCTCTCTCTCTCTCTCTCTCTCTCTATCTCAATAACTTCTTTTTTAAGATCGATTAAAATTAAAAAAAATTAAAAAAAAAAGTACGATAGATGCATTGGCGTGCATTAGCCTGTTTTTCGATACATATTTAGATGCACAAAGGTTGCACCGATGCGGTTTGTATGCGACCTTTGATCATGTATAATTTGCACTTCGCATCGCATCGGGGAGAGCACGAGAGAGAGAGAGGAGAGGAGAGGAGCCGAGATTTTAGAAGCGCCGGCTCCTCCTGTTAGCACGGTCCATGTGTGACCGGACGTTCGTGGAATCTGGAGTCTTTCCGCGCTCTCTCTCGGGAGAGAGGAAGATACGCGCGAGCGAGACGAGGCGACGACGGTGCGCGGGCGATGCGACGTGGAGAGATAGCTGATCCGGGAATTTTATTAAAGTTTCACACTAGCCGGGACTCTCTCCCTTTCTCCTTCCCTCTCCCTCTCTCTCTCTCTCTCTCTCTCTCTCTCTCTATCTATCTATCTCTTTCTCTTTCTCTCTCGCACACGTGGCGAGAGGATCGATTTTCGAACCGACCATTCCGCCTGCATACGCGTATACCGGCTTATATACCCGGTGTACATATACATCACGTCGCGGATGTGCACTCGCCTGAATCGACTGAACCGTGGAAACTGACCGAAAGAGCAATTTCACTTGTAAATTCGTCTCAGACCAATATATATATATATATATATATATATATATATATATATATATATATATATATGTATGTATATATGTATGTCGGGATCGAGTATATCCGTTCTAGGGGGAGATATATCCCGAATCTCTTCCTCTTCTCGTCGGCCGAGATCCTACCAGCCAGAAATCTACGGGATGAATGCGGCTAGCGAGGGATGGATTCGACCAGATCCATTCTCTCGCGCATCTGGACCGGGCTCAACCGCGTAGGATTCGTCGGTAATTCCGCGCGCGGTTTGCGTTTCTTATGGAGCATCCGATAGTCCTGAATTGTATTTTTTTTCTCTCTCTCTCTCTCTCTCTCTCTTTCTCTCTCCCTTTACAAGAACCCGTTGTTTTCGCGATGAAATATAAATGCATGGTGCTACTACACTCGGTGCGCCGAGATGCCAGAATTTTACCGAGAATCGTACGCGAATGTAAATATTTGCGAGCGCGAGAGGTAGGGATGTTGAGCGGACCGAACGATCAATTTCCCTGTACCAATTTTCCGCGGTTTTATTCCGACGAATAATCGTACAGACTCCATCAACGCGTTACCGTGTAGATCTGATCGTCGGAGCGATTATATCGCTCGCGGGAATAGAAAGTTTCACGCTGCTCTCATAGATCTTTCCCTACTTTCGTAATTACAGGTGGACGGCGAGATTAATTCTCGTAATTACTCATGATATATCTGTTTCTGACTGCTTGCGCTTTGCAAATATTACCATCTCCTCGGGATAGAAATTTCTCTTCGTCTTTGTCGCCGAATCTTCTTAGCATCGGGTCGAGAAAATAAGCACCGCTACCCGGTTCAACGAGCCACGTCGACGTTCGTATTTCGGAGGGAGCGTATAGGTATGCGAACCCTCTGGAAATCTGGTGGTAGCGTTTTACGCACCGCCAGAACCGCCGTCAATTTTTGGCCGAAACCGTTTCGTGTAAGTGGATTGGAAAACGTCGAAATAGATTACTACTCCCAGAGAACGGCCGTTCCGTAGAACAATCCACATCTCACGTGTACACATACACACAAATACATGTAACGGTAGATCTAACCTGCGTAATATCCATGCAGGTGTTCGTGCGTGCTTATATGTGTTTGTGCGCCGCCGATTGAATTTTGTCGATTCAGGTACTCAATTTTCGCGGTGAAACCTTTCGTTATGGTCCATGCGGTCTTTAGCTGCGAGGAACGACGAGGCGGTATATCGTGTTTCGACTCGGGGATTCAGGCCGGATGAACGGATTAAAACGTTACATGGGACAATCCGCACGGGTCCGTTCAATTTAATTCGATTAACCCAACGTCCTCCCGGCTACTCTCATAATTTATGGGGTGGCGTTGCGCCGATAATTTGTTCGGACGCTTCTATCAAATTACTTATTCCGGTGACACAGGTACGATCGATAATGTCAGACCTCGAAAGCGACCTGACTCGGATATTGTCGAACAACATTAGTGCCATCAATTTTAGATCTAAGCAACGTTGTTGTGATTGTATTCTGTACGGATGTAAAGATTCTTCGACACAAATAATTATCTTATGATCGTTTTAAAAGTTAATATTTTTCCAAGCGTTAGATTTTTCGACGTAATATTATTAATCTCGATTATCTCAAATAATATTTTGCGAAAGAAACATTTTGTCACAACTTTCGAAAAAACTTTCCACGTCTCGACGTAATATTTCTAGCACAACTTACCAGTCTGCTTTTCGGCGACTTTAAGCGTGAAGCCTTCCAATAGCGTGGGATCGCTTCTTCCCCTCGCATTCACCGCGTATAGAATCATATTCAGAACCTTGCCCGGCTCTAAATCCTGTACGGTGAAAGCCGCATTATCTTTGGACTTGTTGGCCTGCAGAACTCCCGTGTGCTGATCGTACACTTCGAGGAGGAAGTACTGAGGCTGACCACCGTCAAAACCAGCGGTGCATTCCACCGAGAGTGAATCGGTGGTCTGGTTGGTCAGCGTGCAGTTGTACGGAGCTTCCGGTTTGCCTGTACGCGTCATTAACATTGTTTATAGTCTCCCCTCTCTCTCTCTATCTCAATGAAAATTATTTGCGAAACACCGATTTAGCGACAAACACGATGTTGTTCCGGCAGAGCGTTGCGAAACGTTGAGTATGCGCGTTTCGCAGAACGCTTCTCCGGAACTTCTCCCGGAAATCCTTAGCGATTCAGAGAGAACGTGCATCGCTACGTGCGTACATACCCGCAGGAATGATGTGAAATATGCAGGCATTCTTCTGCTGACCGGCCGTGTTGCTCGCCCAGCACAACACCGTGCCGTAGTCCATTTCCGAGACCGGCCGGTATATGAGGACACTCTGGGTATGTCTGGTCGAATTCTTGTAACGCGCCTGGGGCACGTCCACCATCTCCTCGGTATTGTTGAAGGTCCAACGGAAGCTCTCCGGCGGCGGGTACGCCTCGACCCTGCATATCACGTGAGCGTCCTCGTGTCTCGCCACCCCGTAGATTCTCTTTTGATCCGGCACGCAGATCGGCTTGTCTAGAAGAAAAAATCGGATAGGCGATTTTATTAATTAACGGCAACAGTTACAGCGATGATAGTGATTTGCCGGAAAGCAGAATGCAAACAAAATTTAATAATTTTTAGTGGATAAAATATTTTTAAATCATTTATTGATATTGTATTTTTCGTTTATAATATCGAGGATATTCAGATGTAATCGTCATTTTTCTTATTATCGTTTTTTTTTTTGATATTTACGGGCTGAAGAACAGCTGGACAAGTCCCTTCTAAGAAATTCTTATTTCGCGCGCGTTAAATAAATCTCTGTGATAAAAAAAAAATTTACGTTAGCGAGATAAAAGTAGATATGATACATCGGACAGAGAGAAAGCCGCAGCATGCGACATGCAGATCGTAGCCGTGGAGTTTACACGCATTTATTAAAAATGCGAGGATGAGGGGACGGACGAAGCGGCACGAAGCGGAATGGCCATCGCCCGGCTTTTCGACGGAAGATCGATGGGCATTATTCGCCCGTTCGCTCGAATAGTTTCCCCATTTTTCGCGGCGCAAACGAAGGCCGGAACGAGGGGGGAGGGGAGGGGGGAAGGAGAGGGAGGGAAATCGGAGTTTGCCGGTTCGGAATAATTTGTTGGTTCGTTGTGGATCGTCCTATTTTTCTTCGTTACATCCAATCCCCTCCCTTCTATCCCGTCCGCTGCTTCAACCCCTTCAACTATGTTTTTAATGAATAATCATGCCGACATTCTGATGTTTGACGTTTATTCACGAGTAATATCCTCGGAGTCTCATAAGCCCGGCTACCAATTATGGGGGCTAGACAGTCGCGATTCTCCCGAAAGCCATTCTATGGAAGGCGCTTAATAACGTCGCTATTTAAATGTCAGTCATCGGTTACGTTGCCGCATCGTTTACATCGTATTACATTGAGATGTCTGCGACGTCGTGAGTGCCTCTCTTTGAAACAATTACAAGGATTTCGGACGGAATAAAATGGAATAATCGAGATCGGCTTCGTAAGGAGCCAAGAGCCAAAGAGGTGGAAAGACGTTCTTTTCAACAAAGCAGCGAATCGAGTTTGCTCGGAATAAAATTTTTCATACAATCGAGATGCTCGTCGTATCGCGTGCGTTTCTAGTACGGCAGTGATAACGCGATCAACGATAACGGCTACTTACACATGATCTTAAGCTCCACGATATTGCTGTAGCCGTCGCCTTCGACGTTGCTGGCAATGCAGGTGTAATTTCCGGCTTGGGACCGATTCACCTCTCGGAGAGCCAAGCCGTATTGCTGGACTATAATGCCGTTCTTCGCGTTATTCTGAATCACGTGCCCCTGGAACAATGTGCATTCATTCGATTAAATCCAAGTGCCGTCGTGATATTTCTCAGCAAGTATTTCGATTATTATTTCCAATCTACATGTAGGCCGATCTTGTCTATTTCGAAAACCGCCTATCGTTTTACAAATATACGCTTGTATTAATCGATCGATAATTAAACTTGCCGGAATAAAGAGGGAGAATGTAAAATTGCACCTTGCGTATAAAATATTTGTAATACAATCTGTAGACACTGTGCGACGTAGCACAGAGTTCACATTCGGTGTGAAAATAACCTGGCGATATATGTGTTTCACTCAGAACAACGGTGGGATTTTATTTAATTAAATGGGCTTTTATTAATATTGAGTTAATGAACTCTGCAGCGCCAACGACGACATCGGTAAAGTTGAATATTTTGTATTTACAAAGCATTTATGAACGCCTCGCGCGACCCATAATGTAACGTACTATATTAAACAATATATAATGATGTCAGCGTCAGCAAAGGTGGCAAGGACGCAAAATGTGAATAGACGTCGACGAAAAACAGGTAAAGAGGAGGCGCGTAATGAGATGTGCGAATATAACGCGAGCATAAAAACGGCGTCGACGTGGCGAAGGAAAATTATACCACCATATTTATATCAAAATATCGCAGTGTACACAGTAGCGATCTTCCAAGTATCATTGAGTTTTCACATGTTGCGGGCAAAAAAAAAAAAAAAAACTACATTAATGTTTATTCATCTCCGGGATGAAATTCATGGAAATAAAATTGATTACGTACATTTTATTCAGAGAAAAAATCGTTACGATAGTCCTAATGAAAACAGTCGTAAAACAGTTAGCAAGATAAAACAACTTTCGGCACATCTTTATGCTGTAAAATGTAAATGAAAAAGTTGATTAAGATAAAGGACGAGATAATTTCAGATTGCATTAAGAAAGATGTATTTAAGATTGCATTAAGGAAGATTCTTGTGTGATATAATTGTATTATGTTTGCGTAACGGGGGTGAACGTTACGGTCCGCAAGTTTAGGTAATATTTAGAGAAATAGCAGAGGTATTTTAGGCATACAGAAAGTTTGTTTCCTATTTGTCGGTTTCGACTGCGATAGCCATTATTCTGAACTAACAGTTTTAGGTGAAGTCGGAACTATTCAAGCACAAATATATTACTCGGGAAAATCCAGAGGTCATTGTTCAAATTCAAACCTTCAGCTTTCTCAATTCGTTTGTGTTGTGTGTCTGTATTCAGTTGTTTCATATACATGCATTTTTATCTATTAATTAATTTTATCTATTAATTCGTTTTTTTTTTTAATAACAATAATGGCAAATGTGTATATTTATGTGCATGTTTTGTTGATTAAAAATTATAAACATATATATATATACATATAAAAAAAACGAATTCACGATATAGAAAATCTTTCTCAATGATTTCACTTACATTATGCTTCCACACGACTTTGTAGGCATCTGGATTCGCACGAACTTTGCACTCGAAATATACGTCATCGCCTTCTTCGATGTCATCTGGATTCATATTCGAGCCAAGTTGTAGATGCAAGATCGGAACAACTGTAAAAAGAAAATACGTAATGAAAGTTATTAAAATAATCTATTGATTATTTATTTTTGTAATTTACAAAAGATTATCTGTCGCATAAATATCTCCTCCCTTCCCCGCAAATCAATATCCTCTAAGCAATTAAAAATTGAAGAAAATATATACAAAATGTAAACAAGTCAAAATTTTCGCTAATTGTTATAAGAAAGATGACAGAAAATCATCTAGCGTTTAAGAAAAATAATTAGAAACGGGCTTCTTATGTGTGAGCATTAAAGTTTTAAATTTATACATTTTTAAATACACACATATAAATTTATTCTAAAAGAATCAAGTTACATTTTTATATTTTCTATTTTTATTAGACGTCGATCGAAAAGGGCTCCTTTTTTTTTTACAACACGCATAAAACTCGCGGAGAAGTATTCGCGAAGAATCAATTTTCTAGCAACTACTAACGTAATCGAAAGAATCTTTACTTGCAAAGCTATATCTTGTTTATCAAAAACAATAGACTCTCTCTTGCCTCGCATCGGGGTTTTCGAATTCGCGAGATGTCGGCCGCGACAAGCCAATAAATCGCCGCCGCGTCGGACGTTCCATTTTGGCCGCCGTCGTTGACGTCTCGTTATTGTGATTACATTTGCGTTTGCACGAACGTAATCTATATCGACGGTCTTGTTTCGGCCTGCCAGGCTTTTAACCCGTTTACCCGTTGCCCGATGCATACATACGATACAACTGTATGTCGCGCACGCGGATTTTTCGATGTGTCGATTGCGCGAGGAGCGACGTGCGTTTATGAGTTTAGGACTTGATGAATCACTGCCAACTTGTTTTTACGTGGCGATACGCGAATTTAACGCGCAATTTCGCATCCAAATTTTCAAAACTGTTTGTTTTTGTTTGCGCCGTCAGTTGTATACATTCTCAAATATATATATATATATATATATATATATATATATATATATATATATATTTTGAATCTTTTACAAGGAAAAAGAGAATTTCAGACGGATACAGTCGGAGCGCGAGCCCGCTAAAGTGAAATTTTTGCTAGGATAACATAGAAATGTTTGCGCAGTACGCGTAACAATTTCATTCCCGATGAGACCTGTGTTTACTTTCATAGTCGTATAAAAATAAAAAGCGAACACCGAGCGTTTATTATACGCTGAGAAATATTCTTTACTCGTTTGTTTTTATTGCGCGACAAGGCATAAAGGAGAGAAATGATTGCGCGTTATTGTCGTGTAATAATGTTGGATCTGGAACATTGTCGGCCTGCTCGAATAATATTGACGGCGGTGTGTTAATGAATAATGATATCAATGATAATAATGCCCGGCTTCGCACCGAGCGTATCACGTTGCCAGTTACGAGTATGTAAACTCGTGGTTTATCCTCTAGCTATCGGTTTGTGATCTGATATTATCCTCGTCCAATTTTTTTTTTTTTTTTTTTCAGACTGTCTGTACTAATATCCGTACATGCAGTGTATCATAATTATTCTGATTATGCAGAATGCAGACGGTAATATATCGTCGGGAATAATATTCAACAAAACGCATGCATCATGTTGTTGTTATTATTAATAAATGCAAGACAAAAGATATCTCATATAATCGCTGAATATTATTCTCTTTATCGAGCAATAGTGCGATTCTATGAAAATTACTGGCAGATCTTTAATTTTCATTGCTTGCGTGTAAGTCTCTTCATTTGTATTTTTAAACGAGAATGCATACTTACAAAAAACATTCAGTTTCCATGTATCCTCCGCGATGCCGCGTTGAATTTTAGGATTTTCAGCCCTGCACGTGATAACTTTATCGTGATCTAATAGAGTGGGCTGAAACGTTAAGATGGATGTCGTCATGTTACCATCCTGCGAAACCTGCAACAAAATCGGATGATAATATTGGTTTTATTATTACTATTAACGCAATTATTAACTATCGATTAACGAGAAAATATACTTTGTGTAGTTATATCTGTTATAAGATGAGATAATATAAAGCTATTAATTATGCATCGTATAAATTTTATACATATAATGGCGCGATCACGGGTTCAGAGAGGATGTATATCGGATTTATATAAAATTATTCTCATAATCGATATATCGAAATTATAATTACGCGTTACATATTTTAATGTGCCTTATGCCGTTAATTGCATTTCCGATATTTTTTTACTACATCGCGCTTATTAAAGTGCGCATCGTGCACGAGTAATTAGATCACGTGTACTTAATGCCAATGCTTAATATGAACGCGTTATCTGTTTTGTTAATAGCAATAAATGAACAATTTGCGACAGCAAATCAGGTATATCCACCCATTATCAGTTACGATAATGCACCAACATTTTGTGTGTTTGTTATTTTGCACATGTTGTTACGTATATTAATTTGCAAGCGTTTCATTAAAGTCTCGCTGCTAATTAGTGTCGACGCCAGATAACGCGTATGCAGAAACGTGATATATGTATTTTAACATGAGGCCACTATGAGGGAAGAGAACTAATTAAAATCGACAAGCTACCGTAAATGTTTCTTTTCTCTCGAGATTATAAACTATACGCAGTTTATGTAATTTTTTAAAACCATTTTTAAGGATTTTACTAAAAAGATAATCTCGAGTCAAAGGATGGTATAGCTTTGCGGGTGTAATTATTCGTACTCGCGCGGTAGCGCGCGTTTCAAGTAAGGCCTTATAAGCCAAGCGTTAATCCGGCGATAAGTCTTAATGACCGGACGAGTCAGTCCAGGAGGCGTTTATCACCCACCTTTGCAGGTGGTGTAATAGGACCTGGCTTTCACGTGAGTATTTCACCCCCTTATGCGCAAGGTGAATGTAACTTTAACGTAACCGGCACGAAAGCAGCCTCTGTAAATCTACGCGAGGCGTAGATGTCTTGTCAGAAAAACATATAATTATCAAACATCTATACACGACCACATCCTTCACGCTCACGCGCAATCTTTTATTACGAACGAGAATCTACACAGAGTATCTACAAGACGAACACAATACGATATTTTAATAGCATATTCTGTAGATTAATTAAAGTTGAAGATTTTAATATCAAAATATCGAGATCGTAATAACTTTTCAACCATAAAGTTCACAAGTAATAAGATTCTAATTATATTCACAAATTAAGATTTATTCTTATTTTTATGGTTTAGTTGATATCGATTTTCATATTTCAATTATAATTTGATCGATAGAAATAAAATCAATCCTCGATTTTATCAAAGAAGTATTTTTATGGGAAGTAATTATTATAATCTTTATTTACAAGTTTTTATTTATAAGTTTTGAGAAAAGTAAAATTGCATGAGCTTAATAAATATAATAATATTAATAATTGTAATTAAATAATAAAATTTGTAGCTTAATTTCAATTGAAATTAACTTAAAGTTATGATAATTATTCTCGCCATTTCTTTAATTCTTCTAAGACACAATAATACGGTAACACAAATTTTCTAAATTTAAATAGTGAATTCGTCAGCTCTAGATTAGAATCGATTTTCATGCAAATACAGTTAAACAATTCTCTCTCTCTCTCTCTCTCTCTCTTTATACAATTGCTTCAGTAAGAGAAAGCTCTTACTGAAATTGCGGTAAATTTGTGTAGCAATGATGAGAGTGACAACTATCTGATCACGTTTGCAATCGCGTCTTATCACGTCACTCGATATTGGTCAAGCTAATGGACTTTTCAAAGCTAATTGAATGGCTTTAAATTAGCAGCTTTCAAATCAAAAGTCTACATTAATGCGCTTTTGTATAAAAGAGAGTTGCACTTGTAATTCGATTAATGAAAATTTTTCCATTTTATTATCATTTGTGTAACGAACTTAATCGCTTTTTTTGATAAAATATTCTTGACAGTTGTCCGCGATAATTTATGTTGTTACTTTGTTGCTTGTAGAATATAGCTAAATAAAGTCAAACGACACACACACACATATATACTTTTATTTTTCACACAACTTTAGTAAAATTTGTATTGATTTAGAAAATTTATCAGAAACATATTACATAATATATATATAATACAAATTTTCGCATTTTATAAGAATAAGAAAAGAAACGATGGTTTCATGCATGTAATAACAATGCTGCGATTAATAAACCATATGCATATCTCGTTCCATTATAAATATTAGAGTTGCAACCGTGCAATTCCCTTGAGAGCACGATTAAAATCATGTTAATACGTTTTTAAAAAAGGCAACATTTCAGGTATTTTCGCAGAAATATTGGTTGGTAATATAAATATGGCTCATAATAATGACGCGATAGAAAAGTGCAAATATATCCTAGAAAGAAAAAAAAAAACAATATAATCTTAAATTTATTGCATATAATTTAATTAATCTCATTGAGAGTTTATTTACAATTAGAACTATTATTGCAGTATTCTCTCAATGGTTTTCCAAATATGGAATTTCTTAACGAGCAATACAGATTGCAGATGAAGAGATTGAAACTTTTGCATCGCAGTGTACGTATGCGGGGGCGGCGGAGCCGGGAATGAAATTGGCCCGAAATTCGCGCGGCGGTCATAAATCGGCAAAGTCGAATCACCCACTGCCAACTATACTGTTCACAATCCACCCTCTCTTCCTATCCCCTCCGTTTCATCCCTGTGTTTTTCTGTCCTCTCTCTCTCCCTGTTCGCCATGCCTCGATATGTCTACCGGTACCGAGCTTCATTCGACACCGTGATATTATGACGTATAACGCGAGATAGCGCGAACGTGTCAGAGCTGGACGCCGCCAACAACGTGATCGTTATTTGCGGCGCAAAATATCAGCTGTTTGAATCTCTCCGCCACTATGGCGGATCATCGTCGATCACACGCGAGATCGATCGAATCGGCGTTATTGCAAAATTCACGCGTACGGATGGCAGCGGAGAGGCCCGCGTGTGTATTCGCGCTCATTTTTCATTCGGTAAGTTTTACCGCATCTTGATTATGCACGGAATAGCCGGTGAGAGAGTAGCGTTACGTGAGATTCCTGCACGCAGAGATCAACGTATCTTTATGGTTTCTTCAAATATAATTTATTACAAATTTCTATCAAGTAATCAGCATATTAATATTATTGTACTTATAATATCACACAAATTGTCACGTGAATTTGATCGCGGACAAAAATGTTTATCGATGCAGAGGAATATCCGAATAGTACGCGTGAAATCGAATTTTTCCAAAGAATCATGGATAAGACGATAAACGAAGAGAATAGTTGGAATAAATACAGTTATTTTTCCAATATTCGTTTCGATTTCGTCGAATTGTATTTTAGACGGATTTTCAAAGAGAAAAATCGCTCAATAAGATTAATGGTTTATTTGAGCTCACATGCGATAGAAATTTCGTCATCGATGCGTCGCAATCAAATGAGCTTTATGTTTTAATAAAATTCAAGAATATAATCTTTTCCTAATAAAAACTTGGTAAATTTTAATTGAAGAAAAATTTTAATAATTTTTGAAGAAACTATAGAGAGAGTCTGAAATTTAGTGAAAATATATATGTGCAAGGTTAAAGTAACTTAAGATTTAAATTTGGGATTATATCATGTTGGATAATAACATGCTAAAAATTTAAGCATGACACGAATGGAAAGTAAAAAGTAAAAATAAGAGATTACAGATAGAAATATAATCACGTGCTTGTATTGTTCTATATTCAACACATTGTATATCTCTCCTAACATTCGAGTCTGTCATAGAACTATTGACAAGTCGTCGGATGATGGATGGTGTCCATCGCTCCATAGTTACGTGTGTACCGTCTATATTAGATAACTTTGTCCTGTTCCTATAGATCAGATGGATCCTTAATGTCAAACGTCTCAAATTCACATCTAGCATACATCGCTCAATTTACACGATTAATTGGAGCAAAAGAACAAAAGTATAATATATATATATATATATATATATATATATATATATATATATATTTTGGTATTATATTTTTCTTTTTTAAGAGAAAATCAATTAATCTTTTCCGTTTATTTGTATAATGAGCCAATTCTTTCTACAATGGCTGATTCAATCGCGTACGTTTACCGTTGAGACCGAAAGAAAAACTCTTAAAAAACTCTTACAAACCGTAGTTGCGAGAGACGGCGTATACATCGAGATTCGAGATGCAATTTGGGGGCGGTTGGGTCAAAGAATCACGTTTCAGGAAGAGTTTGCGCCGCGGAAACGCAAGACGGGCGTAGATCGATGGTTCGCTCGAGACTTCGAGTTCGTATATATACGACAGAGTTCCCTCGTGATGTTAGGATCAAAGAGCGGGGGCAGACGCGCACGCGAGATAGAGATGAGAGAGAGAGAGAGAGAGAGAGAGAGAGGGGGCAAATCGCAAGAGCGAGAGCGAGATCACGAAAGCATCGCCACTATCCGGTAATTGCGCCATGGCGTGTCGAAGGGGGAGCTTAATGGCAACGATGCAAATACCGATACCGGCGCTAATGTCAGTGATTTCGTGGAGAAACGTGGGCGTCTCGAAGGAGATGCCGCGTACGTCCCTCGGATCGCGCAGTTTTTTGGCTCTTCTCCCTCGGTCACGTTAAATCTCCTCGATGGAATCCGATTGCTTTTTTTTTTCCATATCGCGCCCCGCAGGAAACGACGACGAGCACGCGCGATGCGGTACGTATTTTTTTTTTTACGCCGAATCATTGAATCATCTCGCGACAGCAAATTAGCGTGACTCGTCCCGGAGGTATTATAGGAGGTATATAGTTCAGTTTCGCCGAATAAGAATTTCATAGCTACGAGATACGTCATATTACAGATAAAAGATCGTGATGCGAGGAGGAGATAATGGAGATCGATTGTCTCGCGGTATCGATGATAACATTAGCGAGTTAGGCGAAGAGGAAATATAGGCTACGATGTATCATTCTGTTTTTTTTTTTCACTCCACATTTCGACGCGAAAGCGCAGAATAGAAAATTATTTTACAGTTCGCGTCGTTTGTTTCCCTTTCTAGCATTTCGCCTATGACGGTTGTCACACATTAATTTTACTCGTGCGGCATTTTATCAATAGGATCGAAAACGAATATCGAATATCGTATTTTTGGCACTCGAAACAGTTACACTTGTGTGAAATCACACGTGCAGAAACAAAGTAATAATTTCAGATAAAAATATGAGTTGACATTTTTGCCAAACAAACCCTTTTAAGTGCTTTGAAAAAAAAAATTAAGGAGAAAATTATTTTTTTCTCGAAAGAGTGTAAATTATATTAGATACATGGCGAGCAAAATATTTAAACTATACTTTACACATTCGTACAATAGTATTCATACAATTTTAACAACCGCGTGAGAGTCGTTTTTCTCATTAAAATTTGTTTTCCTCGTACGAGACATATCCTTCTCGCACGATGACAGATCCTAATGACATATCGTTCGATCAGCTGTACAAGTCTTACCTTGTTCGTGTGATTGTCGAGCCTCTTGCCATCCATGTACCAGGACAGCTCAGCTGGTGGCCTTGAACCGACTGTCATGCAGTTGATGTCGTATTTCCGATTCGCGCTGAGGGGCGCGTGTTCGCTGCTGAGTATCGTCACGCTCAGGGGCCTCACTGAAACACGGAGGAGGTCGATCAGAAGAGGTGGACCAGGTGAATAGCGCGCGGACGTTGATGGACGCCCGATCAAAAAGCACGAACAAGAATTGCGGCAGCTGCAGAATTGCGGTGCTTAGAGCGGCCACGGACTTGCACCACCGTCCGCCCGCTCCCTAATGCGTTTTAAACGAGTGGTACCACGCTACAGTTACCACCCTGAACGTATTGCCGCAAAACCTACACCCTGATAGCCTCGGGGAGGGCAGTGGCGCGCTAGCTCCGAACCGCGCCTCTCATAGATTAAGGACTGGTGGGCGTTTCACGTTGATTAATTGAGCCAAGTATTGAATTGCACAGACAAAATGGAGTTAAACATCAATCTTTAGCCTAATCTCGAGGTTTTGCAGAATTAACTGCCAGCGTGATAACAACGCGAAACGCTCTTGCACTCCGTTTTTCGTTTGTGTGCAATCGTATTAGTATAATTTCAATCGTATTAGTTTTAATTTTAAATTTATAATTTAAAAAATATTAGCAAATATTTTCTTAAGACACATGAATGTGGGATATAATTGGCTGTCAGATAGAAAATTTAAAAAAATCCCGCAAGAGTAATGTATAAATTATTAAAAATAAAACTAAAGATATTACCTCTCGATATGAGAGATGCAGGTTTCAATGAGAAATCCATTACCTTAAACAAAAAGTCAGTTACTTAAAAGTCTCGTGAACGGAGCGTACGCTCAATGTTTACGCGACATTAAATTGCCTCTCGCAAGAGCGTCACGGTAAGTGATGGTATTGACATCCCGAGGACGTGGATAAAAGTGCCGATATAGTCGCTCGATTCAACCGCGAAATAAGTCTCGGTCGAATCACCCACACCCCGGCATCTCTCCATCGAATTTAATCGTCAACTGCTCGGCAAAGGAACGTCTTTCTTTGGCTACGCCGGGGAACGAAAAAAGTGCGAGCGCGACGACGGAGGGCCGGCTGTGCGAGAGATAGGGACGAACGTAGCTTGGCGTGTTGAGGCAAAGGAGAGATTTTTCATTCAGCTCGCACACCATCGCGCTCGGGGAGAGTCCGGAATTAAACTTTCAGTACGCCGAACTTTTGACTGCAATGAAAAATTTTCCTCTCTTCCTTCCTTTCACCGCGTCCACCATTACCTTCACCTTTGCTAACCTTAATCTACCAGCTACAATCTCACCCACCGTGTTCAATCGGCATATTGATGCTAAAAGCACGATTACCGGCATAAGCCGCCGGTACTCGAATGTCTATACAATCGTGTTGCATATTCGCATCACGCAATTTTGTGTTTATGCGGTAAATGCGGCTTCGTAATTCCGTCTTGAATGCGTTATTCAATTCTCTGATCTTCAACAACACTGTGTGTTCGAAATGTCATTAGTTGATCCTCAATATCTTTTGTGTGTGAACGTTATTTTATTGTGATTTCGTTTTGTACTTATTGTTAGTAATTTTTGTTATAATGAAAAAGACGAAATCTGCGCTTACGCGCGCTCTCAATTTTTGCAAATTAATGAAATATTAATATTATCTTTTCCTTCTTTTTCCCCATCTCTTGTTATAACGTTGTGGCGATTATTACAGGGAGTCGACCCTTTTATTCCGCCTCCTTTTTTTCTCATGTTTATTATTTCGTTATTACGAATAAAGCAACGCGTGCGCGTTTTTTTCTTTTTTTGCTTTGTCGTCATTACGTGAGTGAACTAGGGGAAAAGACGTGACTGGGAGCAACATTCTTCTCACGTTGTATAAACGTTCGTCAGCTTTTTCGCGGGCTGTATTGTATGCGCTCGACTAGTCGTGATAGTCATGACGAACGAAGGGTTGTGCGAAAAAGTGCGTCAGTGTCCATTAGATAACCCACTGAGCGTTCAACGAGCATGCGAATGCGTCACGATAACACAGCATCGATGGTCTAATGGGTGTCTGATGGATGACGCGATCCAGATTTATACAAATAATGCTTCCATAGATTCGGCGAATGCTCTTTTTACTTTTATTGCAATTTTTTTTTAGAATAATAAATTTGCACAATAAATTTTAGAACAATAAATTTTGCTGATATTGTTATATATTTTGAGAAACGCATTATATATTCATAAAGAATAGTGAAAATAATTTATTAAACTGAATAATTTTATTTAATACGACTAAACCCTTAGATTTTAAATTGATAATTCAAATAACATATAATTGCATAAAAGAAATTTTTTAGAAAATATATTATTCAGAGCATATTATGTTTAATTTGAAATATAATAAGAGCTTTAATTATTTTATTTTGATTTATACTTTTTAGAGAATTTAGTGCAATTTTCTCATAATGAACCCTTGAGCAAAAAAAAAAAAAAAAAAATAAGACTATCTCCTTTTATTTTGTGAAATAAAATTTTAATTGGAGCTTGCTGAAGAAGAAAATGGATCATTACAAGAAATCGATAATATAATGCAATGGCAAGTAATCTACCGATATGCAATTTATTCGATGTTATAAAGAATATTAATAATTTTCGTTCTGATAATTACTATTTTTACAGTAAAAAAAAAGTTTATAATATACTATCCCCATACATACTTATATACAAAAAGTCTAAACCTTGCTTAGACTGACGAACTGTAAATAATGCTAATAAAGAGTACCGATGGATGTCAAATCATTCCTCGGGATTGCCGACGAACGCGAAAGAATTCGATACAGTTCGGGTAAGAAGCAGGGAGCAGAATAAAAACGGTACTAATGAGATCGGAGTGCAAGAAAAAAAAAAAAAAGAGAAAGGGGATACAGAACGAAAGAGAGTTAGAGGAGAAGATAGAGCGGCTGAGTAACGAACGAGCGGACGAGGTTGAACTTATTGCTATCGCGAATTGAAAATACGTTCGTGCTTAATCCGACCGGGGCTTACGGTCGCGCGTTTGCATATCCCGGCTGCCTACTTCTGCCCCGGATATCCCGCAGCTACCGTTTGATAGTTTTTGGTGAGTCCGCGCCGCATCGCCCGTTACTCTCCATGTTTATTCGCATATCTCGCTTTATTACGTTTCCGAATTAATGCAAAGTTACAGACAAAAAGATTGTAGGTATTAAATGTATTGGTTGTGTGCACGCACCGAATAAAAACAGAGCGTATCCGCCACGTATCCGGGCAAATAATGTTACATGTGAACCCAAAACAGAGAATGCGGTCTCGCTTCGCTTCTCCGTTTTTTCTCGCCTCGCGAAAAATGCAAAACAATCCCCCTTCAACGTGAGCCTGAGCAGCAACATGTGTCATTCCAGACAGGAAGATGTCCTAACATGACATATGCATGAAAGATATATGTTAAATTCTCTCTATTCGAAGCGTCTTTTAAACTTACGCAACAAAGATATCGAAAGAGTGTATTACAAATTCAGTACATGTATCTTTTTATAAGATGTAGTCTTGGGTAGAAAATCAATTATTTTATCTTAAGTATAAAATAATACACATTTATTTTTTTTTTTTATTCAGATTGTATTAATTTTGCGAAGATCATTAATCACTCTATTTTATATATTTAATAAAATTTATAAAATAAATATAATTTATTAAAATTTGATAAAAAAGTAATATATAGAGATCTTTAGATCTACAATCGCAATAAAACAATAAAAAAATCAATAAAAATCAAAGGTATAATTAATTAATTAATATCGATATATTCCTTATCATTAGAACATTAATCTATCTAAAATAAATTAAAAAAAAAAAAAAAAAAATAAATTCAGAAAAATTATAAAAATATTCACTGTTTATCTTGGTTATTTTTTTTTTTTTTGTTGAACTACATTTTGTACGATGATTGTTAAAAATGAAATAAAGGCCCTGCGAATTTTTATATCGCGCAAAATGTATACATGACTACGAATAGTATAATTAGCATCGAAGTTTGCGGAATTGCGATATTACATTGTGCGCATTGGCGCTCTAATGAGTAACTGCCGGCAATCCGCCGTGTAAATTTGTTGGCCGACTCCTGTACATTAGTAGTAACGGACGGAAGGACGCTAATGAGTAAGCGAGACTGCCTGACGCCGTGGATGCTGTTTGAATAGAGCGCAAAACAAAGTTAACTCAAACTGAGTAGATGAAGAGTCGGCGATACAGCGTCGGCCCCGAGTACAGCGGACAAAATTAACGGCGACGGATTCTGCTTGTAAGGAATCGCGGCTATTGTGGACACGAATCGTACTGTGATTTCGATCGTCCAAAAGCTCGTCCAGCCTAAAGTTCTCTCTCGCAAACACGAGCGCGTCGAGGAGATGCGAATGCGAATTTCGCTTGGAATCGTCGACGTCATGGCCACGATTTTATTCGCGTTTATTAGCAATTGCATCGTGTTATGAAACTTTATATAACGGCGATCGAAAACAGCGATGTTTCTGAAAACTTTGCTCAATGGTCGAGTTCGTAAATCAATTATCCGTTATTTCGCCCGTGTAATGATTGCGGCCGCGCTCGCGTAAATTTTCCGCCATTTTATTGACGTGCTGCGCGTGCGTAATTTATTTATCCCGTAGTATTTTCACGGTGTATATATATAATATACTCGCGTGTAAATCGAGTAATCCGAGAATTTCGCGGAAGCTTGTTCGAGATACGACGCGTGTGTGCGCTCGTAATCCATTCTGATTGGAAACCTTGACGTTATTGTTAACATTCGACGAATTTGTATAACGCGTATGCAGCACTTTCCAGAGAATCAGCAACAATTACGTAGCGCTCGATCCGTTGACAATGACAGACCTACGTGCAGGAAACCATGCTTGACCATTTTCCTTAATTCCAGCTCTCCCTGCGAGCAACATCTATCCTGCTCAACAATGATCGCCAATAACATTAATCAAGAACGTTTCCCGCCACGCCAGCGTGTCGCCCGACAGCGGTCCGACTTTATTCGTGGTCTGTGCGTCTCTTGACAATTCTTGCAACATTTACGGTTCTCTCGTTACGTTGTCGGCGAGATATCACGGTGCGAGCGAGGGAGGAGGCGAGGGTCGCGTCGAGGGAACATTTGTAAATGCACGGCCGCCGTATAACATGGGTGTGTTTCTACAGCTGCGGATATTGTTCACGGGTAGCACAGCCTCGTCTCGGGGTCACACGAGACTCACTCGACTTCAACCGTAGTCTGAGAGGGCTCTCCTGTCTCCTTCAGAGTCTCGTGTCTCCGGTATACAATCAAGCCCCGGCAGTTCGAGGACTTGTACCTCCTTCATTGCTTACTCTCTTCCTCATATCATCTTTTCTCTCTCTCTCTCTCTCTCTCTCTTCTTTTAGCTATTCCATCGGTGGCTTACCCCGTTGTCATCGTGGTTGTATCGCGACGCTACCAGATACCACAGAGGAAAACACACAGAGACCATCTCGTCTCACCTTTAACTATTCAAAGATATACGCACACAATTCGATATTTTTTTTTTATTCCCTTTTCGCTGTGTACTTTATACGCGACTTTTTTTTTGCTGTTTCTTCGATACGGCGTTTATTTTTGTAAATTTTTGCGCGTATTTCGTGAGTAATTAAATCGTTTATTAACGGCATTGAGAAATTTGTAAAACGTTAAGCTTTAATGTCGCGGTGATTTGCTTTTGAAAGAATTACGATCTATATTAAACTTAGGCAAAAATACAATTTATTTTTGAATATCAAGTAAATTTAGTTTTAAATGTGTTTATAGTCTCCTCACTTTTTTTTGTATTTATAAAATAAAATCTAATAAAATGAAAATATTTGTTTCTATTTGCGAAATATTAAGATATTAAATAATTAATCCAGTTACTATGTTAGTATGAAAAATTGAAATATAATTTATAAAATGTTTGAATGATCTCTATATCTTGAAACATTTGTAAATCAAGTTTGATAGGTTTATATAGAAATTAAATATTTAAATATTCCAAGATTAATAAATAGCATCTGTAATTTTTTAAACGAATATATGTTATTGTTATCTCTGATCTTTATTCCCTTCTATCCGCGATATGATTACCATATTTAGAAAAAAATAATAAATGTTCCCTCTGAATGAAAAAGAAAAGTAAATGTCGACGCAATGGAAAAAGCAGGAGATTCGCATAAAGAAATCTCGCCTAATCTCGGGAAATGATATCGCGGATTCCCACCGACGTAGTACGCCCGGGAGAGCCGCAAAAACGACCGAATAGTCGGTGATCGGACGGGGAGAGTAAAACGGGCTTTTCTCTTTCCTCTCCCGGGAGGGAGAGCTAGTTTTCCAGCCAACTCTTCCCCAAAGAGTTTCTCAATTTTCAATTCCATGAATACTCGCGCGCGTGCGACATCTCTCTGGCCAAAATGGCCACCGTGGATCCCATCGATATGGATCTTTTTGTCTCGCGCGACTTATCAGCCATGACGAAGGAAGGAAGGAAGGAGAGCCGCATTGAAAAATCGCCGATTCCATTAAAAGTTGAGCGGATTTCCGGGGCTCCGGGTGTGATTCTCACCCGCCTCACGTCACAGCCCTAAAAAGATCAGCTCAGCGCGGCTTCTGAATGCTCGCTCCGTGTCGCAGAAAGCGACCTGATCACCAACAGCCAATCCGAAAGCTAACTCTCGTCGGCATTACGAGTCTTTTTTCCGGACTTCTTCCTTTTTTTTTTTTCCTCTCCGTCTCTCTGTCCCGTTCGCAGTCCGGACTTACTCCATTTCTCTCTCCATTCGCGTACCATCCTTATTCTCCGCGACCAATCTCCAAGTACGTCGCACTGTAAATCAGGCCCACCGTCACCCAATTTCGCCGGCTGACTCCATTACCAGTCAAACTGCCCTCTAATTAGTCAGGCTCGATTAGGTTGGGGTGAGTCGGGCCGGGCCGGGCACAACGAGGTAGTGCCAGGGTTTGTTCTCCATCCCTCTCGAGGGAACGCCGATTCAATCCCAAGGTCGCTCTCTTTCTCGCTCTTCGCCCTCTTCCGAACTACCATATTATACCTACTCGACCTCTTCTATTTCCATCCTCGCTTGTAGCACCGCCGCGCCGCCGTTATTCTGCGGCGTGTAATCCTATTCCTATCTTCCTCTCCCTATCTCTCGCATTCTACCTCTCTCTCCATCCTCGCTCCTTTTCAGGTTTTAATGAAACGATAACGTACACGTGATCTCGTTTCGTCCGTTGTCCGCGCTAGTCCGCTTTTGATGTAACCCCTCATTTGTACGGCCTTTTGCATCTCAACAGAATGCTCGGCTTTTTGATGTAGACTGTTTATATATAGTTCCAACTAATTAAAAAGTATCAATTAATATACTTACTACACGATTATATGCGATATAATTTGGTAATTTGTATGATTCATTGTTATATAATATTCGTCGGAGAAAAATATCTGCTATTCTGTGCTGGATTAAGCAAAGACTGAGAGAAATGGAAAAAGGATCGACCTTTGTTAAGACTTATTAACAAGGGTATCAAATAAGCTCTATAAATCCGGAGTATCACGTTCGATACGGTACGATTCGATCAAAGGTTAGCCAGACTGATTCGTTACATTAATCTTCTCGAGTTTTTTTTTTTTTCTCTTCCTCCCGGCGAAAGCTCCGTCTTTCTCCCACTCGCAAGCAAGATTGAAACCTTTCGTCTCCGATTTCATCGATTCGAATTATATCAAATGATTACAATTACATGACACGGAAAATTGTTGAGAAAGTAGAAGATATAAGAGATTTTCTCCTGTTATTAATATTGTATTATGTTGTATATTCACGAGAGCATATTCATCAGCGTTACATAAAAACATTCTTCTACGCTTATACAGAAAATACACGCGGTGTCGTATAACTTTATCTACCATCTTAAAATATACGCGAGATGTATAAGAGTTTACTAAAAACATGCACGCATAAATATCTAATGTATATACCTGCGATCTTAATATAGAGCATCGCGCATTTACGTAACACGATATAAGTATTTGCAATAAGTTTTAAAAGGCGTATAAAATGTATAAAGTTTTCTTGTCAAGTTCTCAAAATAAACAAAAATCATTACTTCTGCAAAGAGAAGTACCAAGTGTAAGGCGCCATACTTTATATTGCTTAGTTAGAGAAAAAAAAAAGAAATCTCAGTTGATTAGCTCCGAACTTCTCGACCACTCCGGCGAATAATGAATACAGTTTCGTTCTTAAATCGCGATGGCGATGGTGGAGAAGTTTTCAACGAAATTACCGTTAGAAGAAGGTTTCGCTGATGTTCCTGCATTATTATCACTTAGATAAAATTTGAAAAGTATTCGCAATTATTTTAATTTCGCGCCGCGTGTCGTATCGGTTTTCCCTTCGCGTCTCGCGCCCGCGGTTTATTTCCATTTCTCACGAGTGAGCCGGTGAACGAGCGGGCATCCCGGTGAAAATAATTCGTGCGATAAACCTGTGCCGGGGAAAAATATGCCATTACCGGGTGCTCCATTTGTAAATGCGACGATTTTCGAGCGCATAAGCGTTAAATATTAATTTTCTCGGAATAATGGGATTTCAAAAGCACGGCACACACAACTGAATGTGACACGCGATGTACGCCGACTGGCGGTACTTCGAAATTTTGCGCAGAAAGACTCGATGAACCGTGAAATAATAATGATCCGCGATTAAACTGCGTTATACGTGCGGCCATCGTTCAGCACGCCGTACGTTTTGATAATTTATTTCGCAACGTTCTCGTGCACACCCCTCCTGTCACGGCTCATATTAACGACCGTGGTTTATTTATTATCAAACGTTTGCTGGCTGACCGAAGGACCAGGTCGATTTACTCTTCGATAGGGACATCGAAAATGTTTTCCGTTCATAAATCGCGATCCGCTCCCTTCATTTTTATCATAATATCAAAAGTCACTATATTGACATTATATTATGCTTGAATATTAAAAACAGTAATTATGATTGTATGATTCGCCTTAATATATCGTGCGTAAAACTTAAAAAAAATATGCAATGTAAAATATTTTTTTCTATAAAAGAGAAAGAGAGAGAGAGAGAGAGAGAGAAACAAAAGAAAAGTAATATTTATACCGTGTTATACAATAAAATACATTTTTAGTTATCGGAAAAAATGAAGAATATTAGATTTCATCTTTATATCAATATAGAATGGATTTTATTATATAACAGAATATTCTAAATTGATTAAAAAAATGTAGATTATTTATATGCAGCATGCTCTATGGATAATTCAGTTAAAAAATATTTCCCGCTTTTCTTCACATTTAATCTTCTCTCTGAAATATCGCGCAATATATATCCATTTTTCCACGCCATAAATATTTTCTACCAGTTAAAGAAAATCCAATCAAATATCAATTTAATGCATTTAATTCGATTCCATCATAGAATGTCGATAGTCGATCTCTCAGTGCAACGATATGAGATTTCTATAAGTTCTCGCAAGCAGAAAACTGCATTTTCCCATGCACGTCACAAAACGTCAACCTTCGCGACATCAGGCGAAATACTCTCCCGTCCATTCGCAATTCGCCAGTCATGCAAATGCTCGAACGTATGTCCATTGGAATCGTACGATCAGCCGACTCTAGGGATGAGCAGAAAGGCGAGCACGGGGGGAGAGGGAAGGGTTAGCGGAGGGGTAAAGAGGTTGGAAAGCATAAAGTCGCGTGGAAATCGCTCTCGTTTGTCCATAAAAGGCGGCAGAGAGGCGGATGTAAGGCCGCGCATACCGATAATTCCACGGAGTGCTCCATGGAATTTATGAGGTTTAATCCTTTGCGGAATCCAAGAGAGGCGGCCCTCGTCTCCTCCCCCTCTCCCTCGCTCCTACCTTGCCCGATGCCACCGTGCACGGCGGTTTTAAGAGGGTTGAGGATGATCCCGACCCGACGGCCCGAGTGGCGGAGGGGGAGGGGGAGGGGGAGGGGGAGGCTGCACGCCGGAGACGGCGGGGTTCAAAGGTGCAAGAGGAAGAAAGCTCACCGAAAGCTCGCTTCGTCCTGCCTCATCGCGAAAGAGCGAGCTTTAACGCCGGGCAATAAAACCCGTGGAATGGCGTAATGTCTATATACGAGTGATGGCCGCCGAATATAATACCTTGAGAGATATGTAGATATACCGCAGGCTGGAGATGCATAGCAGAAGAAAGGAAAGGGAGGGAGCTCGGGAGGAGGAGGAGGAGGAGGAGGAGGAGGAGAAGGAAGAGAGGAACTGAGAAGTGCGCTTATTTCCTGTGTTATTCGGCGTAAACGCAAAGCGGAAATTAAAGCCGATAGACCGGTTAATGGGCACGTGGCCCAGATAATTATGTATGCTCATTCCTCTATCTTCTTTTGCAGAATCCCCCGTCCGAGGACCTATTTACATAACGGTTGTATTGAATTGTTGCAGCGCGAGGTATGTATTTTTGATCGTCGATGGTGATGAGGGAGAAGAGGGCTGGTGGAATTGCATCAAATATGCGATACGATTCATTTCGAAGGTATATATATATATATGTGATAATTTGTGCGGAAAATTATTCGCTAGAACAAAACTGATGTCGTTAGTAGATAATCGTGTTTAGCGTGTAAATATTTAAGCTACATCAGTGCGTTATACATGTCGTTTATATTAATCGCGAATCAGGCTTCGACGAAACGCGAAATATCGTCTGCTCTATTCTTATCATTCCCCGATAAGATTATCGATAAATCACGTCTGAGATTCTTCCTTCTCTCGTGTTTGATCTATTCGAGATCGATGGAAGTGCCGTTTTCCGCTTAATGGCTGCGCGGGATGTAACTTTCTCGTGTGTATCGCACTTTTTCACGAGAGCACCGTGTAAGCGTGGAGTCCGCAACTTTTCCGTCTAATTAAAAATAATTGAATGCAAAATCCGCTTTAATTCGCCAACTTTTAGACGGCCTGTGATAGGAGCTTGTAATTATGCGCGCGAGCTATATAAGATCCGCACTTTGCTAAAAGCGCTCGCGCACTCTCACGTTTTTACCACCGTACCTTTATATTTTTACGACGAGTGTGCATCGCTCGGTCATGACGGATATACGGCAAAAAATACGGGCGGTATGTGCCGAGTTTTTATGCCGAAAAGAGAGAGGTAGCGAGGTGCGAGGGAAGGGAAGAAGAGAGACGGAGAGAAAGAAAGGAGGAAGAAAGCGAAAAAGGGAAAAGAGGGAGAAAGAGCAAAGTGCTCTTTACGCGATTTATTGTAATCACCACTAAAACACGGTATGCAACAGTGACATTTAGCGATGCGGATTCGGTGCTTCGCGATATGTAGACGAAATCGATCCGGCGCGAGCCATCAACTCGTTACAGCTCGTTACAGTTCGTCGTTAATGCCTTAACGTCTTTCATCGATCAGCCGATCTTCTCACGCATGTATAGCATGTGCGTTATGAAAATCGGGGCTTAATGACTTCAATCGAACGATCATCGGTGTTCTCGGAATGTTTGCCCGTAAGATGCGCGAAAGGTAGAGATGAGATAATAATTGGACGCGGGATTTTACGGGATATATAATGATTCGCTCTTCTTCATCGTTCGTCGCGCTTGTCGCCGTTAAGTGCACGCGCGTCCAATAAAAAGGATCCGCATGCGAGTAAAAAGAAGGATGGATTTTCGATAATTTCGCGAACAAAATCGATTTCCGCCGACATATTCGCCTGATCTCGTAAATTCTATTTTCACAATGAAAATCGTGCTTTTTATCGCGCGAGAGAGTATGCATTATCACTTCGCTAAAAAAAGTATCTATCGACGTTTTTTATTACCGTCATCCCATCGTGTCGTCGCTAATGTTCCACACTTGTGTGTGCTTTTATCGTTCCTATTCTTCGTCTTTAGATTGTCGATTGTCTAGTCATTCTTCATATTTTGGTTAAAAAACTAAAAGTTTACTTTTTTAACGGATGTTGCTTCTTACAAAGAGAAATGTTCTTGCGAATTACATTATAAAAGACCCGTGTAATTATGTCTTTTCTCTTAAGACTTACATTCGTACTATTTTTCAACAAAAAACTTTCTCTGCTAAAACTATTAATTTTCTTTGTGAGCTCCTTGCGACGCTTTCCGCTCACGGAAACCACCGCTTGAAGCGTCGCGCGAAGCGAGAGGAATATTCGATTCTGAGAAGATAATAATAAGACCGCGGCACTGTCGATGAGCATCGGCGAAATGGGGGATGAGCCAATTTTAGATGCACTCCGCGAGAGCGTGATAAAGTCGGGAAAACCGCGGTGACTTTTCGCGCGACTTCTCGGCTGACCCGAGAAGAGAATCCCCTCCCTCTCTTGGAATTTAATAAAAAAGCGAAAGCTTCCGAAATCGAGCTCGCCGTCGCCGAGGAACATTATGCGTTTCAACTCTCGATATGCATTGCCCTCTTCGATTCTATTTCGCTTTACTTTCCCTATCATCTCTTTTTCTTTCCCTTCGTATTTCTCTCTTGTTCTCTCCTCCCTTCATTTCATCCTCCTCATATTTCGTCGAGAGGACGCATTTCACTTATCCCGAATAACTTGCAGACAAATTGCGTGGCCGAACGGATACACCATTTCGCGGAAATTGAGGTATTTGTTATAAATATTGGTAATATAACGCACGGTTTGTTATTCTGTCAACGGATCAATTGCACGTCGTCTCTTAGAGATTGCGGGACTGCATCTCAATTTAGATTAGTCTCATGCAAGGATATTATTGCATGTGTGTTACATTGTGTATAAATTAGATGGTATATTCAAATTGATGTTAAATTATACAGTGTATTCGTATAATTTAATATCGTATGTCAAATACTTTTATTCCACTTTAATATTCTTTGGTAAATAAATCAAACTTTTTTAATGTAAACTTAAAGATAATTTTTTTGCTCCTTTTAAATTTTCAATCTTAAGTATTTTTATAACTGAGTTTCAAATTAATTTTCAGTAAAATAAATTCCGCTTGTGAGATTAGTTAAAGAATAAGTCTTGAGTAACGCATACACATTTTTATATAAAATCATCAGAATAACAGAATAAAATTTTATCCACATTGGCAGAATGGCTACATTGTACTGTGAAATTTTTTGATATTTTTCAATTAGCATAAAACGTACTATATATCCAAGAAATAAAAGAGATGCCACTCTCCGAATCTCGCCATAGAGAATTTTCAAGTGACAAAGCACGAAATAACTTTTTCCTCTCCTTTTATCATTCATATCAAATGCGAAATCCAATACACGCGATTGCAAAAATATTAATGGTCATTGTAAAGACATTTGAAAAGATTCGCGCAATCGAGATGCGAAAGTCATGATTGTGTAAAAATCGAGTTAATTATCCCTGTCATTTAACATCGCCTTGTAATTCTTGTTCGTGACCCAAAGCTGGGAGAACGGAAATGGAAGCGAAATACCGTGCTGGGAGAAAGAAGAAATCGGGAACACGTGGGCTGCGGGATGAACGGGATTGCGCGGATTCGAAGCCGCGGCCGAGCCGAGAGGCCGGGTTAAATACTTTCCCGCTTCGGTATTCAGCTTCGTTTACTCGACAACGCAGATTTTCCCTTTGGTACGATTCGCAAATGCATTCCTTTTGCGCCGATTCACAAAGGGGAAAAGAGAGAAAGAGAGAGAGAGAGAGAGAGAGAGAAAGAGGCGGACATGGATCGATTGTACCCTTTGGATTTATCCTCCTGAGAGACCGCGGGCGGTGTTACACTTTGTAACTACGGCGCAACACAACGAAACTACGAAGCTTCACGAGTTTCAACTATCTATGACTCAAGTTTTGCACTCTACAAGGAGCATTTTTAATATTTTATAATTTAATAATACGAACGCTTTATATACTTTTTCTTTTATACGCGTTATAATATTATTATTTACGTAGTTTTTTTTTGAGGAAAACATTGCGTGTCAAAAAATAACACGTTGAGATCAACAAAATCGATTTGCAATTTACAAGAGAAATGTATTTGTTGAAAAAAGATTCTAGTTACTTACGATGCATTTCAATTGCTACCGACATTGACACGGGTTGACTGATATTGTTGTTGGATGCTTGACATTCGAACACCGCGTGAAGATCCGCTCTTGACAATTCGTTGACGATAAGCGTGTTTTTACGAACATCTTGGGAATCATCCGGCTCATCCTTTGAATCTAAAAGCGTTTCTCCGCGCCACCATCTCACTTTAGGTGGGGGACGACCTGAAAACAGATGTCGTAAAATTTATTTATCAGTTTAGAAAAAATACAAGAGAGAAAGAGAATTGATTATTGAAAGAAATTTAAAAAATATATCGCTATAAAAATTTGATAACATTTTTGACTTTATTTTTTATTTTTATCTATTGCATATCCTCTGCAACTAGGATAATATATAGCAAAATATAGCAATATATAGCAAAAGCTTAATAATAATACGCTAATTAAAGATATATTGCACGTTTAAAATGGATGTTATAGATTGGATTTAAAATAGGTATTATAATTAGACACATAAAAATAAAAATAATTGCGATATTATTAGAAAGATTTTTCTATTTTAAATATAACTTAATTATCATGTCGAATACTGCGAGTTGCTGGAAAATATATCATTAATTAAAAGGTTAATTAAACAAATATATCATTTGACTAAAAGCATCAAAAGTAAAATCTTTTATAATAGTATGTTTCATAAATTCGGGACATAAGAATAAATGGGGTGGGACAGTATATGACTGGACATATTGTCATTTATATATTTAGCCTCAAGCTTTAATATTTTTAGCTCTAGAGAATGCTAATGAGAGAGCTTACACACTTTCCCGTGCAAAAAAACTGTCTGCATTATTCCGGCATCGGCATATCTGCAACACTATCTGCGCAATGTATCGCTCACCCCCTTTCCCTCCTCTGTCCCCCGCACGTTCCACCTATCTTATACTATTTCTTCGCGAACGATCGCCGTGGCTTTCATGCTTATAGATAGGTATGTACATACACACTCATCCACCCTTCCGCCCGCCCTACATCAGGTACAGGTACGCTTCGCAGTACGCGTTAATTCATAATTCATAATGGTCGTTGCGTGCGGATAATCCCCCGAGGGTGAATATCCCGTTAAAAGGAGGCGGTGAGTCGACGGGGCGGTCTAGCTTATGTGCTGGGGCGACCTCATTATTTTTTACCGGACCTATTTTCGTTCAAAAGGGACAAGCAGAAAAACACGTGGCGACGAGCGGCGAGAGGAGGGGAGGGAGGGAGGGGGAGGAGAGTGGAATTGTAGGCAGCGAGTGAAGAGTGTACAAGAGTTGTATAGCTCTGTTGTGTCCCTCGGGTGGCGGCATGCGAGGTAATAAAAATAAATTTATTATCGTTATTGCCCCTTGTCTTGCCAACACAGCGGCGCGCGGCCGGATATTAAAATGTAATAGAATAAAGGGAAGCGTTGGACGCGAATGCATGCACCACGACTGCCGCTAAAGCAGACTCGACTTGTCGCTTTGTCGAAGCGTTTAACAATCTTGGCAACGGTACTCCCATAATCCCGCGGATATTTATGCGGAAGACGAGGGTTGAAGGAAAATCTAAGCAATGATAATAAAGCGATATTCGAATTATCGCCCTTCTTGCGAGGATCCAAAATTTCGTGACGCAATGCTAAACGAGGTATTATGACATATCAAAAAGAGAGAGAGAGAGAGAGAGAGAGAATTATCTGATATAGTATTAAATACACATGTGTAACGAAAAGAGAATCTCAAAAACAATTCAAAAAATTCAAAAAATTTTATCAAGGCCTAGAAAAATATTTTTTATCCATAACATTAAGTTACGTGTTTTAATTAGGCGCTATGTCTTAGAATAATATGACTTCGTTTTATAGAATGAACTGAACTGGACCGTGGTTGTTTTACATGTGAGAACGAGAGGATATTGTTGAACTAAAAGAGCGTATATTCCACTCGTATCAATTATTCTATACCAACTGTTTTGCGGCGTATTCACAAAGACGACTTCAAAATAGAATATTCGACGGGAAGGGGGCGGGCGGGGGGAGGTAGGAACGAGAGGGAAGGGTATTTTCATTCAACCTGTCTCTCATTATAGAAAGTAGGACTTACCTCCAATGACGTAGCAATGCAATCTCATGTCACCGCCTTCTGCATAAGGTCCGGCAATCCCCGAGACGGCAGTTCCCTGGTCGTCGATAATGTTCGGCTTACGCGGCAGCTCTGTAACAAGAGAAAAAAGAAGAAAGATAAAATGTCACGTGTGTCACGACACGTGTGCGTAATTTCAAATAAGGACAAATTACTTTAGGTCAATGATTCTCAAAGAATGGAATTTATAAATAGGTTTATAGTTTCGCAAGAAATTTTTCTTTATCGATCATGTCATAAAATAAAATATTTGAAATTCCATAAAATTATGCAATTTAAATCTTTCCTTTTTTTAGGTCAATATAACAGTTTCAAAGATACTATCTTTTTTTTTTGTAGCATGGCATATATTAGTCAGTCATGTAATATAGCATCATATAATTATTACATCATATAATTAATGTAAAAAGTTGATAAATATTTTAATGCTCCATTTTCTTGATTAAGTTTTCACTTTCTGCATCCCAGTGCAAAGAATACCTGCGTGAGAAATATCTGCGCTTACTTCGTAATTTTGATATGCTTTTATACGTTAGATATAGTACGCGATTGTACAGATACAATGTTGGCGCAGCCAATCGTTCGAGTAGCTTCGAGTTTGACCGCCTCTAACATCGCTACGAGCTATTTAAGCGCAGATAGGAAACTTTCCATGTAAGTCAGCGGCGTCCGGGGAGGAGTAATTCACGATACTCGTGCCACGAACACCGCACGAATAAGTCGAACAAGCAGGTGTACAGGTGTTGCAGGTAACCGCTTGAAACTCGTACTCGGGTGAGCCAACACGAAGGCCATTCGCGGCTCTCGCCGCAGAGTAGTTTCGTGAACCCTCGAATTCGAGAAACGGAGTAAGATATAATGCAAAGAAAAAAAAAAAGAAAATTGATGTCTCTTCCGAGAGATACGTCCCGTATCGTGTAAAAAAAAATTTAAATATATATTAATTAATGTATGAATCTTTCTTATATCGCACGCTAATCCGAATGATTTCAGTCAAGTGTATACACAAGCGAGGGACGCCTCTTAAATTGATATCAGCTGCGATCCTTTCAAGATAGTTTACAAACCTCTTATTATGTCGATGTAATTCGGTATACCCATGGCGCGCGCAATAAAGCATTTTGCGTGCAAGGAAACAATGCGCCACGAGGTATCAAAAGGGCACGTTAGGGTGATATCATGCGGGGATCGTTGGTCGTATATAGCTTTAGCTCCGACATGCGGATGGGTGTGGAAGGTGGAACTATCGTGGCGTGTAAACGCTGGCAATTGAATATCGGAAATAGCGGCGTGTCGGAACGTCAGAAGGTGAGTAGCGGGCGTATTGCCTCGAAGATAGGCTGCAGTCGCGGTCGGGATGTCGGATGTCCGTCCAAACGAAACGGGCCGCCCTATGAAAATTCACAATGGCGAATGGAACCTCGAACGGAATCGATCGTTATCGCCACCCGATTCCATATAGCGGCGTTAGAATACAATCGCGATTTTTTAATTGGCATTTTTGTAAAATTTAAATTTTACAAATTTGTCTCGGATAATATTTTTTCTTTCTTTCTTTTTTTTTTAAGATTCTGACGCGAGAATGCAGCCTTTCTTTTCACTCCTCCGATTATTGCGCGTAATTAAGGACGCGGCTTTACAGGCTATAACGACCTTACATACCTCGTACATCGAGTTAAAGTTCAACCGTTCTACTTTATAATTACCCTCACGAACACACGGACACGTGTCCGAGCAGGACAAATTGAAGCGGTGAACCGGGTAGGAAATAAACCGGATTAACATGGACGCGCCGAGTTAAGCCGTCGGTCACGATATCGTGCAAGTGAGAAAGTCCCGACGTGAAAACGTTATCCGATACCATCTGGAAATAGCGACGAGTGAAGCACCTCTGAAAGTAGGATTATACCGTATCCTCTACATTTTATATCGAGTACAATCGATACATTAGCGGATTCTTTGGTATTAACCGCAGCCACTCTCCCCTTATAATACCCGCTAAATATCAGCTTTACATATGGATAACCGCTCGAAACGTGCATGAACTAAATTATAAAAATCCATACCGACAAAATACTAGAATTTTCCAGACAATATAGATGATAATCGATTGCATGATAATATAATAGAATTATGTGTGTTTGTACACTTTAAATGTAATGTATTATTATAATCGAGCGATTTAATATAATTTACGTAGTAAACTCAATATGGGCAATCATTTTCGATTTGATCGAGCTAATCAGAGAGTAAAGTTTTTGGTGATACAACGCATCCGAGAACAGAGTAAAATTATACAGATGAAATAAGAATAATAATAATGAACTTTTAGTTTATTATGCTTTAAAATAAAAGCTTTTTATCCGGAAAAGAAATTAAAGTTAAAAATAACGTAACTCTAATTTAACTAGGAGATCTCCCTGTGACAATAAAACTATTAACTTACTTTCGAATTTCATTTAATACACACACGCACAATGATAATTTCATAAAAATATACTATAATGTATTTTATTAATTTCTACAAAGCTTGAGAAATGTTTGCTGCATTTCTCTCGTTGGCGACTGGTTTCCATTGTTCACGAACTTCGTGGAAGAACCAGGACATTGCCAACGAACATTTTCGCGTGACAAATGATATGGTGAAATTTAACGAGTTAATTTGTAGCACCTAAGTTTCAGCATTGGCGGGAGAGTTGATGTGCCCTCGCAAATTATGATGTTCGGTACGTGACGCGGAGGAAGAATAGTTAGAACGTATATCGTTTCCGGATGCGGATATATTCCGAAAATACGAAGATACATTTCTGCATCAGAATGAACGCCGCAGGGACAAGCAACCGCAATTAATACGCTCCTACTCCAAGAGTTAAGCTCTTTTCACGTGAGATCCTTGTCGGAGAATTCAATATTCGCCAAATGGAAATATGTATAAGCTGGTTGTAGCTTATCCCCTTCTTTTAATCTTTGCGCACATTTTATATCGATTCCGAGTGTCTTGTGCAAAGATCGCAATCGTTCTATCGAATTTATTTTTTTGCATAAAAAATATAGCAGAAGGGGAAAAAGTGTACACACACGCACACATACACATACAAAGACGTGAACTCTTTAATGCTACGTGTAATGGAACGTTAATCGTGGATTTTTTATCGTGGATTAATGTTATTTCGACGACGAGTGTTTCGTACGAAAAAGCTTTTATCTCTCGATCTAACAGTAAGATTCCCCAGGGGAATGACCGCGCTCTGGTAGTTTTTTTCCGAAGGGTTACTACGTGAAACGAACATCCAGTAAATTGAGGAATCATGTAACGAAATTTCTTTCGTGGAAAGCTTCGCTCTTTGCACGATCGCCGAAAGAAATGTCCAGTTTCGAAGTGGACGTCGCTTTTGAAAAATCTCGTCCCTTTTCAGGATACATTAAGCTTTTCGAAGTGTATAATCGAAGCAGCGCGCAGCGCTTTAGACGGGGATCAAACGTCTTTTGTGACAGGTAAATGGTGTTGCAACAACGACTACGAGAAAGGAAGACAAAAGAGACGTGAATTGTAATATAAAGAAGATACTGTGCGCGAGAGATTCTTTTCTCACGAAATAAAAAGATGTACTTTTCTCCGATATTCTGTTATAATAATTTTTCTTTTGAATATTACTTAATGACATTCGCAGATTAAATTGTCGAAATTTTAGCAATTCTAAAATGACTATGAATGAAAGTAAAATGCAATAGAAATTATTTTTTCAGTTTGATCAAAGCAACATGATGATGGAAATATTTTTTTTTTTTTCATTGAATATAATATAATTATATATATATATATATATATATATATATATAAAATTTATTAATCATAGAAAAAATCTATCCCTCTTAATGATTCTTTGAATGTTCTCTTTAATGAAAATTAATTTAATGTAATACGTATATCAAGAATAATAGATAGGGATATGATATAGAATGATGTAGAATGATATAGAATATAGAATATCAAAAACACCGAGGCGGCCAACAGACACAATGAAAATTACGTATTTAACTATTCCAACTATATGAAATTAACTAATGGAATTTGCTTGCATACTATTTCCCATTGAACATGTATTTTCACGAATCGTGCATAATAGAATTCTCTATCAAAGTTCTACCGCTGTAATCAATAAATTATAACTTGGCTAATAACGTTCATGATTATTTTAATATTTTTCAATCATTATGATATAAAGTTATTAATTACATACAAATATATTTTAACTAATAATATATTATATGAAATATTATATGTAAAATATATGTGTAAAAAGAGCAATTTATTCATGCGATTATTTGCGTTAATCGATTCGTTTTGAGCTATCTGCAATATTAACAGGAATTAATGTCCTACGCATGATGATTGAACTAACTACGTTGAAAAGTGATAAAGTTTTAATAATCGTTATAAAATAAATTATTAGTTTTGAAAATGTAATGTAAAATTATGCTGACTATCGCAAGATTAAATAATCTCTAATTAAATAAAATATTAAATTTACTATGGATAAAATTACCCCCTTTACGATTAATTACGAATTTTAGGAATGTTATAACTTTTTACTGCTCATCATTAATACTTGTAACATTTCTCTTTTGTGGAATATGCTAATTAAATTATCAAAATTTAGAAGTAAAGGAAAGTGCTTGATATATTATTTTATTTTATTTTATACTTTATCATTTGTAGATTCTCTAACAAAGTTTTTGTAGATATATATTTTAGGCATGAGATATATGCTATTAAATAAGATACAAACCTATGACTGTCAGTTGAATTCTGGAGTTTCTAGTCGGACTTGTGGTAAAGTCCACTCGGCACCTAAATTCGCCTTCGTCCTTCTGTTGTATATGATTAACGCTCAAAGTTGCTGGTTCCGTTGTTGTTCTGAAGAACGCCCGTTCGTTAAGTTCTTTATCCTGCCAATGCGATGCTTTGTTCGAGTACTTGCCGCGTAGATCGTAACTGAAACAGATATTTTCACTTTATATCCTTCACTTGTCGTTAATGCGAGAATATTCGACTTGTCATAAATATATCGCGAAAAGTTTGCGCATGCAGCTGGTGTGTAGATATTATGAGAAAGAACAAAAAGCGAAGTGACAGAGATAAGATCTACTCTAATGAAATGGCCATTTAATCTTTGCAATTTTTAATCATATTACATACGTTATAATAAAAAATTAAGAGATTATGTGTATATCGATATAAAAATTCTCTAGCGCAAAGACTAAGTTCTTATGGCAATAAAATTCCTGAAAGAAATAAAAAATAGTTTGTAAATTTGTAAATTAAATTTATATTGTTCAAAATATTTCACTGAACTAGACTATTTCTTTCGCAGATATATTAAATATTTCTTTCGCGCTCTTATATAGTATAGGATTAATAAAAAAATACTAAATTTCTCAAAAAATTTATAAAATTGAGAGAGAGAGAGAGAGAGAGAAAGAGATTTAGATTTAGAAAACAAGAAAAAGGGTGCGTAGTATTTGCAATACGATCTGTCATACAGTATACGTGAAAATCATATTGCGAATAACATGTTCAGGCATGACTGCGCCATGTGTCGCTTTATGTTTTTTGCTATTTTGTGTCGGAAGTATGTAGCGGGTCGCGAGAAAAATAAAGTGAAGCAAATGCAAAACTTCAGAAGTAATATCGCGATTAGAGAATTTCGTTAACTCCCCCACACTTTAATACATTGAATGCTTCGTGCATATTTGATGCAGGCGAGCAAGTTGGATAATAGAGAACATATATGACATATAGTAGAGAGAGTATAATTTAATTAATTTAATATGCGATATGTACGTGTGTCCGGTTCTATGTAAGATAAACTTTACGTTTAAAACTTTGTACGCTTTATACTAAATATATACTAGAAACTGTGTAATATATTTAATTAAATGTAAATCTCGCCGTAAAAATTCTATTATCCTCGTCTCTACCACATGTGTGTATTGTAGAGCGCAAAGACAGACTCGTTTTCAAAATCTTTTTTCTACAATCTTATATAATTTCGTAACACAGACAATATAATCCCTATAATATAATATTGTATTCCATACAATATAACACACGCGTAATGATCGACTCGTTATTTTTGGAAAAATTTAAAATCACGGATGTCTCCCCTCTCATCTAATCCGTCATCTTCTCTAATAAATGATAGTCAGAGCCGCCGAATTTGATATTCGATGCCCTGTTTGTCGCATCGATGGCACAGAGAAAAGAATCATGTGTCGAGCTGTACACACGGGGTGTTAATTAAAAATGTATCGGCCAGCCGGTCGTTCTCCTTACTCGAATGCATCGCCCGGGAAGGGAGCCGCGCTGCGACCGTCCAGACAGACGCTTCACCGCAGATCGCCCAGTGGTGTGACCCAACTCATCCCCATTCCCCATCTCCTCGCATACCTCTCGCCACCGGGACATCGAGAGAGCATCGAATTTGCGGAAATACCACGAGTGCCTCGCCTGGTAGGTACCAGATTCGGCCGCGCGTATCCGGACGGACCGGAGGAGGACGACGAAGGGGAGAGGGGGAGGGGAGGGAGGAGGAGGGAGGGAGGGGGCTAAATGGTACGGCTAGGGCGCCGGAGGGATGGAAGGGGATGGAAGGGACGCCGTTGTACATTCCTCCGGTGTATTACGAGCCAGTACACCCGCCAGCTGGCGAAGCGTGTACCGCTTCGTCCGAGAGCGCGATCGCATGCTCTCCCATATGCCGAACAACAACGATGCGGTACTTCCGCGGACGCATTCCCTCGCTGGTTGCATCCAACACGTGTGCCGACGTAACACGTGTATGCACGCGCGTTTACACACACGCGTACAGTTGGCAGTCGGAGAAGGTAAAAGGTGGAAGTTAACCGAAACAGAGAAGTTGACGCTCTGCAATAGCGCGAGCCAAACGTTAAGCGAGAAATGCTCTCCTGTATATATATATATATATATATATATATATATATATATATATATATATACGTGCAGCGGGCAGCGTGGAGAGATCGGGGGTTCCAAACAGCTTGGTTGGTTGCTAGATAGGCCAACAGAAACGATTACTTATACAGCACGGCACGCCTGCAAATTGCACCACACGTAGTACGTCGTTCGAAAGTTACAGGGTACCGTAAGAGCACACGAGCGACGATACCACGGACCCAGGAATAGCGTACACATTACCTCTTAAATTTGTCAAGGTTGTATGTACTGCGACACGATAAAGAAAACACACACCACGCTTCCACATTCCCTTTTGATCGTATAAACTGGGAGGATACATTTATCTCATGAGAAATTACATAAATTAAAAATGACTTTTTAGAAAAATATTTATATTAATCCAATCTGTAAATATAAAAACATTACGCTTCTTACGAGCGTGATGAAATATGAGAAATATTAGAAAAATTAATGATTAATACGATAATTATTACGATTAATAGGATTGAGGTATTTTAATCAAACTTGTAATATACGTAAGGATATATGCTTGACTATCGATACTGCAACGCATTGCAATGTCGTGTTAACGACATTGCGCGTGATACACAGCTAGCGTACAACAGATTAGTGGTCGGACGTTCATATCGGGACGTGGTTATGCCTGTCATAAGCCAGGGCGACCAATTATAGCGCAACATCTCTGCGCGTTCTGCGTCAGAACGTACTACGTAACGTTTCCGTTGCGCGTGTACTCGACGATTGTACGAGAAAGTTGTCAGAGAGTTTGAAATCAATCTCGCGCGTAAGCAAAATACACGCTGGCACTTTATAGCGAAAAGTCACCCTATATAATTGTGATGTGAGGCGAGAAATAAATTTTACATCCCTAAATATTGTTTCCATACCTTAGGCATGAGTATCCATTCGAGGAGGGAACAATAATCAGTCGCTACTTTTTCGATCGTGTTTCGAAAGAATGCGATCTCGTGTACTATCGCAATTTGAATTTTCATCGTGCTTAAAAATGAGATTCCGTTGTAGCCATCGGACTACCGGATACATAGCTGAGTGTACATTTTGTATACTTCGGAATATGAAATCAGTGTATTAATGAAGGAGACACGATAGCCGCATAGCGTGCAATTATAGGATACGCTATAATAGAAAGAAAAAAAAACACAAGCGTGTATTACGACGCCGACGAGCGTTTAACAATGCGTCACGCACGATTGTTCGCTCGTGTAATAATTCATGTTAGATTTATGCTTTCTTACATACCTACATTTTCTTATTTCCGCTAATCTTTTATTTCTTTTTTAAGTTTAGTATAATCAATTTTTTGTCCAATAAAAGGATACTGGTTCTCAACAACAAAAATAAATGTTTCTTTAATTATTTAACAAATATGATTGTATAAATATATCTAACATAATATATGTATAAGTAGATATAATCTTACAGGTAAGAATATATTAAAAACTCTGATGAAAAAAAAAAAAAAAATGTGCTTTGATAGAAATTTTCTCAAAACAAATCCGAGTTTACAATATGCTGTTTGTCGAGAATCGCAAGATTTGTCAGAACTGCAAGTTGATTTTCAAGACGTCTCTAAAGTTTATGACACGCCATCGGTTTTAGATGAAGTTCAAGCATCGCCGAGGAAAATGTTACAAAAATGCGCGACTATTTAATGCCTATAAATTTACTATAGCGTAGCAAGAACTTCCGCCGGGGGAGTCTGTTTGCGCGCGGAATTTCCGAAACTACCGTGAAAGTTTCGAGCTTTCGTAGAAAAGGGGGATGGTAGTTTGCAATGGTACGGCACGGTGTTGTAGCTGCAGCGGGGGCGGTTCGTCGTAAATTCCTACAAATACTGTAACAGTTCGACGCGCTCTATATACATAACGGCCGACGCTCGTCCGTCGTTATATTACGTCGCTGTACGTCGTTATGAATTTTATGATTCTGAACGCCATAAGTAATTTATAATCCTGCTCTTTCTACCTTTGAATAGCGCCGCGGGCGTTTTGCGAAATTCGCGGGAACGCACTCGCGATCGTTATACAGCTGGAAATTTTTATCTTACACGACGACCGTCGCGGGAAGATGACGCTATTCAGCGTTAATGAGAAGCTTTTCGTCCCGTCGCGTTTCCTATTACATAATAAAGCGAAGTAGAGTACGCGATTTTAATTCGCGGACACGCTTTAGCTCTCGACTTGAGAAAATTAAAATAATATTAATTAAGCTTTATTTCTCTCATTTTTCATTTTAACATATGTATCTGACTAATGTAAAAAAATAATTAAAATAGAGACTATGACTCAGCTTAACTCTTAATACGCTTTTGCATTAAGAAAGATATGCATTCAACAATGTTCTCATGAGCAGCAGTCCTGAAAAATTCATTGAATACAGTATTACATATAACGTGGTTTTGTTCTTATATCTCTTGGATTCAAGTTTATTATTATCCTATAGTTCTATGACCTCTATATATTTATCGCGATCGAGCAAGGTAGCACTTTCGTCAAAGCCACCTGATCCGGAGGAAATGTTAAACGGAAATCGTTGACAGATGTATCCGGCCTGCAAGACTCGGATTAATAACCGAAGATCCCTCTCGCGCAAAGAGTTAATTAGCGCACTGATTTAATACGAAATACTGCGGCACGTGTCGTAATAACTCGCGGCCCCGAGCCGGCTTTCACTCCCTCTCTCTCTCTCTCTCTCCATCTATGTGTCTATCTGTCTTATGCATGAATCTACGGCCGATTCCGCGCATTCTGCGCCGCTTGGACATCGAACGATGCGTGACGATCGTGCATTGCCGATGCATGAAGGACGTGGAGACCCGGCCTTTCGTTGTGCCCACGGCACACCGGAAGCCAATCTGATAGAATGCACTGACAATGAGACTTCCTCTCTGCCGGGAGGAAGCTGCCGCCGTCGGCTTCGACGATGCACGTGCCGCATTGATGGGCACGTGCAACGTACGACCGGCTGCCCTTTGTGCCCTACCTTGCTCGCGAAGTGCATTCACCTTACAGGTCATATTACGGTTTAATTGAAGTTGATGCCGGCCGCCTGTAAAGGCCCGGACGATATATCGTGACCGGAGATCTTGGGAAATGTAATTCGCGAGATTAAAGTGGAACGCGGCTCAAAGGATGTTAATCATTTTTAGTGCCGAACCGGTGTCCCAAATTGTCCCACTCTTTTTGTACGCTCGAACCAATCGCATACTGATCGAACTATTCGGCTGATGAATATACGAAAAAAATATAATTCTTTCGAAATATTTGAGAGATAAATAAAACATCTCAGAAAAATTGTACATGTAGAGGAAATTAATGATATGTGCGTTTCGCACGACATGAAAATTTCTAATGTCATGTAATAATTACATTTTGAAAATATACATTTTTTAAAGATAATATATTAGGATCTAAATATATAATAATATTCAAACAAATAATATATTTTTTTTTTGTTGGAAATTTTATTTTTATGCAATGTTCCAACTAATTTTTCGCATGCTTTGATTGTTTATATGAAATCGTCGTGATAACGATTTATTGATATGAAACGGCTTTAGTTATTGTTGAACGCCGCAACGTCCAATATATCGAAAATCCGATTAAATCTAAAACGTCAATGAATCAATTTAATCGAAATAGGCAAAAATACGATTGTCTTTTTGATTATTTGAGTAATTCGATTTCGGGAATTGAACGGTTTCCCGATCAGTCATTTATCAAATAAGTCCAGCTCTAGAGACGAATTCGTATAAAATAACGATTAAATAAATCTGTAACGAATACTTAAATTTTCATATTACCCAGTATAAGCATCCAGTTATAAATTTACCATATTTCTATGATTAAGCCTTGTATTACGACAACGACAAATGGTTTTTTTCTGTTTTTTTTTTTTTTTAAATAAAATTAATAAATTTTTATTCTCAACAAAATTGTTTTCTTGACAGTCGGCAGCTTGAAGCTTTTCAGAGATCTCATCAGCCTATATATAAATCTGCATTCGCCACGATGCATCTCGTGAACGCGATAGCCGTTTCAGTGGTCGGAATCATTATTCTCGAACGTCCCTTCGGCGAGCTCGTAAAAATTGATCCTTATCGCCGAGAAAGAGAGAAAGAGAGAGAAAGACACGCTCTCCGGATGTTCAATTAAAGCGAGCCGCTCAAACGCGTCGATATACGGCGCGCCTAGATGCACCAGCAATGCAGACGGTCCTCCCCCCCCCTTTCCCCCCCCTCACCCTTTTCGAGGGGATTTCGCCGCATGCACACGCATGCCGCCGCATACAACCTGCGTCTCTCTTATCGATTTCGCGATATCGGCGGGACGCTTCACCCCCGCGATGCGCCAGTCTATGGCAATTTCCGCGGCTCTCGTATCCATTTGAATAGCTAGGATAACTTCGGGAGCTAACGTCGAAGGGTAGAGTATATTACCCACGCGCGCGATCGGTATTCTGGCACTCTCTCGGCCAAACTACTTCCGATCGACGATGGCTATGGAAGGGGTTGGCGTCGGGCGGCCGCGAGGGTAGGAAGTGGGCCTTGGAATTCATCGGCTGCCGAAGCGCGTTAAGCGTATCGCTTCCGTTCATCCGGAAACAGCTTCGATATAAATCGAGGCCATTTCTGCCTCGAAATGAACTCGTTGCGCCCTGAATTCCGTACATATTTCTCGCACGTCTCTTTCCGAGTTTCATATTTTTGTGAAATCGATTAGGTACGTGTTCTACCGTCCCTCGCTGCAAGTCGGCGGTGCGGAAAAAGAAAGAGAGAGAGAGAGAGAGAGAGAGAGATAAACACGCGTCAGAAAATAATTCTGCAAGCCGATTACGAGAAAAATGATGTATAGTTCGAATATGTGAATCTTTTGTTAAATTGTAACAAATGACAGATGATGATCAAATTCAACGATCTGATTTTGAACGGATTTTTACGCAAATTAATAGAGGTGCGTCATTTTTCATATCGTATCATGAAGAGAGAAATTCTGTCTGTAGGAAAATTTTCAAAGGCATACAACGCCACTGATTGTAGAGACTAAAATCTGTCAAGCATGCAAGCCTGCTGTAACCATAATCGGCGGTCATTATCTACGATGCTAATCTCAAAAGGCAAAAGCATAAAGTACCTTGCATGCCGCGCATCGCATATGATCCGATATTGACGACGCAGCACTGAATTTTAATTGCTTCGATGGTCAGGCAGATTAAGCGCTTCAATTTTTCTCGGGATTTTTGCATGAAATGAGCGGCGGATATTCGACGTATTGTAGAAGCGACACTGCTTCTCGACGTTGCGGAGAATGTCGAGAAATTTCAATTAAGCAGTGGATGCCATCATGCTGCGACGCCGCGCTCGATCAAGAAGCTGTTCTATCGATTTTGAGTATATATATGTAGAGAAAGAGAGAGAAAGAGAGAGAGAGAGAGAGAGAGACTGTCAGCAATCAATCATGTTCGCTATGCGAACATTTCAGCCGGATATATGTTTTGAGAAATGCAATAGATTCGATAATTTTTTTAATGAAAGGGGATTAAAGTCAATCACTGAACAAAGCCAGAAAGTTTAACGCTATTTTTCAAGAATTTCTCGAACACGTTTGAAACCATAGAGAAATTTCCTCCGGCGTATTATTTCTTCCGGTAGACTCGCGTAATGTGTCTATCGTCGAAAGGAAGTGAGATTCAGAGGCAGCAACGTTGTACGCGCATAAACTCTGTAACACGACAGTCTCTTCAGGACAATTTCGAGTATTCGTGTGTTGTCAGAGTGTACAGGAATTTTGCATCGCCGTTAGCGGCGCCAACACCCGCCAACTATTACCACCACCGTGTTACCAGTGACAGTAGTAACAGCTAGCAGTAGCAGCAGCAGTAGTAGCAGCAGCAGCAGGAACGTCACTTCTATCTTCTCTCCTTCGAGCAACTACTCGGGGAAGCGATTTGCATATTCATTAAACACCCACGAAGCCTACATACAGGCGCCACTCGCTTTGCACCCTCGCTCGTCTATACCGAGGACTTTTGCACACGCTCGTAGATGTTCTCTTTCGCGGGGAGACGTGTAACGTGTGACAAGGTTGGGTCGTTGGCGGGGCCAAAGGGCCTGCCATCGCCGGTAAGAACCGCCGGGGTGTCTGTCGTTAACGAGCGAAATTTAAGACGTATTTGCATTCGGACCGTCGCCACTTGGCGCAAGTTGATAACGACTGGATCCACCATCGTCGCGGCCTCCACCGGGCCTCGCAACGTAATGTACGTTCGCCAGTGTACTTGCAGTTACCAAGGGTGTGCGGTAAGAACGCTCTTTCCATCTCTACGACCTAACACTGCAAGTAGCTCCACGCTTTTCGACCTAGCGTTCGCCTCTGTTCGTAATTAATTCGGGGGTTGCTGTACGTATCGCCTTCTCTCTTCAGCGGCTGCCAGGGGTATAAGTTCGAAAGCGGAAGCAAAAGAGCGGGGCGTGCCAAATGGAGAACAACGAGGTGCCAGGCGGATAGCGAAGAAGGGGGCGAAGAAGCACGAGAGAGAGAGAGAGAGAGAGAGAAGAAGAAGAGCCGACTTTCCAGCCCCGTAAGAGTTCTACTACGATGCCAGTCGGCGAGTACCAGCGCCGAATTATGCATTTTCTTGTCGTCCCGTCGAATAAGAGCCAACTGAATATTAATGCCACCGGTGTAATAGTTTGTAAACTAGGTCTCCGGCTGTTAGGGGGATCGTCGTCTCCCGTCGTTAGTGCGCATAAATGTGCGCCCGTGGGCGCCGTCCGCGGAATACGACATCGCGGTGAATGACTGATATCGTCGAGCCCCAGGAGTGCCGAGGAGATGAATAATTAGATAAACAGACAAAATTTACTCTGAACCTCCGAGAAAGACAATTAAATTCTTTCAGATTCTTAATAAGATTGATAATAATTAACACGCAAATAGCTAGAATGAAATGAATTTTTGTGATGTATCGGATTTTTATATCCTTCCCATTCATATTAATATTACATTTTATTTCATAAATTTTGAAAACAGACATAGTAAATTTATATCTCTGTGTCAATATAACAGATAAATTCAATGATAAGAAAATGGTGAGAAAGACTATTCATATGACGATTCATATGAATTTATAAATAAATTCATAAGAGTCACTTTCTTTTCCTGTCAAAGACACGCGCTGGAGTTTGCAGCGTCGAATCGAAGAAGATGTGAGCCGATGTGTGAATCGAAAAATTTAAAACTATCGAGTTCATTATATTTATGTAGTGAGTGTGTCGACAGATAATTGATCGTCCAATGCAGACACGTGGCTCATGTTATCGCGATATTATTACGATAGTTTCAACAAACTGCAACAGCTCCTTAATACATGTGTACAACATGTTAGAGACCGGATCTTTGCGTATATTACGGTTCATAAGATAATAAGAGCATCCGTTTGTCGATAACGTTCAACCATATTTTCAATCATGAGTAGAACTGCGGCTCCCCTCATTTGCAATCCCATTTCCTATACCTCCGCATTATCCATCTCTTATACTCTTACGTCGTTGTCTCTTCCTCGTCTTTTGCCACCGTATTTCAATGCGCTCTCTCATGTTTCGTTCCTGGCGACAGTCGAACAATCCATACGGCGCGACGCCCATTATTCATACCTATTTCTGCATCGCTGCTCTCTCTTTCTCTCTCTCTCTCTCTCTCTCTCTCTCTCTCTTTCTCTCTCCGTCTCTTACATTTTGCAAATAACTCTTCATTTTCCGACAACGCGGTCTCCCTTTTCTCTTTCTCAATTTCTTTCCTTTCTGTTCACGTTTGGAAAGACCGGAATATTGTTAGTAAAATAATCAAGCAGTCGCTTTTATGTCAAAATAATGCAACAATATTAATAATAAATTTTTAAATTATCATTTAGGAGCGTGTATCATAAAAATTTGCTCAGATGTAAAAAAAGAGATCTAATATATTTTATAAAAAATAAAATTTTTTTTAGATATATATATTTCAGGAATTAAAATATATATATATATATATATATATATATATTAATTTATTATATATATTATAAAATTTCGGATTGAGCAATACGCGAATTACATGCATTCGTTCGTCTTCGTGTATTTTCAAAGAGCATTCTTTATCTCGCGAGACAAGAGACGAGAGGATAAAATTGGTGTTTGTAGTTAGTGCCGTTGCCATAGCATGCTGCATAATAATAATAGCGCATTTGCATGGTTTGTATTGTGCTTTCGGGACAGGCATTATTATATCTATGTTCTCTATGAGTAGGCGATGTTATTACGTTATCGTGACGTAAAAGAGAGTCCTTGTTTCGTCCGAGTTGCGCGTATGACAAACAATTTGTTTTACATGTCGCATATATTTATTTACGTGTTATTAATGCACCGTAGGTTAGCAAAACTCGAATATTTTATATATATATATATATATATATATATATATATACATAGAGACTGCTTGCTCTTTATTTTCCATTACTTAGTCTCCGGACAAGTCGCTACTGTGTCACACTGAGTTATCTAATAATACAATATTATTATTATTATTTTTTTTTTTTTTGAGTCGTTCATCGTAAATATTTTTTTTTCGCACACTGCCACTCGCATTTGATACAAAACATAGTAGACATTTTTAATTGCATTCCATTAATAGACGGTCGTACATATGATATAAATATTGTGTTTCGAAGAAAGACATATCTGACGAGAATTTATTAAGAATCCGTATTCATTTATTTCTGAAAATTTTAGCATATAAGAATGATCAACAATCTACTCGCGCGACTTTATTTCTTTTTTCATAAACGAACAATCTCTGCACATCGCTGGACGAAGAAAATCTCTGTTTCATTTTAAAATACCGAATGTATATGATGAATTTACGCCAAGTCGAACTTTCACGAATAGAGTTTGGGCCGTCACGTTTTCCTGCTTGAAAGAGACGAATCTACCTGCGGCGAACTGCCCTGGAAACCGCAAAGGCCGGCCCGCTCTTCGCGCGCGTCCTAAACGACCGGAAACTTTCGAATGATCGCGTACACATTCCGCTCGTGTACGTGTTTCTTCCACGGTGTGGAAGGGAGTTTCGAGTGTATGAGAGATTCGCCGTGTGTAGAGGAACAAACGTCATCAGGATTTCCACCTATCGTCTCCGCTCTATCCCACATTGTCCTCGAGGACGATCGTTAAGCCACCACTCCCCGGCCACATTAACACGTCGACTTCGGTCCTGTCAACAACCCGTGGATCTACGATGAGTTGATACGTCGCCGGACCCGTTCTCATCGCTCAGGACACTCGTAATCCTCGACAATGAGCAGAATCATGATCAACTCTTCATTGCTGTCCGGTTTGTAAAGCAGAATTATCTCCCTGTTTTTTTTTTCTCTCTTTCTATTAATAATCTTGCAATAAATATACCACAATGATGCAGACTACATAGGAGCTTGAAGTTAATAATTAATGAAATATGTATTAAAAAATAATTTGTAAAAATTCAAAGCAAGAAAATAATCAAGGAAAAGGGTATTAGAGTCCCTATTTTAAATCTACGCTAAATATACATATAATTTTTTAAAAATTGATAAATTGATAAATCTTTTTCAACAAAATTATCCTACGAGATCTTATAAAAGATAGTTGTATTTGAAATATATTTATAATCTATTGAATTGCAACTTTTCGTAGTTTAAAAAGAATTTTTCGAAAAAATTCCAAGAGGTGGAAATTCTTGAATATGTTCTACTTATAAGTTGTTAGACTACGTGAAATATGTTCTTTCAAAAACCAATCAATATTTAAACAAAATTATTTTTCAGGATTCTCTTAATAGTTATAGATTTAAAACTAAAACTACTATAAATTTTTTTTTATATAAATTTGATTTTGTAAGAACAATACACTTAATTCTCTATTATTCTTAAATATGTGTATGCACGTATTTTTAAAAAATTATTAATTTAATTTCTATCGCTTTCACTGAATCTATTATCTATCACATTTCTTTCTCCATCATCCTGCCTTCCTCGTGCGTTAAATAGATATTAGTAATCTGGAAATTGGGAAGCTAAATTAAATGTATTAATTGATAATGAAACCCTGGTATATCTAACAGATCGGGAAACAATAGTAAACAATGGCATGCTCTGATTACTTGTATCGATATTATAGCGATCAGATTTCTGTTTTCATGGGAAATATAACCGTTTGCGTGTGAGAATTATTTAAGCATTAGATTACTAGAATTGAAAAAAATATTTCCCTGTTATTCTTTCGATATCGTTTCTCTCAATTCTGCTCTTGATTGAGATCGATCATCATAATTATCATTAATTATTTGCGCATAATTGATTCACTAATGCACATTATTAGCAGAAATAATAGGCATTCAAAAACATTGAGTATCTCTTTTCCGATTAATTTTAGTTTCTGATTCGATTGATATAAACATGAATTGGCATTTGATCCGCTCGGGAAACCGGGGTAGTTTAAATCATGCAATATATATTTCCGCCGAAAAATATCCGGAATATCAATTCGTTTCATCGGAATTATAACTGGCATGTTCAAAATAATCTATTTGCTCGACTTTAATTCATACTAATAGCGGATCAGCGTGGAAGCTCAAGCCTGTTATATCGTTGCGTTTATCTCGCGGCGTTTACCTGTTGCCGGAAAATGCGCACGTTCGGTTAGTCACCGCGGAAATTAGCCCGAATTATCCCGAAGCAACAGCCGCCAGGAATGAGGCGTAAAGGCGAGATTATTCGTTGCTGTGACCAACAGCGATATATAGTTATGATTCGCGGTCGACGTCTTCTTTTCCAAGTTTGCAGTTATTCAAGGAGACGGGGAGAAAGCGAAGAGAAGAATGAGAGTAGTCCTTCTGATCGCGTTCGGTATACCGAGCCTTTAATTTCGCGTACGAATGGAAGGGGAATAATCTGGCAACTTTCTCTCTCTCTCTCTCTCTCTCTCTCTCTCTCTCCGTTTCGCTCTCTGTTCGACCGCCTCTATCCACTTGCATGTCTGATACGATGGTAGGTAATTAACTCGCAAATTACGAGACCGTGGCGTTGGAACTTTCCGCGGTTCTAAGTAGACTCGAATACCGTAGGTTTCTAACTAGAAAATGGGAGAATGAGAGCAATAGGGGAGGGACGCTTTAAAGACAGATGCTTATGATGGAATCCAACGAATTTTGTTTCAACAAACGACTTAAAAATATTTTTCATGAGCTTTTACATAAGCTCAATTTGGCATGTAGAATAATGTAGTACTGTGTTGGATGGAGAAATTCAATAAAGAAGAAAAAGAAGAAGAAGAAAGATGTCTGTTAGATCATGTCGATGATATATCTATTAGTCGCTCGATTCCAAGATATTTACATATCTTTTGTCAAGCACTGCGAAACAAATACATTCGAGAGTGGTTTCATCAACGTGTCTCTCCATTTAATCTCGTATAAATTCAATGACAAATCCTTGAATCGCTTTTATGTCGACTTTCCCGTCTCACAAGGAACGATGTGGAAATACAATTCCTTTCACGACAACATCAAGAAATAAATAAACGATAATCACAGGAATAACAGCGTATTAAAGCACCCTTCTGCTCGCTTTGAGTCCTAATCACCATGAAAGACTTCCTTTCTCGATATTTTCCCTCTTCCGAAAATTTTACGACGGCTCGTTTCTATTTCATCACTTTCGCAGAGAAATATTTCAAAGCCGATCTCGATAATGAGTCAAAGATGGCTAAAATACCGTCAAATATTTTCGTGTACCCGAAATTAACCGTTTGTATGAAAATTGTCCTATATCAGGCATGCGATTAAACTTTTGAGGCGCTGTAAACTTATCCGCTTTCCCACTTGAAGCGGGAGATAATAATCGAAATTTGGTTGAAAATTCTCTGAGCTTTTGCTGACGAGCCCTCGTTCGCAAAACTTTCTAATAAGCCTCGATTCTCCGATCTTGAAGATTGCCAGTTTCATTTCAGCCGTGCACAATTTCGGTTTAAAGAGAACCCGACATTGGCGGGATAATGTCGGCGGCGGTGCGGGCAATGGATGGCGAAGGGGATGGCAGGGCGAGAAAAGGGCGGGGGAGAAACGCCACTCGTAACAAACAAGGCGTACCGTAGAGACAAGAGCATTGTCCCTCGACTGTATGCAACTAACCCACGGTATAATGTACTCCCACCCCATCCTCCTTGGCGTCGCGCGAAACTAGGGGGTGGCGAGGAGGGGGATGGAGGATGTACCTTACGCTCGCAACTACCGTACTACAGATCCAGAGGCGCCGTTACCTTCTATTATACCGTTCCTATACCGGGTAGCGTCGCTGTGCGAAACAACCGACTAAATGAAGACACATTGCTTTCATTATAAACTACCTAGTATACGGCTGACGCCGCACAGCCAACCCTTCCCGTTCTCTCGGGCCTTACCTACGATTATCTCTAGGTATAAGTTAGCCGGTAGATACATAAACTCTTCTTGTTGGAATATATCTCGCAAAGCGCTCTAGGCCTGTCGCATTTTTCATACAATTCCATGATTTCAAGATTCGCGAAAGAAATTTTAATATCAGAGCATGAAGGTAGGATAATAACATTTTAAAAATCCGAATTTAGTCAGTCCGAATAGTCAAATCTTTGAAAAATTTGTTTTTAATATCATTAGAATCTGACAGTATAATTTAATACGGAAATAATGAAGATTTTCAGATTTATAATCAATTCAAACGATTAAATTTTTAAACCGATGCGATGCTTCGCAACCAATGTGTCGTGACAATTTGATATGTAATAAATAATTAGCTTTTTTATAGTAACGTAAGCAATAAGTTTCTCTCTTTCTCTCTTTTTGACAATATCTAAATAAATTATATATTTTTTTTTTAAATATATGTATAATTATTAATATATCACGCTGTAGGTAATATCCTAAACTTCTCTAACATTTTCTTTCATCTACGGAATAATGTGGATACTAGAAGTTAAGCTGAGACACTGTGTATATATAACGGGTGAAAAAGTACGTGCAAAGTACACATCGAGACCCCGACAAAACCACGTGCTGTCAGAAACATCGGACGCTTTCGTGGACTCTTCCCCTTCCTTCTCTCTGCTTTCTCTCTCTCTCTCTCTCTCTCTCTCTCTCTCTCTCTCTCTTTTCTCTATCTCCTCCTCGTCGCGAAGCGCGCACGCATTTCTTGTTACCGCCGTTATCAGCAGCTACCCTCCATCGGTCTGGCATTCGCGAATGCAGCGGCGAATTATGGTTCATCAAATATAAACCCGCGGGGCGTCCGTTTCCGCGCAACGTCGCGCCCCGCGGGGCCGCGATTTATTAAGGCGCAAAAACGATCTTTTAAGAACGGTCGCGTGGACGAGATACCGCTACTAAAAGACATTTGTCTTATTCAAATGGCAGCGGAAGCGGAAAAAGTTGAGGGAAGAAACGCACGGGATACGAGGGCGAGGTGCTCGCGATGAGGAGATTGTAGGTGGAATGTGAAACACAGAATGTGAAACACAGACAGCGCATTCTTTCCTTGCCGTCCCCCGTTTCATCTCCCTCTTTCCGTTCCCTGCTATGATATCCTTCTCCTCGCCATTTCACCACCCTTCCTTCTCTGTCGTCTTCTCGCTCGGCGAACTCGTCGCTTACAAGCTCACCGCTGGGACCGACTCTGCAGTTTCCACTGTTTTTCACATAATTAGAAGCCGGATAATTTATTTAACAACGCTCGACGCGCGGTCGCGGAACTTTTATTGTTTCGTGACTCCCGGCGGGTCGACGGCGGGGACCGGGGCTTGAGGACGCAAGAAAACTAAATTGCGACGTGGATGCCACGTTGCTCGGCGCTACTTCTGCGCGCGTGAACCACCCCTTTGACATTCACGGACTCATCCACCTTCGGAGGTGGAGGTTTAGATGCAGAGTTTGCAGTCAACCTGGAAATGATTACTAGGGATACAACGAGCTGGATTACAATTGCGTAAATGCGGCGCAGGTATAATATATATCTTTTTCTTCGTTAGAGAGAAGTCATCAGTTGCAAGGAAATGAATTTCATTCGCCAAGTTTATAACTATTTATAATAAAAGATCGTCTAGAATGACGATTGTTTTTGCCTTAAGACACGGAATTATACATATATTTAAATAAGTTAATATTAAGTTCGAATTTTCAAAAATTGTGATTGTGTCAAGCTATCGAAAAGTATAGACATTAAAAATTATTATTTGGAAGTAGAGATATTCATTGTATATCCACTTCTTTACTCCCAGAGGCCGGATATGCTGCGCGATGCTCTTCCGAAGTCATCTGCAAATTAGAGTTTTTCCTTCCAAAGATAACCGCGACGTTCCATTTTTATTTTTATTTTTTTTTTTTTGCAACTTTTATAGCTCCTGTCCATGCGCCGATTCGAACGTCAGCGGGCTTAACGTCGCGCGTTGACAACGTCGTGTGGCGTCGTTACGCTCTTCTCAACCGAGTGTTGCGCTTGTTAACCGGGCGTGAAAATACGCGACGTCGCGTCGGTCCGTCGCTATGACGAGATAGCTCGCGTCCGACTTTCATCGCTTTTTTTACGTTTTTATTTTTTTTTTTTATCAGTCATGAATTCCGATTTTCCGGCCGGAGTCGCTTCGCGCGCGCGCGCGTGCGTTTTTTTTGTTTTTTATAAATATGCATGTCGACAAAACGCAGGCGAATCCGGATGCCATTGCATTAGACGAAAGTGCGCGGCTAGGACGTGAATGTAAATGTCGGCTGATATCGTTTGCCGCGCATATCATTCCGGAAAACCGGGAGCGACACCGGTAATTATTATTTGTCACATGTTGGCCGCTCTCGCCGCTCCTGGAATTTCGAGACGAGCTATCGAGCTATTAAGCTCGATAACGTATCCTCGGCTAGGGGGCTTCTTCCGATTACTCGCGCTCCCTCGACCTACCGTGCCGGTTTCGGCGATTACGTCACATTTCCGTGGCACGGCATAACGATTACACCGTGCCCCGACGTAATTCATAATTTCATTCTGCCACGCTTTATCTCGCAAGCCATTTCGAGCGGCGATTTCATATTTCGCCGCTGCGTACATCAGCGTGGTCCAGCGTGACTTTCGCGAAGCAGAAACCGTAATTGTGCTCGGCCAGAGCGCCTCCTGCGATAGCGCGACTTTCATAACGCTCCGCAATTATCCGGAATGCGAACTGGCCGAGCGGTATGTGTGTCATTTTACGCTAACTTCCTTCAACTTTAACCGCTTTTGAGCGCAGAAGCTTTCTCTTTGACCGCTCATTTTTTCCAACTTGCATTTTTTTTTTTGTCAATTCTCGCGAAATATGCAATGCACGTCGCTCATCAAAGTCGCAAAGCCAAAATGGATAATCACGTTATCAGGCAATATCAATGCATCGAGAAATTACCATCCGTCACCGTCGTCAATCGTCGATATTTTTTGCGAGGAATTTTTCTGACAGGGATTTTTTACCCATTACGCGCGGCGCATTTTATCAAAGGCTTTCAATGGCAAATTCAATCAAAATTCGTCAAACCGAAATGACGGCTTCCGTGCGTGTACGAACGACTAGACGGACGGACTGGCAGTCCGTAGACGGACAAGCATGGTCGAGCTAATAGTTACGAGAGTAGTCCGGTCTCGTGTAGCGAGACTGAAAAAACGTGATGAGACTACCAAATGACGTTAGAGGAGGAGTTAGATTTGAAGTTACATTTGAAAATATCGACAGACAGATTTTCGAGAGTCCGAGAGTTCAATTAAACAATGGTTTTGTCAGCGATGAAACAACATACGTATCGGAAAAAATTATATGGCTAAATAATGACATTATTTTATTCGTTATCTATTATTATCTACGACATTATCTTATACTAGTATCTTTGATCATTTTTTGAAACTTTACGTTGAAGTTTTAAACGTCAAACTAATTAAAATATGTTTCTTCCTTTGAATGTATAATTAACGCGATTAAAGTAACTAGAAATTTTAAAAGTTCTTTTAGTTTTTTTTACAACATCTTTCACTTGCTTCTATTTTAATTTAATTAAATACAATAGAATTTAAATAAATGTACACCATAAAAGCTTATTTTAAAAATTAATTCTAAAACACACACATGTATTTTTACGAGAAAAGCTTCTCTATCTTGCAATTATCTTTAACTGGACCTTATATCGGAAAAAGCAAACATTGCTCGGTGTGGTCCGATCAATACGCTTAAAGACTTAACTCTTACATTTTGCATTGTCTGGTGGACTTAACTTCGCCCAAAGTCGACGTCAAGTCTGACTCAACTCGCTATAGCATCACTGTGTTTGCCCGACTGCAAATTCGGCCCCACCTACTCTACAGAAACCTTCACTAAAGCATACACACATACGTACCTAAAATACACATGAATTATACAAACACACAATGTTTGCACAAAGAGAAAGATCGCGCAAAAGTGACAAGGAAACATGATGTTCCCTTTTTATAGCTTTGTTTGTATTTTCGTATGATATACTGTCACGCGTCGAACAAGTTGTGTAGTCATTTTAGTTAAATATTTTATGTCCATCAGATGTAATGTAGACGTTAACCTTCTTCTCCTAGCTTGCACATTGAAACATTAACTGATACTAAATACTAATTATAAGATAAACAGTACAGAGTTTATTATGATCTATATTTCTGAAATTCAACCAATCAAGACGATGTAGTTTTCGTATCTTTATATATCGAAATTGATATGATTTTTCGAAAAGTTCTGATTTGAAAAAGTATATAGGTATGGCAAGAAATTCACATTAGTAGAAACTATTTTAATGTACAATAATAATGTCTTTCGACTGGAAAGAGAAAGAAAACGAGAGAAAGAAACGCGTACAAAGTGCAAATAGAAATGTCAATATATCTTTAAGTATTCTGCTTGAACATGATGCATAAATCATAACATAATGAAGTTGTAATGTCAGCATTAGCTCTCGACAAGTTTCATTATGTATTTACTCAAACGCACACAAAGAACATTATGTGTGCGGCCCTTCAATCCAATTGCCTTCCACGCTAAAACGTTCCGAAATTTCTGCTCGATCTCCACATGGGAAAGTACAAACGAGTCGCTAAGTAAAAAAAATAACAAACCTCTCGTTTTGCATGCAACATTTTGCAGCGGCATGTAGCAACCGCACACACACAATTCTTATGCAATATTTATATCGGCAGGGGAGCCATTACGTGTACGTCTTCCGTTTGCGATCCCTCTTTCCTCGATCGCGCGACCGCCTTTGTTTCTATTTTCGAACATTCAGGTGTATACTACACGGCTAAGGAACAAGATCGGCGATAATTGCCGGTGAAATAGTAATGCAAATGTGCGATAGATTAGCATGTTGGCGTACACCGGCTGGGTGAGAACTGACGCTTCTTCCCTGTTTGCACGATACGGGCGAGTATAATGACTTTCCGATATTTATAACAGACGCTCGGAAGGAAGATATCGCCTTAGAAATCTCTATTTTTAATCGCAGCGAATTATAACATACCTCGTGTGTAAATTCCTCAGAAAGAGTATAGTTTTTCCTTTGTTTCGGAAGGAAAAAGAAAGAGAGAGAGAGAGAGAGAGAGAGAGAGAGAGAGAGAGAGAGAGACCATATTTTATATATATCCTCAAACTCTTTAGATTAACTCTATCTTGAATATTAATGTAACGTCTCATAAACGCCGTCCACAGTAAACTTTTCCATAAATCATCTCGAGAGCAACTGGAAGAGGTATATAAAGTGAAGAAATATTTAGTGAGTTTACTTCATGAATAGTAATCGCAACTTTAAAAATATATCCTGCTCCGTCAGGCGGAGACGTGATTATAAAGATGAAAATGTAAATGTTACATTGACGTCATCCCGACGCTTCTAAAGCGTACGAGTTGATACCACCTGTGATTACGGGACACATAACGAAGCGCATCTCGTAATAACGCAAAATGCAACGATCGCCACTCGCCGCATATACGAGTGCGCGCGTATAGAAGATTTGACGTTAATGAAAACGCTCGCGTACACCAATTCAACTTCAAATTGAATTCGTTTATGACATCTCGTGACTTCACAGAGAACGAACGCGACAAGGAAAATACAACAAAGAGCTACAGTTCTGGCTACAGCGAAATAGCCGGCGTGGAATGAGGTTGGAATATCAGAAATTTGGATATAGCACTCATATGCATCAAGTGTACGCGCTGTAATAGTATAACAGATACATATTTGCAAAATAATGCAAAATCGTCACTTATACGATCGATGCTCAACGTGACATTATATTAACTATAATATTCTTTTACAGCGTATTTAAAAGTTTAAAAGTTAAAATTATTTTGCTATAATAGAAAGATTTTATCCATAAGATTTCATAAAGCAAGATATCCATATAAAGGATCAAAGTTTGCAGCAACGGCTACAGCACTTTCGCGGTTTTCAGGAATTTTAATATAATATTAATATAACGTCCATATATATATATATATATACTTATTAACTTTACCGAAATGGCGTTATAACAAAATCAAAGTGGTTACTCTCTGAAAAAATATAAAAAACATGAAAAATATGCAAAAAATTAAGGAATTTTTGAAAACAATTTTCTCTTTGATAATTTTATTTTTATATTATATTTTTATATAAACAGTCGACAAGTAAATTATGTGTTTATTACATTATTGTAACATGCAATATCTATTCTTTATTGTAATTTTTTTTATGATAAAAAAATGAAAGATTTATATGTAAGTGAAAAATGTTTATCTTATGAAATTTATTCAAGTTTTTTTTTTCAGTACACTTACAAATTTAATTACTTGAAGACTTTGTGTTTTTCCTTCGTATGAGTGAAAAACATTAAAAAATGCAATTAAAAAAAACTTATTTTAGAAAGTTGCACTGAAAAATCTTTAAAATATCTTCTTCACTTAAAATTTCGGGCAAAAATATCTGGAAGAGCAAGAAAGTTTTTTTACAAAAATATGGACTTTTTGCAATATGCTTAAGAGTTTGTGGATTCCAAAACAAAATTAGGCGATTGCATAATACAAAACATGTAATGCGGTACAGGCGATGTAAACTGACCTTATGCCAAGCAGATTTTTTAGCCTTACGACATCATTAAATGGGAAGAGAGGGAAAGAGAAGAGAAATCATGAAATAAATATCAAATAATATAATTTAAATGCACAATGCAGTATCATATTATATCACATTAGTTTATTTAATTTCATCACATGAGATTGCGCAACAGCTTTCTCTTTTTTTAACCTTTTTTTAACTCTTTTTTTTTAATAACAACAATGTTTTAATTGTCGTAAACGGCCATATTTAAGATATTGCGATCAATTTCAGTTTCTCGAAAAATATGGAAATATGTAAGTATCACATTTATAAAGATTGCTATATAAGTGTCAAATTTATAAAAATTGCTATATTTATAGCATTATATATATAGACTTCGCGCGCGTATCGACTTTTCGTTTTTAATTAAATTTATCTGACAGTCTTTATCGATTTGCTGATATATCTAAAGTAAAATGATTGATAAATTAGTCGCGAATAAAGCTGATAGCAACTATAGAGCAATTTTCGAGACTAAGACATCGATTTCAAGACAGGAGAAAATATTATATCCATTCCTGTAGACACGCTCTTTTGCTATTTCAATTAAAATCTATTCGTTTCATTTCCTTTGTATTTTTCTCGCGTTCCAGAATTGATCAATCGTAAAAAATCTGTCGAGTGATGATAAGAGATAGAGTTTTATCGAAAGGTGCTTTCGCCTTAATTCAAATTTATACTTTTATTTTTTCTAGCGTATAAACAATGTTTGTCGTTAATGCATAATTGTCATTAATGCATAAGATTAGCATCTTATACGATTTACAGATGTATTCGGCGCCAAACCTGGCGCTAAAAATAACGATCCACATTTCTTTTCATAAAACGCGAGCTTCTTCCCTTCGGATTCCTATCGGATCGATACGACACACAGAAACGTACAATGTCATCGTCCCGCGCGGTCGGATGTATATTTATTGACTAGCGTCAATTTTACAATCTAACGTGATTTACGAGGCAGATCCACCCGCGACGTATTCAATGCCGGACGAAAACCGTTAGGGAGAAAATCGGTTACGTGACGAATAACGTACGTACCGCGACCGTGAAATATGATGGGCATTCGTGACAAAGTAGCTTCCTTTAAATCGTACCACCGACCGGCGCGATACACCATTATCTTGCGGAATGTCTGCCAAAGTGCCTTGTGGCCTTGTATAGGTCACCAATATTCTCCCCTAGTTTCCTCATGTCTCTCTTTTCTTTCGTAGCACGCGACTCCATCATCTCGCGACTGCGCTTTAGCCAAGTAATTCCGGGACGATACACTATCGATAGAATTTATCGAGAGATCAGCATATTCGCCACGGAGGATATGAACGATTTACGATTATCGTTGGAGTTAACGGGTGGAAGTGCATCGATGTTTACTTGCGCTTTATGCGCATTATAATTCCCAACCGGCTGTCCGGACATGCCGGTTTCCCCATTAATCGATGTTATATTCACATTACCGTAATGAAAAGAGCGACGAGACGTTAAACCGATTACCGTGAATTAACTTGATTAAGACCGTGGTGTCTCTCGATGGTCTATAAATTAATAAGCAACCGTACAGATCTCGCTTCAAGCTGCGATATATACTCTTCGCAATCATCTATCTATTTTAGGTCTTGTGACTTTAGTCGCCACTTAATACAGTATTCCGTGATCCTTTTCAAATTTAAATATGACAGATAGAAAAAGTCCTTGTCCACGAAGTAATATCAAGAAATAAACAGCTTCAACTATAGATTGTAATGTCGCTTTGAAAATAGTTATCTGAGAAAAGAAAGATTACTCTTGATGCTGCAAACAATAAATTTTGAAATTTTATTTTTACCTATATGCTCTCTACTTGTTCTAATATGCGGATTTATATGCAAAATTTAATATTTGTAGCACCATTGTTTCTTTCTCTTTATCTATTTCGTATTTTCTCTCCTGGCAATTGTTTCGAGTCGGGATAAACTTCGCGGTTAAAACTTTTTACTTTACTACACACAAATAGAAATCCTATTAAAAAATTAAGTGATCAGAATGACAAAAGAGTCAATTTTCTTGCTGTTAGTAACAAAGTTAATTACTTTTACTTAACTATACGTTTTAACTTTATCTTTGTGTATTCATCTCTTTCCCTTTGAGATTTAAATAAGCAGATTATTTCGCTTTAAAGAGTTTCGATAAAAGATAAGATAAAATATTAATTTTTTCCTAGATAAAGATCTCTTCCCATATGCGTAATATTTTTTCTTATCCTTGAAGTTACTAGTATTTTTATGCAATTTTGAGGTAAAAAAAAAAAAAAAAGAAAAAAAAACGAAAAAATACACACGCTCTGTGTTGTGTATATTTCTTCTATTTTTTAGATTTAAAAAATGTCGTACGCGCCAAAACGAGCAGTTCCGGCACGTTCGTCTTGTCTGCGACTTTATTCGAAGGACAGACAGCCAATTGCGCGGAATGGAGAAATTTATCTGACGAGTGTGTGACTATGCCTGCCGATTTGATTGCGGTCGGCGTATCGAGGGAAACGTCAAACAAACGACCCGTCGCTTTTTCATTTGGACTTTCAATTCGACGTTGTAAATTGTGACTCGCGATCCGACGATTTTATCTGGCTATCGCCGGCGTGTCAGCGGGCAATCTTTTGGTAGCCGGTATACGCGCGCGAGTGCTTTTCCTCGTGCGATCGAAGAATAATATTTGCAACATTTTCACGTAACGAAAAATGGTCCTTTCAAACTACTATTTTAGAGAACTGTTTTGAGGAATATTGCACGACACACACACACACACACACACACACAAACGCGTTTTCGAATATTCACTTAAACTTATATTTGCTCCGTTATGTATTTACGTTTAGGCGTTCGGCGTAATATCAAAGACGCAGCAAAACTTTTAGGTTCGAAACTTTCGAGATTGACCCGGGAAAGTTTAGGATAGTCCCCCAGTATAACCGATTTCTCTCTATCCCCTAACTCAGTTGCTATTTGTTTTATGCTAACATGGAGTTAATTACACCGATGTCGGAGTTGGTTCGGGATGCTTGATTATATTTCGCGAAACTGCGTTTAATTGCATTTTCATACGATTACCAGAAACTTACTTTGATATTAAGACGACAACTTTTCGGATCCTGAGATTAATCGCTTTTTACCGTCCCCAATATATAAGCGGAACGAGTATTAAAGAAAATATTATCGCTTCTATTATATTTTACGTAATACATGGTAGGTAAAAAAATTGGAAAAAAATATACGCGAACAAAATTTTTCTGCCGTTTCTTGATAATGGCAGACCTACAATTTAAATTTCGTTAGTCAGCCGGCATAGATACGCCCCCGCTTAATATCCTCGCAATAATTATTCGGCCGGTGGAATGTTTGCGGAGAGAGGCCGTAAATATGAGAGTCACCCTTAGCCGCCCTCTCTCCTCGGTTTGTATATTTTTTTGCCTCCGCCGCTGGATTCGTGTGCTCGGGCGAGCTCGCATTTTCGCAAAGAGGCCGGCTCGTATCGGGCGCAGCCATCGAGAAATCGACGTCCAGCTCAGGCAACACACGAAAGCGGCACCGCATTAGCGTTACACGCGAGTGTAGCACGCGTGTGAATATCGCTTACGTGGACCAGGCTTGCGCGGGACTTCTTCCTATCGTCGCTCTTATCGTGACGTTTAACGAGCACGGGTCACGGCTTGTATTATCCCAGGATAGTTCGCTTTTTATACAGCTTGGCCGCGATGATAACTTTAACCCCGATACGAGGGGGAACGAGGAGATAAGTGATAAAGGCGAAGTGAGATCAGCGCGAGGAAATAATTATCAATTAGACATAAAAAAAAAACAATAAAAGAAACGTTTTTTATTATGCCACTCGAGAATTTCGTAACTGGACATTTTACTCAGCTATGTTACATATCTAGAGTGTTGACGTTATTTTTTATACGATTTTGTAAGTAGCAGTAACTTTTAACCTTAATGCGACTGGAAAAGATGAGCGATAAAAGTAGGCAAACGACGTGAAAAGGAAAGAAATAATTAATCATTATATTATTGAATAAAACATCGATTTTTTTACTCTCTCCGATACTTTTGCTCTTATTCTCGCCGATTTTCATACGTAGATGAGTATTATTCAAATAAAAATCGAAATGTACTGCCTTAAACACTAGTACGGCTCTATATATCTGAGAATATGTCGAATAAAATTCTGGTATCTTTCGATTACTCCTGGAATATCGCTAATTTCTTGAAGATTTAATATTTCTTTAAAAAGAAATTATCGCCAAATAAACAAAAGAAGAGATATATCAGATATGATGTAAATTATGTAGTCCCTACATTTAACGATTCTTTGCATGCGATACGACTCTTGTAAGGATTCTGCTCAATGACCATAAAAAGTAAGGCTTAAGAGCTTACCTGTAGATTGGTTGGACGTCACTCTTGTACCAGACGACCAAGATAGCGGAATCGTTGCGATGAGGTGGACGAATGTCGCATGGCAGCTCGGCCGTTCCACCGAGAATCGCCCTTACGAACAATGGCGGCCCTAAAATACAAAATATTGATTGAATAGCCGTTATCTGTAATTTTCATTGATTTTACGATGAAAAGAATTTCAAAACAGAATAATATTTTTATATCTTTTTTGTAATCGCAATATATTTTTAATCATTATATATATATATTATTTGCTTTCTAAAATACCTATATTAGCAAACGATCTGCTTTGAATTTTTATCTTTTTTCTATAATAAAAATATCAAATGAGATATTTTTAAATTAGCTGTGAATTATCATCATGAGAAATATATAACAGACATAAAAGAGAACAAATAGGGAATGAACAAGTATATTATATTCGTAAACCTTATGTCTAGCAGTTAATAGATCCAGGTCCGATCTTGGATACGTATCTTGTGTTTCTATTATTTTTCTCATTTATACATCCATAATAATACGCGTCTTTGTTTACATATTTGACGACATGTCAGTATGGCGTAGTGGGGAGCTCTACTCAAACGAAAACATGAGAAGGACAGACTGACATGTAGAGAAACGAAACGATTGTTGTTATTCAGTAAGCGTTCGTACGTTGAGAAAAGTATATATTATTGTCGAGTTGTAAAGTTTTTAGTTTTATATTAATGTGTGAGTTAACAAATTATATCAAAGTATCGATATATTGTTATTAGTGAAAAGTTTTTTAATGAAAAGTCTCTCCTCGACAATTTTATTTTTTTATAATTATATAAATTATACAAATAATTACATGCACTCTTACGCATAATAGTATTTTATAATAGTAATTATTTAAAATAATTTAAAATACATAATAGTAATTTAAAAAATTAATATGGACAAATGTCAAAAGAAAAAGATTGATTTTATTTCATTAATCATTTCGTTGGACGACGCAAAGGAACGAACAAAGGTAAGTAGAAATTATTTTGTGTATGGATATACGAATATCTGCAGTGATCAATTTTATGTTAAAAAGTTGCAATGAGTTTCATGTTCAATAAGAGATCTATGCTATTGCTAGTCTTATATTGCGTTAGCAATAACTTTGAGTGGTTATTTCCGACATAGGAAGTCCGATTTACTTATAAATAACAGGACTGACGCAGGTGCGACACGAAAGGTGATTGCGTTTCGTAGATTTACCCGTCCTTTACCGAGAAACATATACACGGTCGCGTATTACTGCATATATAGCGCGCAGATCGCATCTACTTTCAACTTCAATAATTTTCTAAATTATGCTTTCACGTTTCGCGGTATATACGTATATACTTTACAATTTTAGAAAATCGACTACTGATTTGAGGGAGAAAATGTTATATGATTTATTTATAATTAAAGTATAGAGCTGATAGTCGATTTTCGTAATATATAATTAAAATACATATTACTTATTAATTAAGACTATCGGTTGCTTTAATTAAACACAATATTGAGCCATAATTATTTTGCATCTGATGAGCATAAAATTAAATATTGAAGAAATAATAATCGTAAAATCGATCAATACATTAATTATATTGAATTTAAAAGAAGATCCGATGTTCAGGCACTTTATTTTTGCGCGAAACAATAACGGGGAACGCATTGCTGAGAAATAATTGTAATTTATCGATAAAATTCCGTGCTAATTTTTCCTATCGAGATGGATGATGAAATATTTCCGAGATAAAATAAGGAAAAGAAAACAAACGACGAAGATGTTGGCGTATGCAGAACAAAGAGAGAGGTCACGTGACAATTACGCGCTCCAGAAAGCGCCGTTTCCACTGGACTTGCCGGCCATCGTCGGTCTGGGTCAGATATTGAAGGATCGGCGAGAATATTTGCGGAGAAGATGGGACGAGCGACGCGGAAGAGGATATCAGCGAGAACAACGCGCGCCGGAAAGCGGAAACGGGGATATATACGCCGCTGTCCGAGCGTATTAAAACTGTGCGAGCGAATCGCGAATGGATTTTCTTTCCAGTCTGTCAGCCGTAGAGGAAACGCCGATCCGTTCGCTCTCTTGCCCCGACGACAGTTGAATTTTTCCAAATTTCTCTCTCGATTTTTCGACATAGTCAATCGATAAAACGATTCGCGAGTCGAGATGCTCAACTTTGTTTTGAGTGACCAAACTTATTTCCGAGACAAAGTGTGTGTAAAATAAGCTTCGGTAAAGTAGCAACGATTCCATCGATCGATTACTAATTCACTTTTTTCGATAACTCGCACGGGAGCTATTGATTTTGTAAAGCACCACCGTTGTAATGCCTGAGAGGGTCCGCTGGGACAGAAAATATTCGTCGAATAATAATTTCTCAAGCTTCCGAGAAAATTAATAATAATATTTTATACAAAATATTTTTCCTAAGAGAAATGATTTTTACTCTTCAAACATTCCATCATTGTACATCTTTCGATTACTCGGGATATCTGTATCTTAATAATTGTCTTATTAATTTTTTATCAGTATTTCTAAAACTTGCTTGAAAATGTAGGCAAACGTATAATTGGAAGTGAATACTTTATAGCGAGAAAAATTAGCGACAGCCTTTCAAGAGAAAATATCTAGCGCACGAATATTATTAATATAATATAAATTCTCTTACATCTTAAAAATACGTAGACATTAATTAATTTCGTTGTGTATTCTTGAAAATGTATTTCTCCCTCGTTCGCGCGAAGAAATGCGATGTGCAAAACAAAAGTGGCGGGCATTCTATTATCAAACTTGGCGGGGCCTTTATCTTGCTTCGTCCAATTTCTGAGTTTCTGTCATAAGAGTCATTTCTCTTCCTTACATTTTCAGAGCCCCATGAGCGATAGTTCGCACGGCGCGCATATTAGGTCTCTCGTTCCAAGTTTTGAATTTTTAAGCAGAATTTTCACTCTGTGCCGCCGTCACGGGAGGGAATATATTATGCAGTCCCTAATTTACCGTCCTAGCGCGCCTCAGCCTCGCGGAACGGAGAAACGAGTTTACGCGAAGGAACAAATGAAAGGCCATGGTGTCTATTTCATGGCGCCGCTTCTTATTCGAGTATCCTTCACATCCGACTTTTAATAAAAAATTTGCCGGAATAAAAATTGTGGTTCAATCAATTGTATTTAATCAATTACAATCAATTATAAAATACATTCCGTATTTATCTCTTTATATTTTGTATCATGTTTTTCATCGTGATAATGCGTCTTACATATCGCTGGAATAAAATTAGAATCGAGCTCCGTATCTATTTGGTATTTATTTTAGTTTAACTAGTAATTCTTTATCAGACTTTTTAATAATCTTCGAGCCCTTCGAGGTTTCCGGTGAAACTGCTTTTAATGGATTTCTGCGGCGAGATTTTGCCCATTTCAAATCTGGGACAACGTCACCGGCGTGGAAAGGTATATCGAAATTTCACCCTGCAGATTTTTTTGAGCCGGCGCGCCTCGATAGATGGAAATCCCTTTGGCGTATCCGCGTAATATAAAACACATACACACGAGCCAGAATATCCGTCGCGATAGGATTTTACAGTTTACGTTCCGAGGTGCGCATTGATTTTCTTTATTAGATTACACTAATCCAAATTCCTCTGTCAACCGATCTCGCGGGGCATCGCAAATATTAACACGCGCCAATCCATCACTCTCACAGACGAATGATTAAAATGATGTACGCAGTTAATTCCCTTGCATCGAGGTCAATGCATTCAGAGTAGACGGAGATGCTAATTAAATTTGCAGGCAACCAAAGTGCTACCACTTCGCGCGCGAGCTTCTTTTTTTCGGACATTATACATTTATACACGGATAAAAGAGGGAGGGGAGGGGAGGAGGGCTTCCTCCTCCTTCCCCTTCCTTCCTCGCACAGTCATCTTCGCGCCGCGTACTCTTCCATTTTTCTTGCGCCCGTAGTTCATAGAGTTAACGTTAACGGTGTTACCCGGCACGTCGGAAACGCGCGCGCGCGGATGCTTTTACCCTTACCTACCTACCTACCATACTTATCCTACCCGTACATATCTCTCTACGTACGTGGGATCTCTAGTCTCGCGTAGTACGCCCGGTGTAAGCGTATAAAACAACGGTTTTCACGGCGCCCGCTAAATTTCCCTTGGGCTGCCCGCGGTGCATTATGAGTCCTGAAGGGTGGCGGCAACCGCGGATCGTTCCTGTCGCGCATCTCGTTCCCGTGCTCTTTCCTCCCTCCCCCCCCTACTCCGCCCCATGTTGTTGTACCTGCCCAGAGGGTAACAGCGCGCGACAGCCGCGAATCATGCTGAAAAGCATTTTGAAAAAAACTCAAGGCTTCTGTGAACGCGCCGTTTCCCTATTTGACATACTTTAGAAAAAGAGAACTATGACGAGAGAGAGAGAGAGAGAGAGAGAGAGAGAGAGAGAGAGAGAGAGAGAGAGGAGTGCGAATGAGTCAACGAGTGAATAGCGAATCAGTACAATCCCTTTTGTCGGCGAACAGGAATTCTTCTGAATTCATGTTTCATTGATAACTTTTGCAACAACGGAGAAGCATTGCACAGATTACTTTGTGAAAGTTGTAGTGCTATCGCGATGGAAACGCGCTGCATTCTTTTTTGATATTTGTCTCGTAATAATCCTTTCACATCGTGGTTGATAAATATTCATTGGAAAAATTATTACGATAGATTAGTCTCTACGCCATTATCGACGTTATATCGAAACGTTTCACCTTTCCTCAAATTAATTCGAAATTGATCTTCTACAACGCAACAAAATTTTCGTTTTATATTGCGTTACAGACATGTTGGAGCGAAGTTTCCTTCTCTCCCTATAGGAAAGAATAACATTGCGTACGTGATACTGCTCGTCTCTTGTTTTTTAGCGCGAGAGAGACAGCCTCTTCTTTTTTCCTCCCCGGGGAATCCAATTTCGGAAAGTTGTTACACGGCGTGTAGCAAACTAGCTCGCGAATTTCGAAAATCGCAATCCCGATGATTAATCTTCGAACACCTGGAATAACGCGCCGTGATGCGCCATTCTGCGGCACGAACCGCGTAAAAATATATTTCACGTACAAAAAAAAAATATTTCAGTTTATTTTAGATAAACCAAAAATATGAGGTATTGTTACAGAAATATTTAGAACATGATGTATAAAATTCTATTTTGCAATTCTTGTTTCGGAAACATTTGTACGTGAAATATCGGTTAGCCGTGTAGATGTGTCGTTGCCGTCAAATGGTATTATTAAAGATACACGCGTGTTACGTCAAAGTAACGATTCTTTTGGAGAATTCCGTCGGGAGAAGTGTGCTTCGCCAGCACGGATATTTACCGTGTAACGTACCCCCACCGAGAGGAAAGTGATATCGTCGACGCAGCGGAAAAGCCGCGCTTTATGAAATGTTGCTGAATCGACGCTGCGGTTTCTGTGTACCTGGCGCATGGGTTTACACAAGTTTCGGTGCATTTCAGAAGGAAGTGGAATAACAAGGAGAGGTTGTCAGCGAAAATCCGACTGGACCGAGAAACAAAATCGATCGCGAACGATGAAAAATTTCACGCGTCACAAGTCGTGCGAAGGTCTCCCGTCCGAAGAGTTGTTTCCCGCCTACGTTAGAAAAAAAAAATTGATTGTGAAAATAAAATGATTCGTAGATTCCGAGAATAAATTTGTCAAAGGGAATTCTACTTCTGAAATGGATTTTACATGCATATATCATTACAGGTATATCCTGCATAGTTATAATATATTCAGAGCGTTAATTAACAAGGGTTTCAATTTGCACAGTAGTTTCCAAAGCATTAAAGCAGTAACAACGCAAATTAAGGGCTATCTGCAAGCTAACGATCAACGTACAATGTGTATGTAACTTGGAATTTGTAATAGTGGCAAAAGATAATATATAATATATATAATATATGATGTGTATATATATATGTGTGTATGCGGTGTGTCAAACTGAAAAAGATTTAAAAAACATAGAAGAAACTTTCTCTCTCTCTCTCTCTTTATCTCTGATTAATTTTTTAAAATCGTTGATCACATATGTGATCAATATTAATTAAGATTATTGCACGCAGCTTTGTACACACAATCAGATAATAAAACTTGGCACGATAATACTTGTACTGTAATGTTTCCCGGATACTTTACGATTGCTGATTACTTAATCGCGCGATAGCGCCATTTCGATCTTTACGTTGCGTCGCGAGGAAAAGAGATGGGGGACAAGATACGCGAATGGTTCGCCGATAAGGAATACGGGAATACGCGCTGCCAAAGCTAGAGGCCGGAAATCAGTGTTACGGCTACCCTCGTTCGGGCAAGCCTCGCACAGAAATAACCCAAACGGGGTATCCGACTAAGCCGATAATCCGCGGGTCAGACAGTGTCGAGAAGCCGTACAACTTTGCTTAGAACCGCCCTCGTCCCTTACGCCCTTATCCTACGGCCGTTCGTAGGAAATGTGCGGTTAGTCTGGGAGCTACCGTTTCTGCGATTGCTTTGACTACCGCCACACCTCGTAGAAATCAATTTACTCTCGGGCGATTCTACGGGATCAGCGGGCAAAGATCGCTGCTGCGCGAAGGCGAGGATTAAGGAGAATAAATACGAAAACCGCGCGGAGTCTTCAGTAATCGGAGACACGTCAATATCGCGGCTTGCGAGTTCAACCGTAGCTAAGTGACAAAGTTAAACTGAGCGTAGGAAGACGATGGAAGACGATTGATAAGTAAGATATTCGGCCATCGAAGGTTCATTTAACTTTCGAATCAGTTTTGTTATCCATAGCTACACTTTAATGAAATTTAAAATTATTACCTACAATAGTTTCATTATTTTCATTTTTGTTTATTATAGAAAAGGCCGGAATCGCATTATCTTAAATAGAAGAGATAATATTTATTTTCGTCAAATAAAATTTATTTAAAATTTTCATTATTATTAATTAAGCTCAAATCCGGAAATTAGACACAAATTATAGATTAAAGTAAAGTCTGGGAAATCTAAAATTACTTTTGTATGTCTATAATATTAACTTAAATCCGACATCGATCACTGGAAATCCGATCGATTCGCTCCAATCAGGCAGCCGAACAACTCCCTCGTTCCGTTTTCTTCGTTCACGAGAGAAGACGGCATCCGGAAACGGAAAAACTGCGAGACCTTACTTAATCGAGATTATCCGCCGAGATAACCCTGCGTCAGATTGTCAGGCGTGAGCGTCACGCGTCAGCTGTCGAGCTGTCACCTATTACATGAGAGAAGAAAAAGGAGAGATCATTTTCCTTCGCTCGGATCAGTCGAAATCATCAGATCGCCCCGGTCAGAGCGTTCGAATAATAAAATCGGAAACATCAACTCGCGCGTGTGTATGTGTCGGCTTATGTGTATGCGTATTATACATCTATGTATGTGCGGAGGCGAAGATATACGTTGTTCCGAGCGCGCAATATCGTCGAGTTTTAGGGTTTTCGCAGCTGTGACAATGGCTGCCCGCAAGAACGGTACCACACGATTTTTCCCAAAACTCTCGCCAATATCACCATAACCATAATTCCACAATTCCATTGGGAACTTTTTTCCATTCGTGCCGCTTGGCTCTCGCTACTGGTTCACCGTTGTCCCTCGTTGTCGTCCTTACTCTGGGGACACGTGCGGAACTTTTTGCGAACAAGGCAATCACCGTAATGTGGCGTTCTTTTCGCGGCAGCCAAAATTATTTTGCAAAACTTTATTGTCTTTTTTTTTCCGATAATCATCGTGTCGAATTTTTCGGTACAAATAATATATAATATTGTTCTTTCAGCTTCACAAAGTGATTTGTTTGCGTAAAAAATAAAGCAATAAAAAATGAATATTTTGATTTACAAAAAAAAAAAAAGAAGAAGCTGGATTATTTTATAGATTTAATAAAAATTCCATTTGCATCGAAACACAATAATGTAAATAAAAGTATGATTACATATGTAACGAGAATTTATGCTCTCGCATTCGATAAATAGAATCTCAGTACAGTCGCTCTGTGTCGTTCATTCTCTCTGATCTTTACCATACAAATATATATATATATATATATATATATATATATATATATATATATGAGATATTCGTCTTAAATTCAAATATCTGACGGTGGCGGTTTCGCCGTAAGCAACCGAGTATGTGTTCAACGTCATGCTTTTTGCAATCTGGTTTCCTCTCGCTCGATACTCCACTTCAAAGCGTAATGTTTAGCCGCTCTTAATCGGAGCTCCGGTACTTTGTCGAAGGAAAATGTGAGACGAGAGAGAAAAGGGGACAAAGGAAGTCACATAGTATCTCGCATGGATTGATAGACACACCTTGTTTCGGTGACACCTGACTGAAACGAATAACACGCTCAGGCTCAGAACGTGACACACGAAGAGATGTGCTAAGTCTTGCTTAGAAAAACAAGCTAGAGTCTTGTTAAAACAGGATCTCGTAACTTTAGACGAGGGAGCACTTTAGTGGTACTACACTTTTTATTTTATATTTCCATCTACGCTTTTATCTGCGCTTTTTATCTACAAAAATACATATAAATTTTTAGCATAAAAATCCCTAATACTACTTAAGTGTTGATGCGTATTTAGTTTATTTATCAAATTTTGAAACAATATTTTTATATATATTTTGCCCTCGATTTCTCGTTTAATAC